>NC_134482.1:11424293-11545255 GCF_964194025.1 Convolutriloba macropyga
TGACCGAACAATCTCATCTGATCGGCGTACGTTTCTAGGAACACGCTACCCATCAGGTTTCCCAGACTGCGTTGCATCAGGGTCTGTGTCCAGGTAGTGCCAGATCCTGGTATCGTCACCAAACCCACTCGAGACTTCGACTATGTTCCACAGATTTCATAAAAGGACCTTTCAAAAACTTGTTTCCGAATAGTATAGGTCAATAAATGCCCAGCTCTAGGCACAGACTGATAAATTAACTTTAAAATTCTACTGGAGGGGGCCAATGTTCACTATAATTACACGATCCAGCAACTAGTTAAAGGCCATAGCTAAAGTCTATTCATGGGTCCAGCTAGGGTCTTTTCATAACCAATTACATTCGAGCAAGGTCTTTTCATGGGTCCGCCACTAGTCTTGTCTTAAGAAACTGTTCAACTCTTAAGATAAAGAAGTAATGGCAGCTAAAGTATATTACCATTATAGTTGATTGAGTAACGCCAGGTAGCTTAAGGGTAATTGTCCTATTCCCCTTTGTCATGACAAAAATTTTGTGTTATACAGTTTTTTTTCTTCAAAAATTATCAAAAATCTTTTTTAAAACATAGCAGGTTTTTGAGGGATGTGTTGTACTCCAGAATTGTAAAAGATGAAGAGGCTTATATGTTGACTGCATTATAAGCAATAGTGAGCAAAAAAGTTGAACGTAAAATTTTCGTGGCAAACAACCAAACTTATGAAAACACTGATGGTTTAGCGATGGACCTGATGGACCTTAAATCGATTTTGTTGGTTATGAAAAGACTATTGGTGGACCCATAAAAATACTTTAACTCGATTTTGTTGGATATGAAAAGACTAATGGTGGACCCATGAAAAGAGTTCGTTCCACATGAACTGATTATGAAAAGCCTAAAGATGGACCCATAAATAGACCATGCTCGACTTTAATTGGTTGTGAAAAACTCTATTTGCGTCCATAGAAAGTCCTTGGCTGGACTAAATTCATTTTTGCAAACATTGGTTCAATTTAACGGCTTTTTGAAAAAATTTGGATCCAACTAAACTCCTTTGTTCACTTTTTGATTCCAGCTAAAGTCTCATGAGAAAAATTTTAGTAGAGCTAAAGTCCAGCATGTCTTAAAGTCCAGCTAAAGTCTTTTAGTGCCTCAAATGTGTCAAGTATGGTCTTTTCATAGTATATTTTTGTCTATCATTGTCTTTTCATAAGTCTGTACCTAGACCTGGTTATGGTCAGTTTTTTTTTAATTAATATTGTCCTTATTTATTTTTACGACTTGAATTATATTTGACTTCAGTTTCCTTTTTTGGAACAGAAAATTTGGTTCATTTATTTGTTTGTATTCTTTGTTGTTGATTGTCTAAGCATAAGCTCTCCTAAGATTTTTATGTCACAGAATTGATGTATGGATCTTTTCAAGCGTTAAAAAAATATATGTTTCCTATTCCTGCAATTTGCAATGACGGCTGATTTACACTTGAAGTGGAATGTTGCTTTTTTCAGGAACGAAAAACAAAATTTGGCAAGCAAAACATGCTTTAACCAAAATCTCTAGAAAAGAGACTTTTGGAAAATTTATTGATTCAAACATTTATCGCACATTTTTTTGCCTCTTTTTTACTAAGACCGCTTTTGTAGAACCATAAAAAGAACAAAAAGCTCCGTTTGTTATAGAAACAAAGGTCTTAATAAGAGTCTATTTTCGATTAAAGTAAAGCAGAAAACATGTTTAAATTAAACGCAAAAATATGGCAATTTATTTTGAATGGAGGATTTAGAAAATCAATTATGGGAGAGATACAGCTGTAGAGTACTCGAACAAGGATTTTTTCATTATTAATTTGACAAAATTAAGTGGCAAGCTACCTCTGACTGCAACCAACTTCGTTGTAAATAAGGGGTAACCAAATTTACACCATGCGAGCAGATTTTTCGAACGAACAATATAATTGATTCGTGTGTTTCTCAAAGATTAATTTGTCTTGGTCTTTATTTGGTTTTAGACCTCTTTCAAAATGATTCCAGAGAAAATGGGTAGGTTTAAAGCACTGAGGCGAACCGAGGTTTAGATGCGCGACACGAAACGGCTCTGATCAGACCATTTGGGTCGCACTCTGGTGGCGTGGTGCGACCCAAAATACTTGGTCTGGGAATCACCTGAGTCGCACGATGGTCTAGACAATGGTTGCACTACGGTCTGATCAGAGGGCACAGTTGCACTATAGTCTGATCATAGGTCGCACGAAAGTCTGGACAATGGTTTTTTAGCACTGTTTTTGATGACGCAAAAGAAAAATTGCAGGCACGTCAAAATAATGTTTTGTTAAAATTGTTATGGATTAGTTTTGTCCTCACCTTACAAGAAAAACTAAAATATTCAATTTTAAGTTGAGTAGTATATAGGTTTGAATTGAATAATTTAAACAAATTAAAACGGATTGTAACATGTATTCAGGAATGGTCTGATCATAGGACAATGTTTGGCGTCTGGTCTGATCAGAGGGAGCGTTGGTCACACTACAGTCGCACGAAATATTTGGGTCGCACGATAGCCACATACGTTCTTGATCAAGAGAACCCAGCTTAAGGTCCCAAACCCAAGCCACCAGACTTGCTCAGACTCTAATCAGGCTTTCGTCACTGATCAGACGTTCATGCTAACAGTGGTCCAGACTACCTTGCGACCCTTTCCCGACTGCCTATAATTTGAACCGCAGGGTGACCCCTGTGTGCGGCCCAAGTTGGTCTGATCAGAGGTAGCTTGGGTCTGGGACCTTAACCAGGGAAAGATATTGGTCGAACAGCAGCCACCGAAGATAACAAAATATGCAAATAGAGGTCCCTTTACATCAATATCCTGCGCGAAACTCGCATAGTAGCATTGTTTTGTGCCAAATTCAGTTGCAAAAATCGACCCGTTTAAACACTCGCCTGAGTCATCAATTGAAAAATCTGTTTGTTCAACCAGGCTATAAAAAGATTTCACACACGCACACATTTCATTCAGGTTATCTGGGCTGATTAGGGTTACGGCGGCTGAGAACATTTGTATGTCGCAAAATCGTTTGCAATAACCTTCCAAGGTGGTGTAGGGTTCTAGCCAATTAGGGAACGTCTGCAAGACATCGAAATTTGAATTGGACTTGTTGTAGGCTGTTCGATAGCAGCCGAGAAAGTCCTAAAACACGACAAACTGTTTCATTTTTTCAAAATCAATGTTTGTTCCTACAAAGTGCCAAAATTCTGGTCGCAAATGCTCAAGTCAATTTCGTTGCACATTTTGACGACATATTTAAATTGGTTGGGTTTTAATTTAGGGTTAAACAGCAGTTCCTGCCGAGAACAACTTAATGTCTATTTGAGGAAATTTTTGTTCACGAAACAATTATTTATTCGATTTTTTCACCAATGTTATGAGCTTTATTATCTTGATGTTATGAATTTGATTTTCAATAGTTTAAAAGGCTTTTTTAGTTTGAGGTGCTAAGCATTTGCAATTAACTGTTTCAGTTCTCTAATTAGTTTTCATCGTGTTTTACGAGTCAATTTTTTTTTAATAGAGCAACTCTACTAACTTTGTCTAATGCCCTATCAATCCGCATAGCAGAGAGGTACTACTTTTCCAGACTTTGGAATTTTTCTCCCTATATAAAAACAGTTAATTTTTAATCCTATGAAGACAATGTTCAGCATAAGGACTGTTTCAGCTGGAGATATTGACAACTTATTTACAGTTTCTTCTCAATTCAATTTTGGGGCGAGCAATTGTTTTTTGATTAATGGGATGTCAACATGTGTCCGCAGAACAATTTTGACATACTAATTGAAGTGACGTCGTCCAACTCTCACAATGTTTATTCAAACTTTTTTGTTTCCCATTATTTAACATCTTTTGTAGTTAGTATGTGTTTTTTTGTTAAGTTATCTATTGAAAAGTGTTCAATGTTGTTATCTGCGTAGCTAAATGACAGCAAAAGTTCCTTTCAGTTGTTCAATATTGATTTTCAGATTTTGCGTAAAGTTGCGTAAGGTTCAAGATTGCGTAAAGTGAGATTCAGGTTTGGAAGAGTAGTTTGGAAAAACTACAATTCAAAAAGATTTAAAGAATTTGGATTTGAAAATGCTGCTTCAAAAAATGAGATCTTGCTCAAATTTTCTTTGCAAATGGTTTTTTTAAAGCTTCAGTATATACATTTGGCGCTAGAACCGACTATTATTTTTGAAGTTCTGCAATATTTGAGGCAGAAAAGGACTTGGTATGAAAAAAAACTCAAGCAAGCAAAAACAACAACCTGCAGGCTTAATTTGGGATTGCTTGTAATTTGTTATTCGTTTAACGAATAAAAAAATGTTGTTCTGTTAAAAGTTTTTGTTTGGCAGGTATTCACCTCTAAGCTCTTAAAAGTCCTGTCTTTGTTTCAACAAGTAGAAAAATGATGAAATTTGAAACAACCCTTAAATTATGTCTTAATTGTTGACATCTTTTTAAATCAATTACCAAAATCCCAGACCCTTCATCCCATCCCAATGCCAATCCCATACCAAAAACTGGTTCGATCTTCCCACTTTGTTCTGATTTCAGCAGTTTGTAATTTTCTCATTATGTATCTTTTCACATCGCAAAACATTTCCAGATGTGATTGATTTTTTGTAATTTACTTTTTTGTTTTTTTATGCTTCTGAGCGCTCTCAATATAATTAAATTTGTAGAGACAATTGATGTTGTAGCCTTAGGGCTGTCTTTCAGCCAAACTTTTTGTTTTGTTTTTGGTAATTTTCCATAAAAACAATATCTAGCGTTTTTTATTGGTAAATTTCTTTTATTGTGATCAAGCCGGTTGACGCTTTGAAGTTTTTCTGTTAATTTTTAACGATACAGATTAAAATGTTTAGAAGTTTTGGGCGATTATAGTACAAACATAGCTCATATTTGTTTACGATATTCCTCCCAAAGGTTTAAGGAAAAAATCTTCGTCAAATTCAACAACAATTGATTACCTTATTCAATTTTGACCACTTAATTGAAACCATTTTGAACAACTTGCAAGTTTGCTTCTCAAATTCATCGGTTATTTTCATTCGTACACAAACACCAGCCAAGGACAAACTCCAAGGATTCATCTTTCATTGTCGAATGTTTAAATCCTTTTCCTATACAAAACAATAAACGATCTTCAGGAACCAAGAAAACTACCTTTGTTTCTGGCAAAAATTTATTGGAAACAATTAGCTTTGCCCAAATAATCATTTTCAGCGACCAAATTTATAAAAACAAATAGTTGAGAATATTATCTTCGGATTTATAAATTTTATGAACAGTTTTGGGAACGTCAGTAGTTGATAAAAAATTTTTTATTCTGAATGATAAAAAAAGTTTTACCCATAATTTTTTTGTTAAAGGTTTTAATATTTATTGAGCGATAGCTACACTTTGTACATAAAATTTTTGTTCAGATTTTGTAGAACCTTTTAGAGATGTGATTATATTGTTAAATTTGGCATCTCTTGAAAAAAAAATGCATTTTCTCTTACTCTTAACATAAAAGGGAAGATTTCACGCAGTTCAGCTGAAAAATTTGTTTTTGTCAAAGGAATACTCATTTGTCTAGTTGTATGGCAATCATCAATTTTCACTTTTAGAGCTGTAGTCTTCAGATTTTTTTTAGCGCTCACTGTTTTAGTTCTTTATTTGGTGTGACTTAAGTTAGGTAAAAACTGCTACATTGTGAATTGAAAATAACCAAAAATAGGACAATTTTAATAATACCATATTTCGTGAAAAATTTGTAACTACAAAAGGGTCCGTAAGCTTTTCATGGCATTTCATTGTAAGCAAGGCATTATAAATGTAAATTAAAAATTTTTGACATTTCATGCACAGAAACGTTGTTTTGGATTTTCAGCTGGACCTTCGGACTGTTCACCAGCCAAACTCAAACATTTTTGCTTTATGTTATTTAAGTTTCCATAAAATCCGCGTCTGGCGTTTTTTGATTGGTAAATTTCTTTTATAGTGTTCAAGCCTGCTGACGCTTTGAAATTCTTCTGTTATACGCTAATATTACAACCTAAAAATTTTAGATATTTTGTGCGATTATAGTAAAAATATAGCGTATATTTTTTAATCAGGATTGCGCCCAAAAGTTATAGCAAATACTGTGCATCAAAATCAACAATTTTTTACCTTATTTGATTTAGACCAGTTAATTGGCACCATTTTGAACAACTTGCAAGTTTGGCTCTCAACTTCAGCACTTGACGACTCTCTCTTGGTTTCATTCGTACACAAACACCACCCATTGACAGATTCTAGTGATTCATCTTTGATTATCGCATGGTTAAACCCTCTCCCGACACAAAACAATAAACAATCTTCGGGAACTAGGAAAACAACCCGAGTTTCTGGGATAAAATTTTGCGGGTAACAGAAAGATTTGCCCAAATAATCAATTTCAGCGACCAATTTCAAAACTGTAGAATTTAGAATATTTTCTTCGGAAGTTGAAGTTTTATTAACAATTTTTGGATATTTAGTGGTGGACAATGAAATTTGTAATTTCTTTGTGATTTCTTTGGGATTTTCATCTGGCTTATAATATTTATAATCAGAAGACAACTTTTCAAGTTGCTTTAATATGTCTCGGTTTTGAGTTCGAGCAGTTAAAATAATTTCGAAGTCATTATTCACAAAAGGGGGGCCCGAATAGAGAAAAGTGAAAGTAACTAGTATAAAAAATAGCAGGATTAAATTTGGATTTCTAAATTTAGTTTCCATTTACGAGAGCTGCAACTTTCCTTAATTCAGCCCACCTACAATGCAACTTTCCTATAACTACAAGCTGTTACATTGCAACTACTTTGGCTGTAAATTAACTAAAATTGCAATTAAAATTGAGTGGAATTAATTAATTATCAAAAGTATGACTTTTTAATTAATTTATAGCTTCGATTACTCTGCGAAAGTAAAGACTTAAAGACCTATGCTTCAATTGAGCTCAAGTTGTTTTGTGTATATTTTGCGGTGCTAATTTGGTCTTTCATGGTTAAATGTAATTAAATAGCCACCTTTTGTTCACTCGTCCAAATTAGAGCAAAAAAAGCATTTGGGGGCGAAGACTAATATTAAGATGCAGATGAAAACAGCTACGTTGATAATAGTGATTTAAAATATCTTTAAGTGTGACTAATTTTTGAGATAGTTTTGTCCCATTTTTGACCCCAATATACCACTCGTAGCAAAAAAAATCTTAGAGAAAACTATTTAAAATTTTAGTTATGAGGGATAATGTATCCGGTTTTCTGCAAAAATGTATTCAATTTTTTTTTTGAAAAAAATCTAAAACCCCAAAAATACTTTAGCTGAACTTTTCAATAACAGCAGCCCAGTGCCTCCACAAGAAATTCCGCAACATCTTGTAACCACAATATCTGGTTACAAAGCTTCGATTCTCAGTATAAGCCGCAAATTTATTTTTCCACAAAAGAAATATAAATTTTCTGATAGATTAGCTACCTAGAACAACTCTTACAACTCCAAGTGTCAAAGTTTTGTCAAAAAAATGCGTTCAATAACGGTCAAAAAATTACCGAACAGCACTCTTTTGGAGATGAATGCGTCGAGAGCGGTGAATTCTTCTATTTGCGCCACCTGTTACGTACTTCTAAGCTTTCTCTTTTGAATTTAAATTAGATTCACACAAATTTATGGAAATATAACTGCTGAATTTTGGTAAGAGTAGCGGTTTCGAAAGCAATGACTTTTTGTAAGGTTAGAAATTTTACCACTAAAATTTTTATATTCGCCACTTAGTTAGTAAGGATATATATTTCACCACTACCAACAGGTGATTAAAAATTTTACCGCTAAAACTAACAAATCACAAAAAATTTACCGGGAAAATGCTTGCTGCTATATTTTAACGGCGATTTGATGTTAAATATTATCAGTTTAGGTGAAACTTTTATTTTCAAGGTTTTAACCAAAATGGCTAAAAACTGCGATTCTTACATCGATTTACCTAATTCACCTCAATTCATACATTTTAGCTTTGTTTCAGCATTGACAACATGACCCGGATTATATTGATTCCAGAAAAATTAAGTAAACTATGAATCATATCTTGAAATTTTACTCGCAGTATTCCACTTGTAGAAACGACTTAATGCGTGGCGTTAGTGTGACAAACTTCATGCAACATAAGAAAGCTGATTTTAAGTAGAAAATCATTAATATTTTTGTTGTTTTATCTTTATATCTAGTTGATCTGCTACTGTTCTAAGCCAGTGCTCTTTATGAAGAACTTCGTGTTTGATATGAGCCAAGGCAGAATTACCTAATGAACCTGGACGACAGTAAAGGTATTTCATAAAAACTAAAAAAGCATCGTTCGGTATCACATATTTTTGGATACTCCTCTTTGTAAGAAAAACACTTAACTACCCTGAAACTCCTAGATTTTCTAACTTGTTGATGTTATTCTCTCTGTAGAACGACTTTAAAGCTAATAAATCTGTGTTAAAGAATTGTATATAAAATCACCTGAAATTCAAGTTGTTTTTTTTGCGTGGGAAACTTTTGACATTGGACCCATTTGGAGGGAAATTAAGTTATGAATTTGAGGCTGCTGACTTGCAATTTCAGCCAGAGGTACTTCGTGTAAAAACAAAGGTATCAAAATTTTGCTATCCTCCGTTAACATTTTTATAAGTCCTTAAATAATCCCTACATAACCTAAGAGTGTCCTGCAACAGCATTCATGTATTTTACGTGCACTAAGAAAAATTTAAAATAACGTCCCTGTATAAATTTCTTTAAACTGGGAAACAGCAGACTCAAATTATCGGAAATTGAATTTTCAACATTCTAAAACTTCCAACAAATGTTTCTCTAAGCCACGATAAAGCTTTATAATACTTTTTTTAATCTGCTAATGTTGCTCTCAACCTTGCTTATTAGTGCTTTTCAAGTTATAAATTTCTTTATAAATTTCTTTAAACTGGGAAACAGCAGACTCAAATTATCGGAAATTGAATTTTCAACATTCTAAAACTTCCAACAAATGTTTCTCTAAGCCACGATAAAGCTTTATAATACTTTTTTAATCTGCTAATGTTGCTCTCAACCTTGCTTATAAGTGCTTTTCAAGTTATAAAACCTTGTATATCTTGAACTGCTCTTTTTATCTTACCATGGTCTTCAAGCAAAAAATTAGAATATGAGAAAAAATCATTTATACTTACTGGATTTCGAAATTAGCTAAAATTGGTTTTAAAAATACGGTAAATTAGTCAATCAGATCAAGCTCTATCCGATATCAGCATATAAAAACTGATAATGTCCCATATGTTCAATCCGAAGGCAAATTAATTTCAATTGACCGAAAAGAGTGGCCATGACTGGTATCTTTAGGTGATAGCAAAATTTTTTTTCATTTTATCATTTGAACTTTGGAGAAGTGTTCGCGCTTTCGTGTGCTCCTTTTTTCACTTTGGACAGTTTCATAAACACGCCACAGTAAGTTGCGGCGTTTTTTTCGTGACGAAAGGAAAGCAACCCAACTATAAAAGTGTGCTGAACACTTGACCCAAGACATCGCGAGTCTTCGCCAAAACTTCCTCAAGACTTGTCAAGTCTTGACGAAAACTTGCTTTTGACTTGTCAAGGGATCTATTCTGTTTCCCCCCCCCCAGCTTAGTGAGCATAAACCTTTTATGACCCCCAGGCGCACGTGCTATTTTCTTACATAGTAACGTGCTATATAACAACATATAATTTACAATTTGTAACTGGGGGTCATAAACAACACTGGGGGGACAAAATAGATCGCTGTCAGGTCTTGTCCAAAACTTCTCAAGACTTTCAAAGAATTTAAGAATTGATTTGAGATGTGCCAAGTCTAAAAGGTGACATGATCAGAGCTCTGATTCAGTACTCATGCATCACTTGCATTTTCACTGCATCAGTTCTGATTAAAACTTGACTTTCAGTCTGGGAAAACAAAACAATTTTTTTTCCAATATTTGCGATGTGCCGAAACTTAGTTAAAAGATGACTGGTCCGGCATAACTGAAATAGCAGCCGAAGACTCTGGACTCCGCTCCAAAACCAAGTTTTGCAACTGGTCAATAATACCTTCTAGGTCCTCTTTATCCTCTTCTGACATAATGGGTTCCCTTGTGTCGTACGGGTTGTCAGTCAAAGCCATAAATTGAACTACATCTTTGTTAGTATGGTCAAAATTCTGAGCCCGAGCCATAGCTTGAAGTTTGCCGTACTTCATTATTAAAGTATCGCAAATTTCAGTTTCTTCTTTTAGAATTGACCGCTCTTTCATCAACTTTTCTATCAGGTTTTTCAAATGTGTGCTTGTTTTTTCGCACAGTTTTGATTGGTAGTCAATTTCGACCAATCGCTCGTCTAAGTTAAATTTGTCCAATCGCTCTGCAAACTCTTTCTGCTTCATAAACTCAATGAAAACAACATCATGATGGCGTTCTGAGTTCCCAGTATGACCCAATTTCCAGCATAGCTTGCAAATATCCAAGTTACAGGCGTGACAATGGAATAAAATGTCGTGTTCCACGTGTACTGGGCATCTTTTGGGTTTTCTCCGAACTTTTTGACCCTTTCCGCCTCCCGGTTGCTGCGGCCCCCCACCCGGTGGTTCCTGACTTCCGCCTGGTGGTTCTTTTATTCCACCTGGGGGCTGTTTAATTCCACCTGGGGTTTCCTGGCTTCCACCCGGAATTTGACTACCACCCGACTTTGTTCCAGGGATTTCTTTACCGCCCGGATCTTTTCCAAATTCTGAGTTGCCTTTTGTTTTGTCTTGAAAATTCTGACTTCCAGGCGGTCTCTGGGTACCTCCTTTAATGGATGATCCTGGAACAGGGTTTTGCGTTTGTTGACCGCCGGAAATTTTGGATCCCGGCCCTGGTTCTGGATATGATGGAGGCTGGCTGCCTTTAGATTGTCTCGGAACCTTCGACGCACCTGAACTTTTGCCTGCTGTAATAATTTTACTCTCAGGTGGGACCTCCGACTGGCCTTTCGTAGGCCGTGTATTAGATCTTTCCTGTTGGAAAAAGGAGGAATCCTTTTGCTCGGATCCTATTTGACCACTTTGAAGTTCCTGTGGTGTCTCCGATTTCTGACTAGGTCTTGATTCCGGCCATGTCGGGTTTTCACTTTTCCTGAACCCTTGACTCGGAGATTGGCCAAGTGATGCGGGCCCGGATGGTTTTTGAGACGACTGAGCCTTGGGACCTGTTTGGACTGTCCCCAACGTCTGGTTCCGGCTGGGTTCTAAAGATCCGGTCTGGGTTCCGGAACCCGATGCGACCTTGGAAGGGTTCTGAGAAGGTTTGGCAGTACTGGCATTCAACTGTGATTCGTTATTCTCGCTTGTTCGCTCCGATGATCGTCGCCTCTTTCTAGCACCATCGCGCTCGCTCATCGTAGTTATAACTTAACGGGTTATAAATAAAAACTAGGGTAATAATGACTGTTTGTTCTTGATTGCCTCTTGGAATGTTGCGTCACCTGAAAAGACAATTTTAGACTTGGTTTTTGATCGTTTTCGTCTTGTTCGCGTATAATTGTTTTCGAAGCATGTGCTATATTGTTAAATCTAGTTTAAAAACCATCAAAAATAAATTTAAAAAAATATAATTTGATTAGCACTAACCGTGCTCATATGTTTTCTTTCTCTTGGTAAGAAGCTTCATTGAACGTTGAAATAAATAATGACGTGAAACTGTTGACCGTTTAAAGGTCATTGAGTTTGTTTGTCTTGTTTAGTTACCGAATGTTTACATTTTGATCAGGATGACATTTCTCAATCCATGCTCTCTTCTTCCTTCGTTGGAAGTCAATTTCCAACAACTGTTTTGACTTTTTTTTCACAGTCAAAATGTGCAGAAAGGGAATAGAGCACGTGCTATTTGTGTATTAGTTAGAGAACTACTGCTGCATGTACGATTTGAATTGTGTACCGTTGCAAAGTTGGGACGACACGAAGACGAGTTTAAGCCCGACATTAACCAGGTGGATCTTTTCCGTTTCTGCCGCCCCCTCCCTCCCCCCCCCCCCCCAGCGTAGTGGGCGCATATTATTTGCACCCCCCAGACGCACGTGCCATGTTTTTACATAATGATTTACTATGTAATGGCACGTGACTTGTAACTGGGGGGGGGGGGGGCACAAACGGAATAGATCCAACCAGGTTGAGGTGCCAGACTCCACTCCATCAGGACGACTATTCTCAGACTTACTCCCTTAATCAGACCTTATTGCGAAGCAGAAATAATGCGATCTTCGTGCTACAGTAGCCATCTCTGATCAGACGATGCCAGACCTCAGCGGCATCTGATCAGACCTAAGCGCATTCCTCCAGACTATTCCCTCCGGTCGGACCATTTTCTCATAGAATTTTAGGATCTATTATGTTCTCAGCTCAGTATTTTCTACGCCCCCAATTACAAGTTGTGTTGTTATATAGAACGTTTTCATGTAAAAATAGCACGTACTCCGGAGAAGCGTACCCTGGAGGTGAGACAATAGATCCCAATTTTAAACGCATTTGATGTATGTATAGAAAAGTAATTCAAACTTTAAGCTTTTTGTAGAAAGCATAAGAATAAACTCAATAGAAATTTCATAACCAGATAGCGCTAGTTAAGTCAGATAATTTAGGTCAAGTTAGACAAGTTAATTAGGTGTTTGAAATAAGCGTTTTTTCGTAAAGTGTTATTGTTTTGAAGGCGCCAGAGAGGGTAGTTGAGTGATATCTCTTAAACAAACAAATTGATGAACAAAAGCATATTGAGCTGTCGATATCTTTCGTTTACTTAGCAAAGTTGTATTTGAGCATCAGGCCAAAGTCGAAATGAGGGATTTAAATTTAGAAGAAAGTTAGAGAGCGAACATTTAAAGTGAACTAGATACTTTCATCAAAATTGGAAATTCAATTTGAAATAAATGAAAGTGAGACTTAGAATTTGCAAAATAATGGGCATTCCCAAATCTGTTACCCTCGACTTTTTAAGTTATGTTCATCATTGGAATCTGAAAATTTGTGGGGATGTTCCCCTGATGATTGTCCATACATAATAGGGATGCGCGGCCGGTTACACCTTTTTTGATCTGGGTTATTTAAGTAGAGTTCTGTTTATTTAGAAAAAACAAAAAGACAATTTATCAGTTTTTCGAAATACCACCAAGCGGATGTTTCCCCCCATGGAGGTTATATTAACCGGACGTTTACCAAGTTTTATTGGCATATACACCCAATGGTCCTCTCAGGCTGGTATACCTTTCGGGCCAATCCGACCAGCTAACTCCGAGCTATTAACACCGGAAGTGGTGTGATTTGAAGGTTTTCGATATTTTGAGCAAAAAAAATGACTGTTCGAGTATGATATAAGAGTAACTAAGGGTTGCAATGGGTATTAAGTCCAGAGTAATGTAGCACATGATCATGGGAAGGGTTTAGGAAGTTGTGGGAGAAATTTATTAGCATTTTGAAATAAGAATAGGCAGTTTTCACTAAAAATAGTTAACACTGAAATTGAAATAGTAATTTCTCTAAAAGTTGAAGTCGGATTGACCTGAAATTTGGGGGATAGACTAATTTGGGTACGGGGAACCAATTTTGAGGTCGGATTTGAACCCCCACTAACTTGCACGGAACTAGCGCACGCCCGTGCTGCGGTACGTAAAATCTGAATTGCTCGGTGAGTATTGGCAGTAGCCCTATGATTTTTGGATGTTTAGTGTAACTTTTCAAGGGCTTTTGATTGGTGATATTTTCATTCCTAAACACCGGCCGGAAGTCGGTGCTTCGGGACGACCCGAGTGTCGAGAACCGGAAATTGGCCTTTTTGAGCGGCCGAATCACTTTGAAATGGTATTAATATGATAACCTGAGCTAGTTAGTGAATAACCACCCCGGTCAATTTTGACGAACTCGGATTCTTCGGGTTTCGGCACCCACGACTCGTTAAAAATTTTCAAATTGCAAACGACTCGCAATGGCTGATTCGTTGGTCATGAAACTAGGCAGGCAAGTTGGTGGCACCTTATAGTTACTAGAAAACTTTACCCGAAGACGTTTTGACCACTACTTCGCAAGTTATAAAGTTTCGAAATTTGGGGTCATCCGGGAGGTCGATGAAAAGTGAGCGCGGTCATTGCTCTTGTTCTAGTGGGAGCTAGGCCATGAAGTTTTGTAGGTAGGTGAAAGTATGAAAGAATTTTCCTTGACAATAGTTAGTTTTCAACTTTATCCCTCATTTTGGAAGAATGACCCCTGATTGACTCCTAGAGGTGAAATTTTGGGCTTTTAGGAATATTAGACTTTTCGGCGGTTTTTAACTGGTGAATTGCATGAAATAGTTTCAAAATTGGAAATTACAATTGATCTTTGGTTTAGGGTTGAGTTTAGTTATTTATTCAACACTTGATTTTTGACAGGGATTGATTGCAGCTAATTAATTTTATAGCGGAAATAGAGGTATAAGAACTTTTCAGAGCAATGTTCAATGTTTACTAAGCAAACACTGATTGACATGTCAAGTGCAAATATGAGATAAAGTGGAGTGGATTTGTTTACATAAGAGTCCAAAGGTCGTGTACTTAAGATAAGGAGAATGTTGAACAATGGTTGGTAGCAGTTGAATGACAGAGCTTAATTTGATATTGGTTTGTTTGCTTAGCAAACAAAGCCCTCCTACAGGATGTGACAATTTCAAGTGTAAGTTTCAATGTTTACTTAAGAGATTAAGGTTTGTTTGCTTAAGATAAGAGTGTATTGGTTGAGTATAAATTGAAGTAACACGCAGAGAGAGAGAGAGAGAGAGAGAGACTTTAGAGAATTTTGCGAGAATTCAGAAGTTTGGACACAGTACAGATTTTTGTACAAGCGAGAGAAAATAGTTGGTTTAGTGGGACTAAACTTTGCAAGCTAGTGTGAAAAGCAGGGAAGAGATTCAAAGTGAGACTCAACTCTGGAAGTTTGTAATTGCAAGACCAGTTGGGATACTGTGAGCGGTTTTGATTTCATTCATTTGGGAAGTGAACCGTGTATATTGTTTTTATTATTATTTTAATTACTATTATAAATTGTCTCAAGTTTGTGCATTCCTATGATGTGCAAGTAATTTTCTTACATTTGTTATCCCTATAACTAGAATTGATATTACGACCCCCATTGTGAATTAACTTACTTCAAGGCAATCTAATTTGCAACAGCATACAAGAGTGGAAGAGGGGAAATCGCAGAGTAACAAAGTAACGCTTGCTTCACCAATTCAAAACCTTCGGTTTATTTTATTTGATCGATCTTCTGGGCGACAGAGAAGTCCCCTCATTGTTGAGCCTAGTTAAAAATTCAGAAGACGACACTTTTGATCTGTTTTCAAAAAAGATAGTGTCTCGTTTGTGTAACGGAGAAAAACACTCGTTGAATTTATCATTGATATTTGATTAAATTTCCGTCAATCTTGTCTTTGTGTCAACAAAAGCAGTGCTAACAAAAATGTTGGTAAAACGGAAAAAACGGGTCTTCCAAGCTTAGTGGTCAGATGACCTATAGCCCCCCTCCCCAATCATGGTAAATATGCCATAATGGGGGGCTATATTCTCATGGGGGGAATAATGGGAAAAACCCAAAAAGCTATAAATTGCTCTGTAAATAAGCTTTAACTGAAACTTATTCTCTGACTACCCGGAACCTTGTGCCATGGTAAATCAGTGCTGAAACGCTGTATTCCAATTGAATGTCGTCGATCCAGTACTGATCAGAACTGTATCCTTTAAGAGTATCTTCCTACTCATGATGTGCAGTATAAGTGCCATAGATATTTTGGGTCTTTCCTATGGAAAAACTCGGTATATATCTGTCTGAAAACAAACTGAGCATCCTTGGTTTTCATTCCCATGACGTCCGTAGGAAAATCATGAAAAAGGAAGTTTACGAAAAAAAAATTGAAACTCTGGCCATTTGCAATTGATGCAGTTTTTGAGCCTGACGATGACTTAAAATCTCAAAACGTTTCAAGAGACGTATTAAGATTAGCAAAAACCTGCCAAAACTGGAAGATACATGTTATAACCAGTAAAAAAAACACGCCGAGAGCCTGGAACCTGGCAAATTTGGAACGAATTTGCAGATTTTTTTGGTTTCATTTCAGATTGTAGTTTATATGAAATTTGTAGGAATTGTCTTAGTTTTAGCTAAGCCAAAATAGAAGCAGTACTGGACCGACAGCACACAATTGGAATGCAATGTTTTAGCAATGATATGCCATGGGAATAGAATCCGTGTTGTCATTTCCTTTATAAACGGACTACTCTGACAATAATAATTGGTTTCAATTGATTGTTTAGCATTGTTTGCGGTCAAACGCATCAATTGGCTACCCCAGCAACTTGAGAATGGCACAAAAAGCGCCCAGTGTGTTTTTAGTGAACTGAAAAAAAAACTCTTTTAAAAAATTGTTAACAAAACAATTGATATTACGTAGATTGGGTAATACATCGTCGCATTTTGCTAAAGCTCATTTGTGTGCTAATCTTTTCTATTTAGGCTAGAAGTCCGATATTTGCTTTATACTTAGTCGCCATTATTTTTCCGCTTCCCCAGTCTCAGTCCACATCGAGTACACCATAAAGAGACAATAGACAATAGTGATATCAAATATTTGCAACGAAACGGCGCTGTCGGCAGTATTTTCCTGATTGTTTTGTCTTTCCTATTAGTTAGCCAAAAGCGGCGCTGTTCACAGTCACGGCTAGTTGAGGTGGACATTGTTTCTTTCACGGTTAGTTGATCCTGTGTTTATTCTGCGTAAGTGTGTTTGTAGCTCACTCTCAGACCGTTGATTCAGTATATCCCAGGTTTAATTCAAAAAAACCTAAAGTTTTATTCTTTTTTAAATGAAAAGTCTAAAAACTGACATTAACAAAGTACACTTAAGAGTAAAATTACAAAATTGGAATACTGTGTTTCAGTAGTACTGGTTTACTATGGGACGTTGATCTGGGTGTTATCTTAATCTTGGTCTTTATAGCCATGCGGTTCATGCGGTCCTCATGCTATATTGGATCAGAATTTTCTCTCGTCCATGCCCTTTGATCAGACGACGTGGCAATTGATCAACGTTAGTTCCCTGACTTCTTATGTGAGTCTCAAAAAACTACAAGTCCGAACTAAAGTGCCTAATTAGAGATTGCATTGGTTCATCAACTCAAACTGGTTAATAAATTCATGAAAGGGGAGATCTTTAGTTGAACTAAATCGATAAGCAAAACTGCGTCACATCTCAACTTTTACTTAAAGGAAAACATTTGAACACAAAATGTAGCGCTAAACCAAGTAACTCTCAAATTATATAGTGTAAAATAGCTCACAAAACACAAAATTGATTCCCTAATATCACTTTCGTCAGAGGAAATGAGCAAAGGTTGAGCAGTTCATGTTTTAAACAGCATAAAAATTTCATTTTTTGGTTGAAAGACTCGGAGTTTCAGTGAAAACTATTTTTTCATGCTTGCTTTTAAAAGGAATAGACATAGACTACAATCAAACTAGATACCGCTAAACAAACAGTGCAGTACTTTTTAAATTAAAAATATACTAACTCAAGTCAATAGCTACCCACCTGCTAGGCTAATTTGGTCACTGGGGAATAGAGATTCACTAACCCACACATAATTACTGTATGGATCCACCAAACCCCACTATTATTTTTATTTTAGTTTAGACTGATTATTCCCAAAGTATAAATTGTAATACAGAAAGAACACATCATTAAGCGAGAATAAATATGTAAAGCAATTTCCACGCTTAAATAGCAGGGAAACGGGTGTATATTTGTAGAATTTACAGTATTTTTATACTCTTCTCCCCGTCCCCTTATTTTTGGACAAAATCCTTGTCTCGGGTAGCCCCCCCCCCCACCCCACCCAATTCAAATTGAGATTTGAAGGCGCCTGCACTCTAAAAAACGTGCAGGTAAATTTACCTGAACTGTGCATGTATTTTGGCGTTCCTGCACACTACCTGCACGGTACCTGCACATACCTGCAAATGCAGGTACGTGCAGGTACCGTGCAGGTAGTGTGCAGGAACGCTAAAAAACATGCACAGTTCAGGTAAATTTACCTGCATTTTTAGGTAAATTTACCTGCACTTTTTGTCGTGGCAGGAACAGGTTTGAGCAGGGAGGGATGCAAAGTTTGTCTTAGCTTTTGCATGGGCCTCTTGAGCTTCCCTTTCAAACAGAGACGGTGCATTGATCTTTAGAAGGAGTTCACCTGACTCTATCAGCCAGGGAAAAAGGAGGACCCGAAAACTGCTAAGACACGGGGGATCCAAAATTCTCAATAATAGGAATAAGTGGGAACAATGGGCGGATTTGGGCAAAAGGGTGAGCACACAAAAGGGTGGGGTAATGCACAAGAAGAAAAGGGCAGATAAAGGGGAGGCACAAGATGGGGTGGGAAACGCAGAGAAAAAAAAAGAAAGGAGCAGAGCACAAAAATACCTGATAAAAACTCAAAAAAGTTTTAAAAAAAAACACAAAAACAAAATCAAAAAAAGCAGAGGCGACAAAAAACGACGAAGACAAACCCAGCACACAAAAACCAGCCAGAAAAGCAAAAGAGGGGAAAATATGGTAAAAAATTGAAAGCGTGCGAGAGACAGAAAAGTTGTTGTAGTTTGAGCTTCGTGCAAAGTTGAAAAATTCAAGCCAAAAAATTCACAAAAAACAAGGACCAAATTAATCCAAAGAGAGCCAATGCGTTCGTATGGAACAACAGAAAGAATTGGGGAGAATGAACATACCACTGTAAACGCTCAGAAAAACGCCATATTTTCATCACAGCGCTTCTATGGATTAGAAAATTCATTTAGAAACACAACTGTACGCGCTCAACCAATCTCAAAGTTTTCATCACAGCGCTTCTGTGGGCAAACAACAAAGGACAACAAGGAGTAACAAAAACTGAAAAAGCTAACTATTTAAGGCTAAAAGACAAGACAAAATCGGCAAACAACTATAAAATTGACAAAAACAAAAGGCTCACTAGGACAATAGATGTGAGAAAGATAAAAAAGCAAGCCAAACAACCAAATTGAGACAGATTTAAATTCAATAAGTTCTATCAAAAACACCAATGATCATCAATGCGCTCCTATGGAACAACAGAAAGAACTGAGGACAATGAACAAACCACTGTAAGCGCCCAGAAAAACGCCATATTTTCTTCACAGCGCTTCTATGGAGTAAAAAAAGAATTGAGAGAAGAAGCACAATTGTATGCGCTCAAAAACCTCAATGTATTTATCGAAAAACAGCGTTTCCATCGAAAAACAACAAATATCGACAAGGTATAACAATAATCAAAAAACCTAACTATTTTAGGCTAAAAAGCAATACAAAAACGACAAACAAACAACAATAAAACTATTTTAGGCTAAAAGACGAGACAAAATTGACAAACAAAAAAAAGACAAGAAAAAGGCCCATAAGGGTACAATAGATGTGAGCAAGACAAATCGAGCAAGCCGAACAATCAAATTGAGTCAGATTTAAATTCAATAAGGGCTAAAAAAAACCAATGATTACAATTGCGCTCCTATGGAACAACAGAAAAAACTGAGGACAATGAACAAACCACTGTAAGCGCTCAGAAAAACACCATATTTTCTTCACAGCGCTTCTATGAATTCAAATAAAAAGAAATCAGAGAAGAAACACAACTCTACGCGCTCAAAAAACTCAATTTTTCATCACAGCGCTTCTATTGACAAACAACAAAGGGCAACAAGGTATAACAACAAATGAAAAACCTAACTATTTCAGGCTAAAAAGCAATACAAAAACGACAAAAAAACAACAAGAAAACCATTTTAGGCTGAAAGACGAGACAAAATCGACAAACAACAATAAAACTGACTTGAGAAAAAGGCTCATAAGGACACAATAGATGTGAGAAAGACAAATCAAGCAAGCGGACCAACAAATCGAGACAGATATAAATTCAATAAGGGCTAAAAAACCAATGATGATCAATGCGCTTCTATGGGACAACAGAAAGAACTGAGTACAATGAACAAACCACTGTCAGCGCTCAGAAAAACGTCATATTTTCTTCACAGCGCTTCTATGGATTAGAAAAAGAATTTAGAAAAGAAACACAACTGTGCGCGCTCAAAAAACCTCAATCTTTTTATCACAGCGCTTCTATGGACAAACAACAAAGGACGACAAGGAATAACAACAAAGAGAAGCCTTACTAATTTAGGCTAAAAAAGAAAATTGTCAAACAACAATAAAAATGACTTGAGAAAAAGGCACATAAGGACACAAAAGATATGAGAAAGACAAATCAAGCGAGCCGAACAATCAAATCGAGACAGATTTAAAAACAATAAGGGCTAAAGATACCAATGATGATCAATGCGCTTCTATGGGACAACAGAAAGAACTGAGTACAATGAACAAACCACTGTCAGCGCTCAGAAAAACGTCATATTTTCTTCACAGCGCTTCTATGGATTAGAAAAAGAATTTAGAAAAGAAATATAACTGTGCGCGATCAGAAACCTCAATGTTTTATCACAGCGCTTCTATGGACAAACAACAAGGGATGACAAGGAATAACAAAAAAGAGAAACCTTACTATTTAAGGCTAAAAGGCGAGACAAAATCGACAAATAAACAAGAATAAAAATGAGAAAAAGAAAAAGCTCAAAAGGACACAATAGATGTGAGAAAGACAAATCAAGCAAGCGGAACAACCATATCAAGACAGATATAAAATCAATGAGGGCTGAAAAAACCATTATCATCAATGCGCTTCTATGGGACAAAAGAAAGAACTGACGACAATGAACAAACCACTGTAAGCGCTCAGAAAAACGCCATATTTTCTTCACAGCGCTTTTTTTGGATTAGAAAAAAAAATTTAGAAAAGAAACACAACTGTGCGCGCTCAAAAGACCTCAATCATTTTATCACAGCGCTTCTATGGACAAACAACAAAGGACGACAAGGAATAACAACAAAGAGAAGCCTTACTAATTTAGGCTGAAGGAGAAAATTGACAAACAATAAAAATGACTTGAGAAAAAGGCTCATAAGGACACAAAAGATATGAGAAAGACAAATCAAGCGAGCCGAACCATCAAATCGGGACAGATTTAAAATCAACAAGGGCTAAAAATACCAATGATCATCAATGCGCTTCTATGCAACAACAGCGAGAACTGAGGACAATGAACAAACCACTGTAAGCGCTCAGAAAAACGCCATGTTTTCTTCACAGCGCTTCTTTGGGTTAGAAAAAGAATTTAGAGAAAAAACACTGCTGTGCGCGCTCAAAAAACCTCAATGATTTCATCACAGCGCTTCTATGAATAAAAAACAAAGGATGACAAAGAATAACAACAAAGGGGAACCTAACTATTTTAGGCTAAAAGACAAGCAAAAAATCGACAAACAAACAACAATAAAAATGACAAGAAAAGACTCATTAGGACACAATAGATGTGAGTGACACAAATCAAGCAAGCCGAACAATCAAATCGAGACAGATTTAAATTCAATAAGGGCTATCAAAAACACCAATGATCATCATTGCGCCCCTATGGAACAACAGAAAGAACTGAGGACAATGAACAAACCACTGTAAGCGCTACAAAAAATTCACTTACATTGCAGCACTTCCAAAGAACAATAAAAAAGAGATAATAACAACGAAAAACAAGAAAAAGGTGTTTTGAATTCAATCAACGTATTTTATTTGAGGATTTGAGCAAACCAGAACCTATTCAAATATCTGAGAACTCGTATCTCGTTTCACTCCTAATCTGACATGAACAAGTAGGAATTAGAAGTAAAATAAATGATAAATCAAGTTTGCATGAGAAAGTGGTCTCAGCTTTTGAAGCAAATAAAATCATCAAAATTAAGTAATATGAACAAATAAAAAAGCAAATTGTCAAATTGTTGTAGGAACCAACATTCAGCCAAAAGTGGTTAAGCCCAAAATGAAATCCCAGTTCGCAACAAAACGGTATGCTGTAGAGCAAAACACCGTTTGACATGACGAATTTTTGAACTATGAAACAAAATAATGGCTTAAGGAAATAAAATTCCTACAACTAATTAACACACATATGTTACTATAATCAAGAAGAGTTCATTTTGATAGCGAATGTTTTTTATATAGCACATCTATTGAACAAAGCAAACAGAGGAATGAAAATGAAGTTAAATGAATGTGAGTAGTAAATGCGGTATGGTTTAAGGAACACAGCGGCTCATGGAGAAGACAATGCTAATAAGGATAGAGCATAGTTAATTCGGTTGCAGGAATAAAAGAGTTTAACCAATAACGGGTATGCTGAAAAGCAAAACACCCATTGACAACAAACAGTATGCTGTAAAGCAAAACACTGTTTGCAATGATTAATCCAATTAAAAGACCATGCTGTGCAGCAAAACGGCCCGGATATCAATATTCCTGCAACTCAAAACACCCAGGGGTGACCAACATTAATTAAAAATTTTTGATAACTGTTTACCGATAAATGTAGCAAAGAATCAAAGAATAAACTCGACACTTAATCGTTAAATATTTTCGAATACGTTAGGGTTCTTTATGAGATAAGCACTTAACAGGTAGTAAAGTTAGTAAAGCGAGTTATGTTAAATGACAATAAAAGCAATTACTTAGTAATTTGAAAGGAGAAAAGCAGTATGTAGATGACAAAAATGCACATGACGCTTATTTTGAAATGGTGAGCTGTGGATGGATAGCAAGTAACACAAAGATAATGCAATCTGGTTAGTACGCAAAGATGAAGTGATCTGTGACCTGTTAACTAAATTAGACAAAAAGAAAATCCACTTTGCAGTGAAATATTTAAATGCAATCAAGCAACTAAAAATAGGTAATTTTTTTTTCAGAAAGAACTTACTTGCTTTGATTTATCAATCAAAGCAAGGGAGAGTGATTATGAAAAAAATATAAAAGCGAATCAGAACTACTTCTAGAATGTAAACAAGAATATAAAAGAATGTAAACAAAGAATGTAATCAAAGATTAGGGGTGAGACAGTTTAAAACAAACGTGAGAGAACAGACTATTAACATTTGTTATTGAAGCAACCTATGAGATGGGCATACCACTGTTTCTATAATAGATAAAAAGATGCAATTATTTTTGTTTGTTAAGCGACAGCACAAAAGTAAATGATTGGAGAGAAAATTAAAAACTGAAGATCTGTTAAGAAGCTTTGTTAAAGTAAAAGCATAATAAATCAAGCGTTAAATTCAGAGAATGAGTGTTATTGTTAGCAGTAAATAAAATGAACAACGCACAAGTGAAGTGAACACAACGCGACACCATGATCAACATCAATTAAAGACATAAAAAATTAAATTTCTAAGCTAAGAGGCAAAATAAAGTTAAGCTAAATTAAAATGAACAAGATTTTTTTGTGTTTTTTTTAAATTTTTCTAAAGCAAATTATTAATTTGTAAATAGTGAACACACTATAAACATCTGTTATTAAAGCACATTATGACACAGGCAAACACTGGTTTCTAAAGCAGATAAGGAAATCCAATTATTAAGAGTTGTTTGGCAACAGCACAAAAGCAAATGACTGAAAATATTAATTTCTGAAGATTTGTTCAGAAGCCTTGTTTAGAGTGTAAGCATATAAACACAAGCGCTACAGTTATGGAAACAGCATAGCACTTTTTATCAATTTTTGATGCAAAGTATTAATACATTTAATAAAGCAAAACTGGCAACGTACAAGGTGAACAGAACGTAACGTGAAGATAAGACATGTTATAAACGCTGTTTGAGCTAAAAGGCATAAGCTTGAATGAAATCAAGATTTTTTTGTGCTTTTTTTATTTTCTAAAGCAAATTTTTAATTCATAATCAGAGAACACACTATAAACATCTGTTATTGAAGCACATTATGACACAAGCAAACATTAGTTTCTAAAGCAGATAAGCAAGTCCGATTACTAAGAGTTGTTTAGCAATAACACAAGAGCAAACCAATGAAGACATCCATAAGCTAAAGTAAATACAAGATATTTTTTGATGTCTTAAGAACTTTTCTTAAAAGATAAAATCTGATTAATAAGACTTGTTAAACAACAGCACAAAAGCAAATGATCGGATAGAATAATCTTGGAAGACTAGTTGAGAAGATCCGTTTAAATTAGATAAAAGCATACTAACTCAAGCGCTAAATTTATTGAAGAAACAATATGAGAAGTTTTTCGGATGTTTTTTTTTTTGACGTAACAATTTAGAAGTTAAAAAATGGATCATTAGGATTACTGCTGTAGTCAATAACACATGACTTGCTAAAGATGTGATCACAACACTTACACAGCACTTTAGCGAACAGACCAAGATATTTTTAGAATTGATAGATTGCAGAGTCTCTCCTAAAGTGACAACTCGAGACCCAGGATGAAGTCGAATGATATTCATTCGGAAAATTAGATCTCAGCATATCATTAAACTCGACTAATTAAGCACAATTATCCTTTTTCAAATGGTCACCCCTGGGGAATAACTGCAAAAAGAACACAACTTGTGTGGTCTTTTAGCGGGCAAATGCGATAGGAATTTTTTTAAGTTTTTTAACAAGTCATCTTCCGCAGTTGAATTTAGATCATTACCACCTAAGCCAACTATTATGAAACGAAAATGATCAACTTTATGGAATATTTCTCTAAGATGAGATATCTTAGCACCTCTCTTTACATGAAGCTCAAAAAGATGCGCGTACGGTTTCAAAACTTCATAATGACTGTAGCTTTTGAAACAATCGCGCATATTTGAGTCACCAATGAAACAAATTTTCTGGGTAAGCTCCATTCCATTGTCAACTTGTTGCGCAAGACGTAAGCTGTAGTCTAAAGTTGTTTCGTCTGTTCTCATGCTACCACATCTGAAGTCCGGGTCCATTCCTCAAAACAAACAAAAAAAATCATTAAAAAGTAGCAAAAAAGCAAGAGCTGAGATATTTCAAAATCCATCCGAAAAATGTCAAAAAAAACAAGCGCATAAAAAACAAAAGAATGAAATTTTTTTTTTGAAAAGAGCGGAAAAGAACAAAAAAGTCCGACCTAAAAAAACATACCACGTATTTAACGTTTTACTCAGACACCATTGAGTCAAACATTTCTGCAATGTTATTGAAAAGCAGTTTATGACGCAAAGAGTGTCGAGAAAGTGGATGAAAGTCAAAGAGGTCGCGGTAAGGAACAACGGGAAAATTTTGTTTGCTAATAGTATAGGATCTTGAACTTGAGTCAAAATTTTTGACAACAATCCGCTCACATATGAAATAAACTTGACTTCGATTGACAACAATAAACATGACCAACTCGAATATAGGCTTGCTATCAGCTGACACAGAACTTATTAGGAAATCATTCGTACTATACCTTGTCCCCCTTATCACAGCGTGCTTCGAAACTAACGCTTCGTCGCAACGAAAAAAAATTTTTGTTATCAAAGTCAGAGTCAAAAACAGTTGATAGATGTTTTACTCAAGAGCCTGGAAAATCATGTTTTTTGAAAGACGGTGAATGACGCCAATCATTAAACTGGCAAATTTGATGTCGCAAACCTAAACTCTTACATATATTTTTAAAATTACATATATTATGGGTCAATCTTTGATGTTTTCTCTCATAACGAAGCACAATCTGATAAACAAAAGGACCGGAAGCGCGTAAAACATTTGGGTGATGTATGAGGCGATGTTGCTTGAAGACTACACTTGAATCAGGAAACAGCTCCACGAACAACGATAAGTGTTCATCTAGAACAGAAGGGTGTTGATAAGGTGAGCAGTGTAAAAAAATCAGGGAAATGAAAAACCCCAACGGATAAGAACAGCAAGAATGCTGTAGTCTGCTTCGCTGAAAGATGGGCTCAGAAGGTACGTAACCAAGTCGAAGTATTCCAGCAAAAAAACCAGATGTCATTCCCACATGGAACGAGGTCGTGGACAATCAACGGCAAGAAGCGGTAAAGTGTAAACATCTGGTCGTATTTTTCTTTCAGAGTCTTTGCTGTTTTCTCTTTGATTCTGAAAAAATATCAAAAATTCTCAGAAAAAGATTACCTAACATTAATTAAAAGAAAACAATTAACCTATCTTCTGTAAACTCCGTTGGTTTACCGTCCACGTCGCGGCCATAGTTGAAATTGTTTTATCGTTCATTTAATTCCTCTAATGTGAAGACACCGGAAACAAAAATTAGGTTGTGTAAGACAATTTTAACAGTGTGCAATAGGCCACCCTGGAAAATATCATGGTGCAAATCGGCCGTAAAATTTTTATAGGGGTCAAAAATATTTGTTTCCAGACTCAATAAATTTTTTACCCCCAAACCTTTTACAGCAACATCATTTCGGCATGACTCAGGTGTTCTAAGTTTTGCAACATTCTCTTCGAAAACCGAAAAAAAAATCAGACTGCGGCGTAGTACACTTTTCGCAACACAAACCCAAAACAACCTTTCGACAAATCCAAAAACAGCATGATAGGCAAGATTATCAGCAACAAAGTTCATGTTTTTTCCCATAAGCTTCAGTTCATGTCCAGCGTTTGTAGTTACGTTAATAACTGTCTCCAACTTTGTAAGGTCATTCCTTGTTTTACTAAGCACGTTTTTAAAACCGAAAGCCTTTACATCAAGGTAGGGTACCAAAGCAATTACAAAAGTGAATTTCATATCAGACAAAATCCAGGGTGGTAAATTTTTCAAATTCCAGTAAAAGCAACCAATTTTATGAATAGTAGTTCTCGATCCAATGGAGTTCACGGGCTC
The DNA here is from genome assembly GCF_964194025.1 of Convolutriloba macropyga. Lineage (NCBI taxonomy): Eukaryota > Metazoa > Xenacoelomorpha > Acoela > Convolutidae > Convolutriloba > Convolutriloba macropyga. The sequence goes on from NC_134482.1 coordinate 11,451,187, forward strand.
AATTTCATCAAAGTAAAGCTTCAAAGATATAAGGAAAACTATTTCATCATCGTTACCGCGGGCAAACGTATCAACATCTGCTATTGCTGTGCTATTTGTTTCCAATTTACCTTTTGTTTACATACCATCAAAAAGGGTGCCAGTCTTACTGAGAGTGTGGAGAAACTGGTCGTAAGCTAAACAAACGTTGAAAATTTCATCGTGAACTAGCACGACTTTTTTAACACCTCTGTTATTGAAATAAACTGAATGCAACGTTCAACTTCTTTATAGCGAGGAACGCCATTAACATTTTTAATTTCGAACTGTGTGCCAAAAAAAGATCCTCAGGACTAACAAAACATAACTCCTTCGTGAGAACACGAAGCAATTGATATTGACATTTCGGCGATTCTTCAACAGAACAAGACTCAAGCAATTTTTTAAAAGTTTTGTTTTCTGAAACCTCTGGAATTTCAGTGTGTATTTTTAAGAGCGATAACTTAACAGTCTCAATAAGATCATTAGTGATATTTTCAGCAGCAGATGCAAAAGCGAAGCATTGGTTCCATGTTGAGGCCGAATTTCTTAAACTATGCAAAAGAATATCTGTATGATTAAGAAACTTTATTGATGCTGACTACTGAGAAGTTCAATTTGAAATCTATGTTTTCAGGACATGATGCCAGAACACTATGCAATCCAGGAATAATTTCTCCAACCTGGAAATTTTTTCTTGCCACAACTTTATAACCACAATATCCACGACTTGAGTCTTCACTAAATCTAAGATCTTTTTCATACGAAACAAAATTAAGAGAAAACTGATACAGTTCATCCATACACTTATGCAAAGCTGATTTTGACGAGCAACGAATTTTTTCATCATTCCCTATTGCTCTCTGACTTCTGGCCCCATCACCGTCCACATACTTTTCCAACAAAATCCAGTCAGTACTCGCAACTTCGTAGTACTCTTGAACCATGTGCTCAATTTCTGAGAAATTCGCCATTTCAGATCTGAAGAAGAGGTTCATGAAGACCCTGTGAGTTGTAATTAAAGCTATAAAAATTGACTTGTTCTTCAAGTACCAAATTTTGTGTTAAATTAAAACAAAAATCAGAAACCAGAATATCACAACGCTCAATGGAAGCAGTTTTAGTAGCAACAGTAGATACATTCAATACAACCCAATCCAAAATTTTTAAGTTAACGGTTGGCTATTAATTAGATTTCGTTGTCAACTTCAACGTTATTCAATTGACGTCCTAATGCGTCAACTTGGGTTGGTACGGTTCCGCCCATATTTTGTAGAGAACCAATTGAATATAGGACCAAACAATGCTTGTTGTTTCAGGGTATTTTAAGTTTAGCACATAGAACAGTCAGAAGGCGATGTCAAGGAGCTTCAAAAACATTCGAGACCATGAGCACAGAATTCGGTTCAATGACAAACACCTGAACAGAATTTTCTTTTGAAAAGAGAAAAAACGATGAACTTTTATTTTAAATATACCAGCCAATTGGAACAGAGTATTGTGCCCACTTTATGCTGACGCGATTTAGCATCAAGATTACCGATGTCCTAAATATTGAACCCACGCATTAAAATTAGAAGCCAAAACACTTGCGCTAAAAAAAACTAACCGAAATTTCCACAATGAACGCATTACGAGCATTTGTTATGAGCTCCGCAACCGTGAACCGCTTCTCTTTACCAACCGATTGTTTAACTGGAAGAAGTAACGGCAGAGCGCGGAGCGCAAAGACGGGATCGCTCACTACACAACGTGAAAATTTTACGTTAGAAGCCTACAGCAAATTAAATTGACATTTATTAAATATTACAGTTCTGAGCCTTTAGATAAGTCAGCTTGTCCATGCTTTCCCTTGGCGGCGCCTTCTCTGCGAGATGAATCAATTGTGGCACCACCGGTTGGAAAACATGAGAAAATATTTTCTCGCTGAAAGAGGGCACCCATAACCGGAACTCAATTTAGAACTTAATTTATTGTAGGAGAGACGATCCATCAAAAAAACAAACTTACCTCCTCAAAGCACCGAAGGTCAAGTCCAATTGTTAGCAAACAAAGGTCGTAATCAATCACGCCTTTTGTCTGCAACAAAAACTTTCTGTCCACAAACGTCTCCTTACGCTTTTGTAAATAGTCGATGCCTTCTCCTGAGAAAACTTCAACTAATTTACCCACTTCTATGGGCTCCTCGTTTACCTAAGCGGCTTTGCTGATTCGTTTTGGCGGGGGTGTTCCTATGAGCAAAACAAAAAAATAGACTACTCAACCGTTCTGATCATTTAAACAAAATAAGAAAAACTGGAACCTCCATCCTTCAGAAATAATTTTTTGCCCTTCGCTCTAAGGGTTTTTAGGTGCTCTTCAAGCGCCCCCGATTGCAGATGGACACGACGGACACCATTTTCGTACGTCGCATAGTACGGTTTGAAGAACACGGACTAAACACAAATACTAATTGACGAAAATAACCAAAAACAAAATAAAATAACGAACGCAAACAAACAGCAGCATGGGAGGAATCAATTGACTTCAACTCAGGATACGTTTCGATGGCAAGGTTGGCGTATTTGATTTTTGTTTTGTTGCACGGGGTTAATTCTTGATCTGTAGGCTGCCTCTAAAATCATTTCAATTTTCAGTTTTAGATCTTAAGTCTTCTTTTCGATTCAAGTTAATACTTTTAGATTGAGGATATCAATAAAAAAGAAAAGAACGACAGCTAATTTTACCATTTCTGCAACCAGCATGCGATTAAATTCACGGAGACCAGCAGCTGATTTGAGATCCAGAGTCTCAGTCAACCTCTTGAGTTCACTAGCCGTCAGCATAGAAAGAACACAATTTTCATTGCTAGCTGTAGATGGCGTCTCTACATGCAATGGACTTGGAGTCTCCGCGTTTACACCTGGCGTTCTTAGCGTGTCGCCTACTTGCTTTATCAGATCCTTGATCTCGGTAATGGCTGGATGGGGGAAACCCATACCAGTCAGATCCTCCTTGCTGAGCATTTGAAACGATCGAATCGTGACTCCTTTACTAATTCAACCAGCTTGCTCTTTTGCGCCTGTTCTAGGTCCATACAATCAAGAATATTGAAAAGTGCCATTTCTGAAAATTTTGATTTGGTGTAGGGGCAACATGGAGAAGATAAGCCAAAGACATTGCAGAGGACTGCATTTAAACCAAAATCTTAACTTTGAAGACCTTAACCTCATTTTGGAAGATGGAACGACATGCATTGAAGCAAAACAGTTAAGTTGCGAGTTGGAAAGATTGACAGGCTGTAGAGCAAACCGCCAATCACCCATAGAAAACAAAAACTGACATGCTGTAGAGCAAAACGCCAGATTAAATAATTTTGATAGAGCGAAGAAACCTATCCTGAATGATCGTTACCGTTCTCCTAAGAACTTGATGAAAACGAGCATGCTGTAGAGCAATACGCAGTTTCACTTTCAAAGACTATAACAAAAAATTAAAGTGGAAGAAAACTTAAGTTGAAAAGTTGCCAGTTGGAAAGATTGACATGCTGTAGAGCAAAACGCCAATCACCCTTAGAAAACAAAAACTGACATGCTGTAGAGCAAAACGCCAATCACCCTTAGAAAACAGAAACTGACATGCTGTAGAGCAAAGCGCCAAATTTGTTTATCTTGATAGAGCGAAGAAATTTATCCTGAATGATCGTTACCGTTCTCCTAAAAACTTGATGAAAACGAGCATGCTGTAGAGCAAAACGCAGTTTCACTTTCAAATACTATAAAAAAAATTTAAAGTGGAAGAAAACTTAAGTTGAAAAGTTGCAAGTTGGAAAGATTGTCATGCTGTAGAGCAAAACGCCAATCACCCTTAGGAAACAAAAACTGACATGCTGTAGAGCAAAACACCAGTTTTGTTAATATTGGTTGAGCGAGGAACAAGGAAGCACTAACATGCCGTAAATATTTGTAAACCAATTGCTTAAGCCTTTTTAAACTTATCATTCTCAACCTCTGCTTGCAGATAACCAAACAAGAGAAAACTACATATTTTTACGAAACAATAATTGAGTACATCTAGGAATCGTTGCACAAAAAACGGAAATCTTTAGATCTGAAGCATTTTTGCACTCAAATAATTACAGAACACAAATTGTTAGGAAAGATTGCAGCGTCTGAGCTCCCGACAACGAAAGCAGCGATAGCACGTAATTTGGCAACATTCTTCGCACTCAAAACCAAAATTTATTAATTGAACATCCCTCAAGCAATTGATACAAGGCACTGAGGTTTTTGCTAGCTTTGACTTCTTTATGAAGAGACCAACGTTCGGAAACTTCTTAATAAATGAGAGACACCACTCTTAACCGGCAAGTTTTTGCACTTTCCACGATGCTGGAATCTGAACCCCCATGTTTTTAGAGAATAAAAACACCTGTTCTCTGAGTTGCTTAACCGTCAAGTACGTTAAAGAGAGCGCTTTGAATATTGTCTTCTGCTGATATTCGCAGAATAGAGCAGGCTTCCCGGTTTTGGAACAAGATTCATTGAGCACAAAACGTCTCAGAGTAGAGTACGGGACACCAGTTCTCCTCGATGCTTCTCGGATTGATGAGCCCCTTTCAATTTTTTGCTTTGCAACCGTTTTGAGATAACCCGTAGACGTGTTTGCCAATTTCTTCCGGACATAAGATCGAGGCATCTAAAAACAAATGTAAATACTGTTTTTTGAATCCCGGCATCTGTTTTGAAAAAAATCAACTGCAACCAATTTATAGTGCAATTACAACCAATTTTTTGTTTGCTTCTTTAGCCTATTATTGCGTTTACACGAACGAATCATTACAGGAAAAAAAGGTCTTCTGTCTCGAAATAACCGAAACAAATTTCGGTTATAGGGAAATTGCATATCATCTTTCCGACCGATTCAATGCATATTTCGTCTCATTTTGCTCAAAAGGTTTTGACGGCCGGTCATATGAGGCTTAGGGCACTTTAGGGCCCACAAAATTACAAAAATAGGAGAATTTTGATGAAAAAATAGCCAACTTGAGGAAAATGGCAACCTCAATCAGACGAAAAAAGCACCAAGAAGAAAGGGCTTCTGAGGCCTCAATTCTTTATGCACCCGTTTCCAAATGTGTACAATGGATGGAAACAGTATCGACCCTTAGAAATCATTTTATGTTTCTCCAGATCGTCGAGAAAAAGGACACCAACAGCCTCTCAGAAACAGAAGCAAATTGGACTCAGAACTCTATTTTTTTTCAAATCGATTTCCAGTACAAGAGATTTCTAGAGTTTTTCACATTCAATCGCGTTTGAATGACCAAGCCATTACTAAAAATCTGGGAAAATGTGTTTTGTCTCGGAATACCGACTACTATAAAGTTTGAAACAAATTTCAGTTATAGGAGATTTGCTTAGATGGACGCCATTTGTCATCTTTCAAAAGTATTCATCACCCTTTTTTGATCATATATCGTTCAAAAGGTATCTTCAGCCTGTTTTATGGGGGTTTGGGCTGCTATGGGGCCAGAAAAACTACAAAGATAGAAGAAATTTGATGCAAAAATAGCGAACTTGAAGCAAATTGGACTCAAAACTCTTTGTTTCGAACCAAATTCCAGTACAATAGATTTTTTGATTTTTTCACATTCAATCGCTCTGGCATGACCAAGCCATTACTTAGAATCAAGGAAAAATGTGTTTTGTCTCGGAATAACGACTACGATAAAGTTTGAAATAAATTTCAGTTATAGGAAATTTGCTTAGATGGACGCCATTTGTCATCTTTCAAAAGTATTGATCACCATTTTTTGATCATATATCGGTCAGAAGGTATCTACAGCCTTTTATATGGGGGTTTGAGGTGCTATGGGGCCTGAAAAACTACAAAGATAGAAGAATTTTGATCAAATAAATAGCGAACTTGAGGAAAATGGCAACCTCATTCAGACGAAAAAAGCACCAAGATGAAAGGGCTTCTGAGGCCTCAGATTTTTTATGCACCCGTTTCCAAATGTGTACAAAGCAATTGGAAACAGTATCGACCCTTAGAAAGCATTTTATGTTTCTCCAGATGGTGGAGAAAAAGGACAACTACAGCCTCTCAGAAACAGAAGCAAATTGGACTCGAAATTCCCTATTTTTTTCGAACCAATTTCCAGTTCAAGAGTTTTCCAGCATTTTTCACAATCAGTCGCGTTTGCATGATCAAGCCATTACTATGAATCAGGGAAAAATGTGTTTTGTCTCGGAATACCGACAACTATAAAGTTTGAAACAAATTTTGAGTTATAGGAAATTTGCTTAGATGGACGCCATTTGTCATCTTTCAAAAGCATTCATCACCCTTTTCTGATCACATATCGTCCAGAAGGTATCCACAGCCTTTTATATGGGGGTTTGAGGTGCTATGGGGCCTGAAAATCTACAAAGATAGAAGAATTTTGATGAAATAAATAGCGAACTTGAGGAAAATGGCAACCTCATTCAGTCGAAAAAAGCATCACAATGAAAGGGCTTCTGAGGCCTCAGATTTTTTCTGCACCCATTTCCAAATGTGTACAAAGCATTTGGAAAAAGTATCGACCATTAGAAACCATTTTATGTTTCTCCAGATGGTCGACAAAAGGACAACTACAGCCTCTCAGAAACAGAAGCAAATTGGACTCAGAATTCTCCAATTGTTTCCGACCAATTTCTAGTTCAAGAGTTTTCTAGCATTTTTCACCTTCAATTGCGTTTGCATGATCAAGCCATTACTATGAATCAAGGAAAAATGTGTTTTGTCTCGGAATACCGACAACTATAAAGTTTGAAACAAATTTTGAGTTATAGGAAATTTGCTTAGATGCACGCCATTTGTCGTCTTTCAAACGTATTTTTGACCCTTTTTGATCAAATATCCTTCAAAAAGTATCTGCAGCCTGTTATATGGGGGTTAACGGCGCTATGAGGCCAGAAAAATAAAAAAGATAGAAGAATTTTGATGAAATAAATAGCGAACTTCAGAAAAATGGCAACCTCATTAAGACGAAAAAAGCACCAAGATGAAAGGGCTTTTGAGGCCTCAGATTTTTTATGCACCCATTTCCAAATGTGCACAAAGCAATTGGAAACAGTATCGACCCTTAGAAAGCATTTTATGCTTCTCCAGATGGTCGAGAAAAAGGACACCTACAGCCTCTCAGAAACAGAAGCAAATTGGACTCAGAATTCTCCAATTTTTTCCGACCAATTTCTAGTTCAAGAGTTTTCTAGCATTTTTCACTTTCAATTGCGTTTGCATGATCAAGCCATTACTATGAATCAGGGAAAAATGTGTTTTGTCTCGGAATACCGACACCTATAAAACTTGAAACAAATTTTGAGTTGTAGGAAATTTGCTTAGATGGACGCCATTTGTCGTCTTTCAAAATTATTCTTTACCCTTTTTTGATCAAATATCCTTCAAAAAGTATCTGCAGCCTGTTATATGGGGGTTAACGGCGCTAAGAGGCCAGAAAAATCTACAAAGATAGAAGAATTTTGATGAAATAAATAGCGAACTTGAGGAAAATGGCAACCTCATTCAGTCGAAAAAAGCATCAAAATGAAAGGGCTTCTGAGGCCTCAGATTTTTTCTGCACCCATTTCCAAATGTGTACAAAGCATTTGGAAAAAGTATCGACCATTAGAAACCATTTTATGTTTCTCCAGATGGTCGACAAAAAGGACAACTACAGCCTCTCAGAAACAGAAGCAAATTGGACTCAGAATTCTCCAATTTTTTCCGACCAATTTCTAGTTCAAGAGTTTTCTAGCATTTTTCACCTTCAATTGCGTTTGCATGATCAAGCCATTACTATGAATCAAGGAAAAATGTGTTTTGTCTCGGAATACCGACAACTATAAAGTTTGAAACAAATTTTGAGTTATAGGAAATTTGCTTAGATGCACGCCATTTGTCGTCTTTCAAACGTATTTTTGACCCTTTTTGATCAAATATCCTTCAAAAAGTATCTGCAGCCTGTTATATGGGGGTTAACGGCGCTATGAGGCCAGAAAAATAAAAAAGATAGAAGAATTTTGATGAAATAAATAGCGAACTTCAGAAAAATGGCAACCTCATTAAGACGAAAAAAGCACCAAGATGAAAGGGCTTCTGAGGCCTCAGATTTTTTATGCACCCATTTCCAAATGTGCACAAAGCAATTGGAAACAGTATCGACCCTTAGAAAGCATTTTATGCTTCTCCAGATGGTCGAGAAAAAGGACACCTACAGCCTCTCAGAAACAGAAGCAAATTGGACTCAGAATTCTCCAATTTTTTCCGACCAATTTCTAGTTCAAGAGTTTTCTAGCATTTTTCACTTTCAATTGCGTTTGCATGATCAAGCCATTACTATGAATCAGGGAAAAATGTGTTTTGTCTCGGAATACCGACACCTATAAAACTTGAAACAAATTTTGAGTTGTAGGAAATTTGCTTAGATGGACGCCATTTGTCGTCTTTCAAAATTATTCTTTACCCTTTTTTGATCAAATAACCTTCAAGAGGTATCTGCAGCCTGTTATATGGGGGTTAAAGGCGCTATGAGGCCAGAAAAATAAACAAGATAGAAGAATTTTGATGAAATAAATAGCGAACTTCAGAAATATGGCAACCTCATTAAGACGAAAAAAGCACCAAGATGAAAGGGCTTCTGAGGCCTCAGATTTTTTATGCACCCATTTCCAAAAGTGTACAAAGCAATTGGAAACAGTATCGACCCTTAGAAAGCATTTTATGCTTCTCCAGATGGTCGAGAAAAAGGACACCTACAGCCTATCAGAAACAGAAGCAAATTGGACTCAGAATTCTCCAATTTTTTCCGACCAATTTCTAGTTCAAGAGTTTTCTAGCATTTTTCACCTTCAATTGCGTTTGCATGATCAAGCCATTACTATGAATTAGGGAAAAATGTGTTTTGTCTCGGAATACCGACAACTATAAAGTTTGAAACAAATTTTGAGTTATAGGAAATTTGCTTAGATGCACGCCATTTGTCGTCTTTCAAACGTATAATTGACCCTTTTTGATCAAATATCCTTCAAAAGGTATCTGCAGCCTGTTATATGGGGGTTAACGGCGCTAAGAGGCCAGAAAAATCACAAAGATAGAAGAATTTTGATGAATTAAACAGCGAACTCAGAAAGAAGGCAACCTCATTCAGACGAAAAAAGCACCAAGATGAAAGGGCTTCTGAGGCCTCAGATTTTTTATGCACCCATTTCCAAATGTGCACAAAGCAATTGGAAACAGTATCGACCCTTAGAAAGCATTTTATGCTTCTCCAGATGGTCGAGAAAAAGGACACCTACAGCCTCTCAGAAACAGAAGCAAATTTGACTCAGAATTCTCCAATTTTTTCCGACCAATTTCTAGTTCAAGAGTTTTCTAGCATTTTTCACTTTCAATTGCGTTTGCATGATCAAGCCATTACTATGAATCAGGGAAAAATGTGTTTTGTCTCGGAATACCGACACCTATAAAACTTGAAACAAATTTTGAGTTGTAGGAAATTTGCTTAGATGGACGCCATTTGTCGTCTTTCAAAATTATTCTTTACCCTTTTTTGATCAAATAACCTTCAAGAGGTATCTGCAGCCTGTTATATGGGGGTTAAAGGCGCTATGAGGCCAGAAAAATAAACAAGATAGAAGAATTTTGATGAAATAAATAGCGAACTTCAGAAATATGGCAACCTCATTAAGACGAAAAAAGCACCAAGATGAAAGGGCTTCTGAGGCCTCAGATTTTTTATGCACCCATTTCCAAAAGTGTACAAAGCAATTGGAAACAGTATCGACCCTTAGAAAGCATTTTATGCTTCTCCAGATGGTCGAGAAAAAGGACACCTACAGCCTATCAGAAACAGAAGCAAATTGGACTCAGAATTCTCCAATTTTTTCCGACCAATTTCTAGTTCAAGAGTTTTCTAGCATTTTTCACCTTCAATTGCGTTTGCATGATCAAGCCATTACTATGAATTAGGGAAAAATGTGTTTTGTCTCGGAATACCGACAACTATAAAGTTTGAAACAAATTTTGAGTTATAGGAAATTTGCTTAGATGCACGCCATTTGTCGTCTTTCAAACGTATAATTGACCCTTTTTGATCAAATATCCTTCAAAAGGTATCTGCAGCCTGTTATATGGGGGTTAACGGCGCTAAGAGGCCAGAAAAATCACAAAGATAGAAGAATTTTGATGAATTAAACAGCGAACTCAGAAAGAAGGCAACCTCATTCAGACGAAAAAAGCACCAAGATGAAAGGGCTTCTGAGGCCTCAGATTTATTATGCACCCGTTTTCAAATGTGTACAAATCATTTGGAAACAGTATCGACCCTTAAAAACCATTTTATGTTTCTCCAGATGGTCGGCACAAAGGACACCTACAGCCTCTCAGAAACCGAAGCAAATTGGACTCGAAATTGCCTATTTTTTTCAAACCAATTTCAAGTTCAAGAGTTTTCTAGCATTTTTCACATTCAATCGCGTTTGCATGATCAAGCCATTACTATGAATCAGGGAAAAATGTGTTCTGTCTCTGAATGCCGACAACTATAAGGTTTGAAACAAATTTTGAGTTATAGGAAATTTGCTTAGATGGACACCACTTGTCGTCTTTCAAACGTATTCTTCACCCTTTTTGATCAAATATTGTTCAAAAGGTATCTACAGCCTGTTATATGGGGTTTACGGCGCTATGAGGCCAGAAAAATTACAAAGATAGAAGAATTTTGATGAAATAATTAGCGAACTTCAGAAAAATGGCAACCTCATTCAGACGGAAAAAGCATCAAAATGAAAGGGCTTCCGAGGACTCAGACTTTTTCTGCACCCATTTCCAAATGTGTGCAAAGCATTTGAAACAGTATCGACCCTTAGAAACCATTTTATGTTTCTCCAGATGGTCGACAATAAGGACAACTACAGCCTCTCAGAAACAGAAGCAAATTGGACTCGAAATTCCCTATTTTTTTCGAACCAATTTCCAGTTCAAGAGTTTTCCAGCATTTTTCACAATCAGTCGCGTTTGCATGATCAAGCCATTACTATGAATCAGGGAAAAATATGTTTTGTCTTGGAATACCGACAACTATAAAGTTTGAAACAAATTTTGAGTTGTAGGAAATTTGCTTAGATGGACGCCATTTGTCGTCTTTCAAAATTATTCTTTACCCTTTTTTGATCAAATGTCCTTCAAGAGGTATCTGCAGCCTGTTATATGGGGGTTAACGGCGCTAAGCCAGAAAAATAAAAAAGACAAAAAAGAATTTTGATGAAAGAAATAGCGAACTTGAGGAAAATGGCAACCTCATTCAGTCGAAAAAAGCACCAAAATGAAAGGGCTTCTGAGGCCTCAGATTTTTTATGCACCAGTTTTCAAATGTGTACAGAGCATTTGGAAAAAGCATCGACCATTAGAAACCATTTTATGTTTCTCCAGATGTTCGACAAAAAGGACAACTACAGCCTCTCAGAAACAGAAGCAAATTGGACTCGAAATTCCCTATTTTTTTCGAACCAATTTCCAGTTCAAGAGTTTTCCAGCATTTTTCACAATCAGTCGCGTTTGCATGATCAAGCCATTACCATGAATCAGTGAAAAATATGTTTTGTCTTGGAATACCGACAACTATAAAGTTTGAAACAAATTTTGAGTTGTAGGAAATTTGCTTAGATGGACACCACATGTCGTCTTTCAAAAGTATTTTTTACCCTTTTTTGATCAAATATTGTTCAAAAGGTATCTACAGCCTGTTATATGGGGGTTTACGGCGCTATGAGGCCAGAAAAATTACAAAGATAGAAGAATTTCGATGAAATAATTAGCAAGCTTCAGAAAAATGGCAACCTCATTCAGACGAAAAAAGCGTCAAGTTGAAAGGGCTTCCGAGGACTCAGATTTTTTATGCACCCATTTCCAAATGTGTGCAAAGCATTTGAAACAGTATCGACCCTTAGAAACCATTTTATGTTTCTCCAGATGGTCGACAAAAAGGACAGCTACAGCCTCTCAGAAACAGAAGCAAATTGGACTCGAAATTCCCTATTTTTTTCAAACCAATTTCCAGTTCAAGAGTTTTCTAGAATTTTTCACACTTGATCGCGTTTGCATGATCGAGCCATTACTATGAATCAGGTAATGAATGTTTTGTCTTGGAATACCGACAACTATAAAGTTTGAAACAAATTTTGGGTTGTAGGAAATTTGCTTAGATGGGCGCCATTTGTCGTCTTTCAAAAGTATTCTTTACCCTTTTTCGATCAAATTTGCTTCAAAAAGTATCTGCAGCCTGTTATATGGGGGTTAACGGCGCTATGAGGCCAGAAAAATAAAAAAGATAGAAGAATTTTGATGAAATAAATAGCGAACTTGAGGAAAATGGCAACCTCATTCAGTCGAAAAAAGCATCAAAATGAAAGGGCTTCTGAGGCCTCAGATTTTTTCTGCACCCGTTTCCAAATGTGTACAAAGCATTTGGAAAAAGTATCGACCATTAGAAACCATTTTATGTTTCTCCAGATGGTCGACAAAAAGGACAACTACAGCCTCTCAGGAACAGAAGCAAATTGGACTCGAAATTCCCTATGTTTTTCGAACCAATTTCCAGTTCAAGAGTTTTCTAGCATTTTTCACATTCAGTCGCGTTTGCATGATCGAGCCATTACTATGAATCAGGGAAAAATATGTTTTCTCTTGGAATACCGACAACTATAAAGTTTGAAACAAATTTTGAGTTGTAGGAAATTTGCTTAGACGGACACCACTTGTCGTCTTTCAAAAGTATTCTTCGCCCTTTTTTGATCAGATATTGTTCAAAAGGTATCTACAGCCTGTTATATGGGGGTTTACGGCGCTATGAGGCCAGAAAAATTATAAAGATAGAAGAATTTTGATGAAATAAATAGCGAACTTCAGAAAAATGGCAACCTCATTAAGACGAAAAAAGCATCAAGATGAAAGGGCTTGCGAGGACTCAGATTTTTTATGCACCTGTTTCCAAATGTGTACAAAGCATTTGGAAACAGTATCGACCCTTAGAAACCGTTTTATGTTTCTCCAGATGGTCGACAAAAAGGACAGCTACAGCCTCTCAGAAACAGAAGCAAATTGGACTCGAAATTCCCTATTTTTTTCCAACCAATTTCCAGTTCAAGAGTTTTCTAGCATTTTTCACATTCAATCGAGTTTGCATGATCAAGCCATTACTATGAATCAGGGAACAATATGTTTTGATTGGAATACCGACAACTATAAAGTTTGAAACAAATTTTGAGTTGTAGGAAATTTGCTTAGATGGACACCCCTTGTCGTCTTTCAAAAGTATTCTTTACCCTTTTTTGATCAAATATTGTTCAAAAGGTATCTGCAGCCTGTTATATGGTGGTTAACGGCACTATGAGGCCAGAAAAATAAAAAAAGATAGAAGAATTTTGATGAAACAAATAGCGAACTTGAGGAAAATGGCAACCTCATTCAGTCGAAAAAAACACCAAAATGAAAGGGCTTCTGAGGCCTCAGATTTTTTATGCACCCGTTTCCAAATGTGTACAGAGCATTTGGAAAAATTATCGACCATTAGAAACCATTTTATGTATCTCCAGATGGTCGACAAAAGGACAACTACAGCCTCTCAGAAACAGAAGCAAATTGGACTCGAAATTCCCTATTTTTTTCGAACCAATTTCCAGTTCAAGAGTTTTCTAGCATTTTTCACATTCAGTTGCGTTTGCATGATCAAGCCATTACTATGAATCAGGGAAAAATATGTTTTGTCTTGGAATACCGACAACTATAAGGTTTGAAACAAATTTTGAGTTGTAGGAAATTTGCTTAGATGGACACCAATTGTCTTGTTTCAAAAGTATTCTTTACCCTTTTTGGATCAAATATTGTTCAAAAGGTATCTACAGCCAGCCTGTTATATAGGGGTTTGCGGCGCTATGAGGCCAGAAAAATTACGAAGATAGAAGAATTTTGATGAAATAATTAGCGAACTTCAGAAAAATGGCAAACTCATTCAGACGGAAAAAGCATCAAGATGAAAGGGCTTCCGAGGACTCAGATTTTTTATGCACCCATTTCCAAGTGTGTGCAAAGCATTTGAAACAGTATCGACCCTTAGAAACCATTTTTTATTTCTCCAGATGGTCGACAAAAAGGACAACTACAGCCTTTCAGAAACAGAAGCAAATTGGACTCGAAATTCCCTATTTTTTTCGAACCATTTTCCAGTTCAAGAGTTTTCTAGCACTTTTCACATTCAGTCGCGTTTGTATGATCAAGCCATTACTATGAATCAGGGAAAAATATGTTTGTCTTGGATTACCGACAACTATAAAGTTTTAAACAAATTTTGAGTTGTAGGAAATTTGCTTAGATGGACACCACCTGTCGTCTTTCAAAAGTATTCTTTACCCTTTTTTGATCAAATATTGTTCAAAAGGTATCTACAGCCTGTTATATGGGGGTTAGGGCGCTATGAGGCCAGAAAAATTACAAAGATAGAAGAATTTTGATGATATAATTAGCGAACTTCAGAAAAATGGCAACCTCATTCAGACGAAAAAAGCATCAAGTTGAAAGGGCTTCCGAGGACTCAGATTTTTTATGCACCCATTTCCAAATGTGTGCAAAGCATTTGAAACAGTATCGACCCTTAGAAACCATTTTATGTTTCTCCAGATGGTCGACAAAAAGAACAACTACAGCCTCTCAGAAACAGAAGCAAATTGGACTCGAAATTCCCTAATTTTTTCGAACCAATTTCCAGTTCAAGAGTTTTCTAGCACTTTTTACATTCAATCGCGTTTGCTTGACTAAGCCATTACTATGAATCAGGGAAAAAAATGTTTTGTCTTGGAATACCGACAACTATAAAGTTTGAAACAAATTTTGAGTTGTAGGAAATTTGCTTAGATGGACGCCATTTGTCGTCTTTCAAAAGTATTCTTTACCCTTTTTTATCTAATATCCTTCAAGAGGTATCTGCAGCCTGTTATATGGGGGTTAACGTAGCTATGAGGCCAGAAAAAAAAAGATAGAAGAATTTTGATGAAATAAATAGCGAACTTGAGGAAAATGGCAACCTCATTCAGTCGAAAAAAGCACCAAAATGAAAGGGCTTCTGAGGCCTCAGATTCTTTATGCACCCGTTTCCAAATGTGTACAAAGCATTTGGAAAAAGTATCGACCATTACAAATCATTTTATGTTTCTCCAGATGGTCGAGAAAAAGGACACCAACAGCCTCTCAGAAACTGAAGCAAATTGTACTCAAAATTCTATATTTTTTTCGAACCAATTGCCAGTACAAGATATTTCGAGCATTATTCACATTCAATCGCGTTTGCATGACCAAGCCATTACTAAGAATCAGGGAAAATGTGTTTCGTCTCGGAATACCGACTACAATAAAGTTTGAAATAAATTTCAGTTATAGGAATATGCTTAGATGGACGCCATTTATCATCTTTCTCAAGTATTCATCGCCTTTTTTTGATCATATTTCAATCAAAAAGTATCTACAGCCTGTTATATGGGGTTTTGCGGCGCTATGAGTTCAGAAAAATTACAAAAATAAAGAATTTGATGAAATAAATAGCGAACTTGAGGAAAATGGCAACCTCATTCAGTCGAAAAAAGCACCAAAATGAAAAGGCTTCTGAGGCCTCAGATTTTTTCTGCACCCGTTTCCAAATGTGTACAAAGCATTTGGAAAAAGTATCGACCATTAGAAACCATTTTATGTTTCTCCAGATGGTCGACAAAAAGGACAACTACAGCCTCTCAGAAACAGAAGCAAATTGGACTCGAATTTCGCTATTGTTTCGAACCAATTTCCAGTTAAAGAGTTTTCTAGCATTTTTAACATTTAATCAGGTTTGCATGATCAAGCTATTACTATGAATCAGGGAAAAATGTGTTTTGTCTTGGAATACCGACAACTATAAGGTTTGAAACAAATTTTGAGTTGTAGGAAATTTGCTTAGATGGACACCACTTGTCGTCTTTCAAAAGTATTCTTCACCCTTTTTGATCAAATATTGTTCAAAAGGTATCTACAGCCTGTTATATGGGGGTTTACGGCGCTATGAGGCCAGAAAAATTACAAAGATAGAAGAGTTTTGATGAAATAAATCGCGAACTTCAGAAAAATGGCAACCTCATTCAGACGAAAAAAGCACCAAGAAGAAAGAGCTTTTGAGGCCTCAGATTTTTTATGCACCCGTTTCCAAGTGTGTACCAAGCATTTGGAAACAGTATTGACCCTTAGAAACCATTTTATGTTTCTCCAGATGGTCGAAAAAAAGGACACCTACAGCCTCTCAGAAACAGAAGCAATTTGGACTCGAAATTCCCTAATTTTTTCGAACCAATTTCCAGTTAAAGAGTTTTCTAGCATTTTTAACATTTAATCAGGTTTGCATGATCAAGCTATTACTATGAATCAGGGAAAAATGTGTTTTGTCTTGGAATACCGACAACTATAAGGTTTGAAACAAATTTTGAGTTATAGGAAATTTGCTTAGATGGACACCACTTGTCGTCTTTCAAAGTATTCTTCACCCTTTTTTGATCAAATATTGTTCAAAAGGTATCTACAGCCTGTTATATGGGGGTTTACGGCGCTATGAGGCCAGAAAAATTACAAAGATAGAAGAATTTTGATGAAATAAATCGCGAACTTCAGAAAAATGGCAACCTCATTCAGACGAAAAAAGCACCACGATGAAAGAGCTTCTGAGGCCTCAGATTTTTTATGCACCCGTTTCCAAGTGTGTACCTAGCATTTGGAAACAGTATCGACCCTTAGAAACCATTTTATGTTTCTCCAGATGGTCGACAAAAAGGACATCTACAGCCTCTCAGAAACAGAAGCAAATTGGACTCGAAATTCCCTATTTTTTTCAAACCAATTTCCAGTTCAAGAGTTTTCTAGCATTTTTAACATTTAATCAGGTTTGCATGATCAAGCTATTACTATGAATCAGGGAAAAATGTTTTCTGTCTCGGAATACCGACAACTATAAAGTTTGAAACAAATTTTGAGTTATAGGAAATTTGCTTAGATGGACACCACTTGTCGTCTTTCAAAAGTATTCTTCACCCTTTTTGATCAAATATTGTTCAAAAGGCATCCACAGCCTGTTATATGGGGGTTTACGGCGCTATGAGGCCAGAAAAATTACAAAGATAGAAGAATTTTGATGAAAAAAATCGCGAACTTCAGAAAAATGGCAACCTCATTCAGACGAAAAAAGCACCAAGATGAAAGAGCTTCTGAGGCCTCAGATATTTCATGCACCCATTTCCAAGTGTGTATCAAGCATTTGGAAACAGTATCGACCCTTAGAAACCATTTTATGTTTCTACAGATGGTCGAGAAAAAGGACACCTACAGCCTCTCAGAAACAGAAGCAAATTGGACTCAAAATTCTCTATTTTTTTCCAACCACTTTCTAGTTCAAGAGCTTTCTAGCATTTTTCACCTTCAATCGCGTTTGCATGATCAAGCCATTACTATGAATCAGGGAAAAATTTGTTTTTTCTCGGAATACCGACTACTATAATGTTTGAAACAAAATTCAGTTATAGAAAATTTGCTTAGATGGAGGCCATTTGACATCTTTCAAATGCATTTATTACCCTTTTTTGATCAAATATTGTTCAAAAGGTATCTACAGCCTGTTATATGGGGGTTTACGGCGCTATGAGGCCAGAAAAATTACAAAGATAGAAGAATTTTGATGAAATAAATAGCGAATTTTAGAAAATGGCAACCTCATTCAGACGAGAAAAGCACCAAGATGAAAGAGCTTCTGAGGCCTCAGATATTTTATGCACCCGTTTCCAAGTGTGTACCAAGCATTTGCAAACAGTATCGACCCTTAGAGACCATTTTATGTTTCTCCAGATGGTCGAGAAAAAGGACACCTACAGCCTCTCAGAAACAAAAGCAAATTGGACTAAAAATTCTCTATTTTTTTCCAACCACTTTCTAGTTCAAGAGCTTTCTAGCATTTTTCACCTTCAATCGCGTTTGCATGATCAAGCCATTACTATGAATCAGGGAAAAATTTGTTTTGTCTCGGAATACCGACTACTATAAAGTTTGAAACAAAATTCAGTTATAGAAAATTTGCTTAGATGGAGGCCATTTGACATCTTTCAAACGCATTCATCACCCTTTTTTGATCAAATATCGTTCAAAAGGTATCTACAGCCTGTTATATGGGGGTTTACGGCGCTATGAGGCCAGAAAAATTACAAAGATAGAAGAATTTTGATGAAATAAATAGCGAATTTTAGAAAAATGGCAACCTCATTCAGACGAAAAAAGCACCAAGATGAAAGGGCTTCTGAGGCCTCAGTTTTTTTATGCAACCATTTCCAAATGTGTTCAAAGCATTTGGAAACAGTATCGACCCTTAGAAACCATTTTTTGTTTCTCCAGGTGGTCGAGAAAAAGGACACCTACAGACTCTCAGAAACAGAAGCAAATTGGACTCAAAACTCTCTGTTTTTTTCCAACCACTTTCTAGTTCAAGAGTTTTCTAGCATTTTTCACCTTCAATTGCGTTTGCATGATCAAGCCATTACTATGAATCAGGGAAAAATGTGTTTTGTCTCGGAATACCGACTACTATAAAGTTTGAAAAAAAATTCAGTTATAGAAAATTTGCTTAGATGGAGGCCATTTGACATCTTTCAAACGCAATCATAACCCTTTTTTGATCAAATATTGTTCAAAAGGTATCTACAGCCTGTTATAAGGGGGTTTACGGCGCTATGAGGCCAGAAAAATTACAAAGATATAAAGAATTTTGATGAAATAAAAAGCGAACTTCAGAAAAATGGCAACCTCATTCAGACGAAAAAAGCACCAAGATGAAAGAGCTTCTGAGGCCTCAGATTTTTTATGCACCCGTTTCCAGGTGTATACCTAGCATTTGGAAACAGTATCGACCCTTAGAATTCATTTTATCTTTCTCCAGATGGTCGACAAAAAGGACACCTACAGCCTCTCAGAAACAGAAGCAAATTGGACTCGAAATTCACTACTTTTTTCGAACCGATTTCCAATTCAAGAGTTTTCTAGCATTTTTCACATTCATTCGCGTTTGCATGATCAAACCATTACTATGAATCAGGGAAAAATGTGTTCTGTCTCGGAAGACCGACATCTATAAAGTTTGAAACAAATTTTGAGTTATAGGAAAATTGCTTAGATGGACACCATTTGTCGTCTTTCAAACCTATTCTTCACCCTTTTTTGATCAAATATTGTTCTAAAAGTATCCAGAGCCTGTTATATGCGAGTTTACGGCGCTAAGAGGCCAGAAAAATTACAAAGATAGAAGAACTTTGGTGAAATATATAGCGAACTTCAGTAAAATTGCAACCTCATTCAGACGAAAAAAGCACCAAAATTGAAAGGGTTTCTGAGGCCTCAGATTTTTTATGCACCCGTTTCTAAATTTGAACGAAGCATTTGGAAACAGTATCGACCCTTAGAAACCATTTTATGTTTCTCCAGATGGTCGACAAAAAGGACAGCTACAGCCTCTCAGAAACAGAAGCAAATTGGACTCAAAATTCCCTATTTTTTTCAAAACAATTTCCAGTTCAAGAGTTTTCTAGCATTTTTCACATTCAATCGCGTTTGCCTGATCAAGCCATTACTATGAATCAGTGAAAAATGTGTTCTGTCTCGGAATTCCGACAACTATAAAGGTTGAAACAAATTTTGAGTTATAGGAAATTTGCTTAGAAGGACACCGTTTGTCGTCTTTCAAACGTTTTCTTCACCTTTTTTGTTCAAATATTGTTCTAAAAGTATCTAGAGCCTGTTATATGGGAGTTTACGGCGCTATGAGGCCAGAAAAATTACAAAGATAGAAGAACTTTGATGAAATAAATAGCGAACTTCAGAAAAATGGCAACCTCATTCAGACGAAAAAAGCACCAAGATGAAAGGGCTTCTGAGACCTCAGATTTTTTATGCACCCGTTTCCAAATGTGTACAAAGCATTTGGAAACAGTATCGACCCTTAGAAACCATTTTATGTTTCTCCAGATGGTCGACAAAAAGGACAGCTACAGCCTCTCAGAAACAGAAGCAAATTGGAATCGAAATTCCCTATTTTTTTCAAACCAATTTCCAGTTCAAGAGTTTTCTAGCATTTTTCACATTCAATCGCGTTTGCATGATCAAGCCATTACTATGAATCAGGGAAAAATGTGTTCTGTCTCGGAATTCCGACAACTATAAAGTTTGAAACAAATTTTGAGTCTTAGGAAATTTGCTTAAATGGACACCATTTGTCGTCTTTCAAAACCTATTCTTCACCCTTTTTTGATCAAATATTGTTCTAAAAGTATCCAGAGCCTGTTATATGCGAGTTTACGGCGCTAAGAGGCCAGAAAAATTACAAAGATAGAAGAACTTTGGTGAAATATATAGCGAACTTCAGTAAAATTGCAACCTCATTCAGACGAAAAAAGCACCAAAATTGAAAGGGTTTCTGAGGCCTCAGATTTTTTATGCACCCGTTTCTAAATTTGAACGAAGCATTTGGAAACAGTATCGACCCTTAGAAACCATTTTATGTTTCTCCAGATGGTCGACAAAAAGGACAGCTACAGCCTCTCAGAAACAGAAGCAAATTGGACTCAAAATTCCCTATTTTTTTCAAAACAATTTCCAGTTCAAGAGTTTTCTAGCATTTTTCACATTCAATCGCGTTTGCCTGATCAAGCCATTACTATGAATCAGTGAAAAATGTGTTCTGTCTCGGAATTCCGACAACTATAAAGGTTGAAACAAATTTTGAGTTATAGGAAATTTGCTTAGAAGGACACCGTTTGTCGTCTTTCAAACGTTTTCTTCACCTTTTTTGTTCAAATATTGTTCTAAAAGTATCTAGAGCCTGTTATATGGGAGTTTACGGCGCTATGAGGCCAGAAAAATTACAAAGATAGAAGAACTTTGATGAAATAAATAGCGAACTTCAGAAAAATGGCAACCTCATTCAGACGAAAAAAGCACCAAGATGAAAGGGCTTCTGAGACCTCAGATTTTTTATGCACCCGTTTCCAAATGTGTACAAAGCATTTGGAAACAGTATCGACCCTTAGAAACCATTTTATGTTTCTCCAGATGGTCGACAAAAAGGACAGCTACAGCCTCTCAGAAACAGAAGCAAATTGGAATCGAAATTCCCTATTTTTTTCAAACCAATTTCCAGTTCAAGAGTTTTCTAGCATTTTTCACATTCAATCGCGTTTGCATGATCAAGCCATTACTATGAATCAGGGAAAAATGTGTTCTGTCTCGGAATTCCGACAACTATAAAGTTTGAAACAAATTTTGAGTCTTAGGAAATTTGCTTAAATGGACACCATTTGTCGTTTTTCAAAAGTATTTTTCACTCTTTTTGATCAAATATTGTTCAAAATGTTTCTACAGCCTGTTATATGGGGGTTTACGTCGCTACGAGGCCAGAAAAATTACAAAGATAGAAGAATTTTGATGAAATAAATAGCGAACTTCAGAAAAATGGCAACTCAGACGAAAAAAGCACCAATATGAAAGGGTATCTGAGGCCTCAGATTTTTTATGCCCCCTTTTCCAAATGTGTGCAATGCATTTGGAAACAGTTACGACCCTTAGAAACCATTTTATGTTTCTCCAGATGGTCGAGAAAAAGGACACCTACAGCCTCTCAGAAACAGAAGCAAATTGGACTAAAATTCTCTATTTTTTGCGACCAATTTCTAGTTCAAGAGTTTTCTAGCTTTTTTAACCCTCAATCTCGTTTGCATGATCAAGCCATTACTATGAATCAGGGAAAATGTGTTCTGTCTCGGAATACCGACAACTATAAATTTTGAAACAAATTTTTAGTTATAGGAAATTTGCTTAGATGGACACCATTTGTCGTCTTTCAAACGTATTCTTCACCCTTTTTTGATCAAATATCGTTCAAAAGGTATTTACAGCCTGTTATATGGGGGTTTACGGCGCTATGAGGCCGGAAAAATTACAAAGATAGAAGAATTTTGATGAAATAATTAGCGAACTTCAGAAAAATGGCAACCTCATTCAGACGGAAAAAGCACCAAGATGAAAGGGCTTCTGAGGCCTCAGATTTTTTATGCACCCGTTTCCAAATGAGTGCAAAAGCATTTGGAAACAGTATCGACACTGAGAAACCATTTTATGTTTCTCCAGATGGTCGAGAAAAAGGACACCTACAGCCTCTCAGAAACAGGAGCAAACCGGATTCAAAATTCTCTTTTTTTCCAACCAATGTCTAGTTCAAGAGTTTTCTAGCATTTATCACCTTCAATCGCGTTTGCATGATCAAGCCATCACTATGAATCAGGGAAAAATGTGTTCTGTCTCGGAATACCGACAACTATAAATTTTGTAACAAATTTTGAGTTATAGGAAATTTGCTTAGATGGACACCATTTGTCGTCTTTCAAACGTACCTTTCACCTTTTTTGATCAAATATTGTTCAAACTGTATCTACAGCCCATTATATGGGGGTTTACGGCGCTATGAGGCCAGAAAAATTACAAAGATAGACGAGTTTTGATGAAATAAATAGCGAACTTCAGAAAAATGGCAACCTCATTCCGACGAAAAAAGCACCAAGATGAACGAGCGTCTGAGTCCTCAGTTTTTTTATGCGCCCGTTTCCAAATGTGTACAAAGCATCTGGAAACAGTATCGACCCTTAGAAACCATTTTATGTTTCTCCAGATGGTCGACAAAAAGGACACCTACAGCCTCTCAGAAACAGAAGCAAATTGGACTCGAAATTCCCTATTTTTTTCGAACCAATTTCCAGTTCAAGAGTTTTCTAGCCTTTTTCACATTCATTCGCGTTTGCATGATCAAGCCATTACTTAGACTCAAGGAAAAATGTGTTTTGTCTCGGAATAACGACAACTTTAAAGTTTGAAACAAATTTTGAGTTATAGGAAATTTGCTTAGATGGGCACTATTTGTCGTCTTTCAAACGCATTCATCACCTTTTTTGAATCATCTATCAATCGACAGCTATCTAAAGTCTGTTATATGGGGTTTGCGGTGCTATGAGGCCAGAAAAATTACAAAGATAGAAGAATTTTGATGATAATTAGTGAACCTGAGGAAAATGGCAACCTCATTCAAACAAAAAAAGCACCAAGATGAAAGCGCTTCTGAGGCCTGAGCAGAAAAAAACACACGCAAAGCACAAACCATCACTGTGAGTGCCTACAACCAAAAATGCACTGCTTCTAGTCAGCGCTGCGCAAAACAAACGCACTCGATGAGTGCTGACACACGACTGAAATAACTGCGGCGCTTAGTCACAGGCGGCTTTGAGCAAAAAAAAAGAAAAACACATTGCTCAAGCCATCTATTTGAGTGCCTACGCCCAAACTGCACCGCTACTAGGCAGCACTGCGCAAGAAAAACGCACTCGATGAGTGCTGACACACGACTAAAATAATTGCAACGCTTGGCCACAGGAGGCGCTGAGCAAGCACAAAAAAATGCTCAGGTCATCACTGTGAGCGCTGGAAAGCAGAAAACAAAACAAGCACAACGTGTGTACTCACTGTTTGACGTCTACTGCTGCTGCTCCTCAAAGACAAACAAAAGCTCTGAAAAATCAGAGCTTTAGCTTAAAACTAAAACAAACACAGACACAGCGAAACACAAACACAAAGAAAGACGCCCGAAAAACGCTCGAAAACCGCCCTCACGCACGCACCGCACCTACATCTCCATCATGGGGTGCACCAAAGCCCAGCGGGGAGGGGGAGCCGACTAACCGGCGTCTCAACGGGACAGGGGGTGCACCCCATGGGGCAAAACGGCTGAAAGAAACAAAACGCTATTTACAGGGATTCAAGTACGGCTCAAGCTGAGTTCAAATCAACACACAGATCGAAAATCGGTTCACTCTACGGGGAGATATTGCAACATAGAGGTACTGTACCAAATGGCCAAAATGAGCCATTTCGGGTCCCGTTTCCAACTCAAACACAACTCACTATAAACAGAACTCACTATAAACACTATGACCACAACTGAGGCCACTTCATACTGGATGATGGGGCCAATGGGACCCATAACGGGCTTGGGGAACAGGTTGGATGCTGTTGAGGGGGACCGACAGAGGGCTGAAAAACGGTGTATTTAGGGGGGTGGGGGGGGTCATTTGCAGAGTGAAAATTGACCCACTAGATCGCAGAAAACCCTATACAAAATATATAGGGGGAGATTCGCCATTACAAATGGAGTTCAACGAGCCTATTCGTGCACTCCAAATCATTAATTTCAACATTTCACATGTAGAAACGCGAAACGTACCAGTCACTAAAATGACAAATTGACCGTATGTGTCGAGGGCAATTTCTCAAAAACGGCTGAAAGAAACAAAACGCCACTTACAGGGTTTCACGTACTGCTCAAGCTGAGTTCAAATCAAAAGACAGATCAAAAACCGGTTGACTCTACACGGAGAAATTCCATCATAAAGGTAACGTACCAAATGCCACAATTGACCTGCTCCGACTGACGTTTCGCTGGAAAACACCAACATTTCGGAACACCATGCAACAATTATATAATATATGGGGAGACTCCCCACTAGCTCCCAAATCTGAAACAGTAAAACTGACCGTCGAAGGCAGCCATATGCAGGTTTAAAATGGTCATAAATGTAGTGTTTCTCTCCTCAGGAGGTCAGACTGGTGTCAACTTTCCTGGCCAATTTCTCAAAAACGGCTGAACAAAAACAGACGCCCTGAGTACCAATTGTAGCACTGCTTGAGACACGCATCATATCAAAAATGAGCATTCTTCAATCGCTGCATTCTTCAAGAAATTATTGCAAAATTAAGGTACCGTACCAAATGACCTCTAGGAGAGATACATCACATTCAGAGCTAAAATTGACCACCAAAACATCAGAAAACGCTTAAAAAGTATACATATTCGGAATCTACGTTAGTCGTTCAAAGCTTCAAGGTGTCAACGGTGTCAACCGCTGGTGTCAACCGCTTCTGGGACTAAAATCAAGAGCATGTTTACTGGCCAATTTCTCAAAAACGGCTGAACGAAAACAAACGCCCTTAGTAAAAATTGTAGCACTGCTTGCGATACGCCTCATATCAAAATCGAGCAGAATCGGTCCACTCTAGAAGATGTTATAGCAAAAAATAGGTACCCTGTCAAATGACCCAAAAAGCGAGGTGACCGCTGTTCAGAGCCAAAGTTCAACGTCTGAACTACATAAAACACAGTATAAAATATATATGGGGATACTCCCCACCATCTGGGAATTCTAAAACACTAACAATTGTTTAGTAACTCCCGTGTTTTGATGTACCGAAATTTAGGTCACTCAAGATTGCCCGAAAATTTGAACTACTTCAATTTTGAACAATAATAACTTTTTGATTAGGCCGATTTGGGAAACCCTACCAAACACTACAAGCAAGAAGAGTTTAGGGTTAACAAAATGCTACCACTCTCGTTTAATTTGGTCCAGTACTTCAGCAGATATTAACAAAATACTGTTCTGTACCCCATTTTTTGGGCTAAAATCGAAGCCCAAGATCATCGGAACTGACGTAAAATAACGTGAAACAGCGTTCCCGGCGTATTTTTGGGTGTAATTCTGGTCCACTTCCACGTTCTAGGTCACAGCAAACCTTCATAGTGAGGTGGGAAAAAATTTCCCACCTTACCATGAAGGTTATGATGTTTTGTGTGTTTTGACATGAAACAACATTCACAGAAATTTGATTAAATCGTGAAAAAAGAAAAATTGTTGAACTAATCCCATTATTTGATACAATTAGCTTCAGCAACTTAAAAAGTGTCTAGAAAACACAAAACGCACGCCGAAAAACTTGTTCAATTGCGCAAAACACCACTCAGCTATAAAAATTGAGAAGAGATTCATTTTTCCTCATTCATCATTAAGTAACAGTTTTAAAAAATATTTTCAGGACTGTGACTAGCCGTTTCAGTGAAGAACGTCGTAATAGTAACAGATTAAGCCATTAATCTCTCGTTTTGGTCAAAAATTGAATGAAAAATTCGAAAAAGTACAAAACATTAAGATCCTTTCTCAATGTGATAAGACCAGTTCTATCCAACTTGTTGATTAGGCTGACTTGAGAAACCAATAAACACCGGAATCAAGGGGGGAGTAGGACAAACAAAATGCGACTGTGCCCGGCCAAATTGGCAGAGTAGTTCAGATAAAAAATTGTCACAAACAAAAAGCGTGCCCTTAAAAAATGTAATTTTTACTTCATTGTTTCATGTTTCATGTTTCGCTAAAATAGACCACCGAAACGTGGGAAAACGGGGTAAAATATATACATATAGTGATAATCCCCATCAAATGAGGAATCTAAATCACTGTAATTTGTCATAGGGACACAAAAATTTTCAACTTTACTATGTCACACCCGACATAGCCGAAAATTGGCCAAAGTCGAGGTTCGGCGCATACAGGGCAAAAATTGACCTTCTCAACTATTTAAAACCATATAAAAAATATCTATGGGGACACTACCCACTATCTGAGGAAATTAACGAACCCATATATGTTTGGTTTCTCGGGTATTGTGGGGTACCGAAACTTGGGTGGACACCAAGATGACCCAAAATTGCTACTTTTCTCAAATTTGTCCTTGAAAAACATCTAGACCAGGGCGTATCAGTGTAAAAACTTCTCATCAAAAGCAACAAGGGTCTGGTACAGACAAAATGAGCCGTTATACGTAAAAATTTGTTGAGTACTTAATTACGTACTAAAAGCAAAACGGAAGTGTAATGGAAACTTGTTCGAAATGGAACAGTACAACCACGAGTTTCATTGTTAAACGAAAAGTTAAAAATTGACGAAATGCTGAAAGGTGATTGCTGGAGCAGCTTCATATGTTGGAGCATTGTCTGAATAACGCAATATGCACATGGCTATTGTCCTATTTAAGCGAAAAACAATAAAAAAGCACTGAAAACGGCCGTGACACTACATCTTCCATATTTGCCCTTCTTTAACTTAACTTACGAAACGTTTTTGGTAATAGGAAGTGACAAAACTCAAAACTATAGTTCATAGACCAGAGACTGTGAAATAATTCACTGCAATTGGGTTCATTTTTTATCAGGTATGCAAAAATTGGTAACGAATGCCAGCGAAATTGATCTGTCAGCAGCGACAATCTATTTCAACTTTCACGCAAAAATGGGTCAAATCAAAATAGTGGGTTGTGTTTTTCATGCAAATCCACTCTATTTAACTCCTACTTTGCTGGGGTTTTATCCAAATTAAAAAGCTCGAGCACATCCGCGAGAGCCGCAAAGAAAAAATTGTTCATCAACAAAAAGCAAAAACAAACCTAAAGAAGATTAATTTGTACAGTTTTGATACACTTCTATCCTCTTTAATTGCAATTTTTTTATCAGCAAATACGAAAAAAAGCACCACAATGCAAAAAAAATATTGAATGCAAGCAAAAGTCAAGCACATTTGTTTTGATAGGTTGGAAAAATATTTGTTGAAGTAATCTATACAGACGGATTTGAGTTTGCAGAATTTTTGTAAATTTTGAATAACTTTCAGAGCTTCGGTTTTGTTTTTTACCATTTTCCCTCACATCATAATGCCTCTGCAAGTCATATGTGAAGTTTATGTTACGCATCGCTTGAAAAATTTTCTCTAAAATGTCCAAATTACACTAAAAAGAAGATAAGGCTTAAAAATTTTCCTACTTTGCAGAGCTCATTCTAGCCCATTCATAAATGATACAATAGTGAAAGGTATTGTCATTTTAGCTCATCAAGAAGGTGGTAAATACTGTAAGTTTCTTCTATTGAAGGATTTTAAGAGGACATTTGAGACTGCGGAAACTTTCAAATATCCCAAAAAATTATTCAATTTTCGGAGTTTGCGTCATCGACGAAAAGCCTGACGATATTTCAATTGATGTAATACCTCAACTGAGGCTATATAATGTCGGATTGTTCTTGCTTCACATAATTTGGACAAAAAAAATCAATTAGTGCTTCCATCGGAAAAGTTTTTTTCCGATAGCAAAGGATAATGAAGTAAAGAAAAACTGTCCTTTAAAAATTATCACTGCGTCGCGTTTTCTCTATTTTTTCTGAGATCGCAAAATTTTTTGCAAATATTTGCGAAATAATATTCTTCTGATGTTTAATAAAACCGAATACACGAAGATTTGATGCACATTTCTATCGATAGATTATAGCATGCTTTGTCTAATTTTCCCAGTCAGACTGACTTCAATATTCAGACAATTTTTGAAATTAATAAATTTCGTATCTTTTTTTGACAACTCATGGATTCAATCACAACATCAGATCTCTACTTATTATATGAGACTGCAGATTATGCATCATAAACGTCGTTTTTCTCTAAACGATCCAAATTACCCCAAAAAGGTACAAGAGGATCAGATTTTTTTGTGCCTTGCAGTGCTCATATTGATGAATTTATACTTGTTATAATAGTCCAAACCTAAAAAATTAGAGCTTCTAAACGAATCGGCTCAATTTTTAGGCTTCAAGTTTTCAATTTTTGGCAGCGTACGTTTCGAATTGCTGTTACGTTCAAATCTCGCGAGAAATTATGTAAATTTTGGTGTTTTATTTATCGGCGAAAAGCATGATGATGTTTCAACTAAAATGTCAAACCATATAGGGCTACCAGATGCAACTTTCTTTAAGGTTGAGGTTAAATTGAGGAGGAAATAGATGCTTGCGACCATCGTAAAACCAATTTTCTAACATCAAAACATAATAAGCCGGCAAAATATCTGTACCGAGAACAAGTATTCCTGCGTCATGTTCTCTCCATTTCTCCTGAGATTTTTAATTTTTGAGCCATTGCCAACAAAAACCTAATAGTGCAATTAACTGCAAAGCCGAATAATGTAGATTTTATGCACATTTCTAACGATTGGTTATAACAGGTTTTGACTACTTTTCCAGTCAGACTGACTTTAGTGTTCAGACAACTTTTTGAATTTAACAAGTTATGAATCTTTTGTCTGACAAATCATGGCTTGATTTACATAATCAGCTCTCTGCACGTTTTATTTGTTTGTTAGATTATGCATCATGAACTTCGTTTTTCTCTAAATGATCCAAATTACCCGAAAAAGGAATAAGAGGCTGTTTTCTTTGTGAATTGCAGTGCTCCTACTGATGAAATTATACATGTTAAAATAGTCCGAACCTATGAAATTACAGCTGTTGAAATGCTTGACACAACTTCAAGTTTTCTGTAAGTCAATTTTTTGTAGCTGACGTTTCGGATTGCTGTTAGGTTCAAATCTCGCGAGAGATCTGGTAAAAATTGGTGTTTGAGTTATCGGTGAAAAACCTGATCATGTTTCAAACAATATATCAGCTCACATAGGGCTACTATGTGCCCTTTGGGCATCTTTGAAATAAATTGGAGAAAAAAACTAGAATTGCGACCATCGGAAAACCAATTTTCCTACAGAAAACTATAACACAGCGGAAAAATATCTATCCCGGGATTATGTATTTCTATGTTATGTTCTTTCCATTTCTTCCTAGATGACAGCACTTTGCACCAGTACCCTTGAACATATAGCATTTCAATTAGTGCAAAAATAGAATAGATGGAGATTTGATTTACGTTTCTCTCGATCTTACAAAATAATTTTTGTCCAAACTTTCTAGTCAGACTGACTTCCGTATTCAGAAAATTTTTTGAATTTAATCAGTTTTACATCATTTGTTCGACAAATCATGGCCTCTGTCACGTGATCAGTTCTTTGCACGTTATTTGTGATTGTTAGATTAGGCATCATGAAATTTGTTTTTCTCTAAGTGATCCAAATTACCCCAAAAAGGAAAAAGAGGCTCAGATTTTTTGTGCCCTGCATTGCTCATACTGATGAACTTATACGTGTTATAATAGTTCACTCCTACAGAATTTTAGTTGTAATTGACATGACACAATTTGAAGGTCTCATCTATTCGAGTTTTTTGGAGGATGTTTCGGAATTCTGTTTTGTTAAATTCTCGTGAGAGATTATGTAAAGTTTGGTGTTTGAGTTTTCGGCGAAAATCCTGATGTTGTTTCAAGTAATATATCAGCTCAAATTTGGCAAATAGATGTAACGTTGTTCACGTTTAAGGTAAATTGGAGACAAAAAACAATTTTTGCCATCA
Organism: Convolutriloba macropyga; assembly: GCF_964194025.1. NCBI lineage: Eukaryota > Metazoa > Xenacoelomorpha > Acoela > Convolutidae > Convolutriloba > Convolutriloba macropyga. Next base: position 11,481,476 of record NC_134482.1, read on the forward strand.
TCGGAAAACCAATTTCTCAACTGCAAAACATATTACAGCGGAAATATATCCCGGGAACAAGTATTCCTACGTCACGTTCTCTCCGTTTCTTGTGAGATGAAAGAATTTAGGGCCAATACCTTTGCACACATAACATTGAGATTAATGCAAAAACCGAATACATAAAAATTTGATTCACGTTTCTATCGGTCTTTTGAAATATTTTTTGCCAAATTTTCTAGTAAGACTGACTTCCGTATTCAGAAAATTTTTGAATTTAATCAGTTTTTGCATCATTTGTTCGACAAATCATTGCCTTTGTCAAGTGATCAGTTCTTTGCACGTTAATTGTGATTGTTAGATTAGGCATCATGAAATTTGTTTTTCTCTAAGTGATCCAAATTACCCCAAAAAGGAACAAGAGGCTCAGATTTTTTTGTGACCTGCAGTTCCCATACTGATAAATTTATACATATTATAGTAGTTAAAACCTACAGATCTTTAGTAGTAATTGACATGACACAATTTGTAGGTCTCATCTATTCGAGTTTTTAGAGGATGTTTCGGAATTCTGTTTTGTTAAATTCTCGTGAGAGATTATGTAAATTTTGGTGTTTGAGTTATCGGCGAAAATCCTAATGTTCTTTCAAGTAATATATCAGCTCACATTTGGCTACAAGATGTCACGTTGTGCACCTTTAAGGCAAATTTGAGAAAAAGAAACAATATTGCCATCATCGGCAAACCAATTTCTCAACACAATACAGCGGTAAATTTATCCCGGGAACAAGTATTCCTACGTCACGATCTCTCCATTTCTTCTGAGATGACAGCATTTAGGGCAAAAACCCTTGCAAACATGACATTGAGATTAATGCAAACAACAGAATACATAAAAATTTGATTCACGTTGCTATCGGTCTTTTAAAATAATTTTTGCAAAATTTTCTAGTCTGACTGACTTCCGTATTCAGAAAAATTTTCGAATTTAATCAGTTTTGCATCATTTGTTCGACAAAGTATGGCCTTTGTCACGTGATCACTTTTTTGCACGTTATATGTGATTGTTAAATTATGCCTCATGAATTCTGTTTTTTTCTCATTGATCCAAATTACCCCAAAAAGGATTAAGAGGCCCAGTTTTTGTTGTTCCTTGCAGTGCTCATACTGATGAATTTTTACATGTTATAATAGTCCAACCCTATAAATTCTTAGTTGTGAATGACATGACTCAATTAATAGGTCTCATCGAGTCAAGTTTTTTTAGAGGTTGTTTCGGATTTCTGTTACGTTAAATTCTCCCGAGAGCTTATGTAAAGTTTGGTGTTTGAGTTATCGGCGAAAAGCCAGATGATGTTTCAATTCATCTATCAGCTCACTTGGGCCTACTATATGCCACGTTGTGCAAGGCTGAAGTAATTGGTAGGGAAAAAAACGATGTTTAGGACCATGGGAACACCATTTCTACAACATCAAAACATACTACAGCGAAAAATATCTCCCGGAAACAAGTATTCCTGCGTCAATTTTTTTTCTTTTCTTCTAAAATGACAGCATTTTGAGCCAGTACCATCGATCACAGTACCTTGCAATTACTCCAGAACCGCATAAATGAAGATTTTCATGCACGTTTCCACCAATTTTTAAAAATAAGTATTTTCAAACTTTTCTAGTCAGCCTGACTTCAGTGTGCAGAATAACTTTCGGTTGTATGTATTAAATTCTCAGTCTTCCATTTGCCAAAACAAATTTTTCTTTAGATCACGGGAGGCTTGGAACTACCCGAGTTTGCGGTTTCTGGTTTAAGTGTGTTTTTGCAGTGTGGAAGATTAAGTTTTTTCAATTCAGTCAACAAAATTATATTCATTGTTCACCAATTTTTTCATTTGTTTTCAATAGTAACTTCCTGTCCAAAAAATTCCCAGAGCAATTTAGGAAATCTTGAAAATGGTTATAAAAGTATTTTAATGATAATTATTTTAATTTTTTTGTTGACTTCAGTCCAGCTTTGGAAAAATCACAGGGAAGCTTTATGGAATTGTCTTTCCTGTCTGAAAAAACAAGCTACGAATTTTATTTTCAAACTCAGTTTTCCTGTAAAAATTTCGCTTCAAATTGATGCCTTAAAATCACAAAAAAATTGTAGGTAAATTGCCTGAATAATGTGCAGGTAAGCAATTCGGGGTAAAATTGTCCAGGTAAATTTTACCTGCACTAGGCCTTACCTGCACACTGTTCAGGTAAATTTACCTTTACAATATTTAGAGTGTGTTCTTGCGATCTGATAGCCATTCGATTTTGGTGCTTCAAGTGGTATCTCCAATGACTCCACCGATTTTCTTGTGATAGCAATTTCACAAGAGCCTTTACAAAGTTTGTTATCCCTTACGATATCGTCAGTTCGTGGACAATATAAATTACGCACTGAATTATTTTTTTTCGATGTAAAACTGAGAAGACTCTTCTCCTTCCCTATAATGCAACAATTTTTATCTTAAATTTTATGGTATAAGACTATGCAACTTCCAAAGTAGGTATTTAAATTGTCAAATTGCCAAAGAAAATATTAATTGGAAAATTGATATACTTTCATTAGATAATTTTTGAAAACTGTAACTGAGGTAAGTCAATATGCTCCCCGGAAGTTGGTGGCAGAGAAAATCAGCGTTGATTAATTCTCCTTTTTAGGATGACCAGTACTCTGATCATGTCACTAAATACACTGGCCAGTCTTATTTTTGAGTAAAATTGACTTCATGAAAAATAATATGTTCAGCTTAACACCCGCCAACAAGGCATGATTTATATGTGATTCGAACTTCCGAGTTTGTACTTGTGTTGTTTAATTTGCGTAGCAAGTCGTAACCTCTAGTGGGCTTTGTAGTAATTGCCTACAAATCAGCTTAAGTATAAATAGTGTGTATATTACTATAGTAATTACCAGTTATAAGCTGCAAAAGTATGACTTTATTCTGCTCAGACTTAATTTTGGGGTATGAGTAAACTTCAGACTATACAAGATAAATTTATTCTGGGCAAATTCTTTGACTTCAATATAATCATAATGACGAAATACTGCAGAAATACTGCATCGAGAAACTTAAAATGTTCTGGAGATACAATGTTCCAAAACTGATTTAAGTTTTTACTCCTGAATTGTGCTGGTTCAGCGCTGAAAAGCTCTGAGACTCATGGAGATCATCTTGTGAAAAAAGGTAATTTGTTGATCGCTTTCTATGGAGTACGGAGAAATGAGGCAAGAGGTAGCTTTTGTTAATTGATGTCCTGAGTAGTATAGTAAGTTGCCTAGTGCTTGTAGGGGGGGGGGGGGGGGGTCCGGACCCCTCCCCTACAAGAAATTTTATCTCTGAAAAAGTGAAATCTTGTAATTTTTTCAGAGTGTAAGGCAAATTACTATACTTTTCAGCTATTTCCATTTCATTTTGCTGGTTCATGTAAATTGAAACTTGGGAATTGGGTTTTGGTGGTTTTGAATTCATGTTTTGTGCGCGATTTTTCAAAGTTTTTCAAAGTCCTAAAATTGTCTGAAATGGGTTTTGCACTATGAAAGAGCACTCAAAAGTGATTTTTTGTTGACTTCATTTTTTTTCACCTATGAAGTATGGGGGTCAAAACATAAAAATTTCGAATTTTTTGAAAAAAATTTTCAAAAAATTTAAAAGTCCTAAAATGGTCTGAAATGGATTTTGCGCTATGAAGGAGCACTCAAAAGTGATTTTTTGTTGACTTCACTTTTTTCACCTAAGTAGTATAGGGGTCGAAACATAAAAATTTCGAATTTTTTGAAAAAAATTTTCAAAAATTTTTTTCAAGTCCTAAAATGGTCTGAGATGGATTTTGCGCTATGAAAGAGCACTCAAAAGTGATTTTTTGTTGACTTCACTTTTTTCACCTAAGTAGTATAGGGGTCGAAACGTATCAAAATTTCGAATTTTTTGAAAAAAATTTTCAAAATTTTTCAAAGTCCTAAAATGGTCTGAAATGGATTATGCGCTATAAAAGAGCACTCAAAAGTGATTTTTTGTTGACTTCACTTTTTTCACCTATGAAGTATGGGGGGTCGAAACATACAAAAACTTCGTTATTTCTCTGAAAAAAAATTTCAAAAATTTTTTGAAGCCCTAAAATGGCATGAAATGGATTTTTCGCAATGAAGGAGCTTTCAAAAATGATTTTTGTGGACTTCATTTTGTTCAACCAAATTGGACATGAAAAACTCAGTTTTTGAAGTAGTCTGAAAGAAGTCAAAGAGCAGTCAGAAGCAGTTTTTGTTGACAATACTTTTGCAAATGTACAGTGTGATGTGGAAAGCTTGGCTTTATTTTTTTATATACATGTGTAACTATGTATATTTCTATCAAAACAAGTACGTATATTTGCTTACACGTGTTCAAAATTGTAATGTTTATGTAGGAAAGAACAATTGAAAGAAACGAAAGAATGAGAGTTTTATTTATATAATTATGCGTATTCATGTGTATAATGAAAGTATATATGAAAGTGTATATCTGTTTATAAGTAAATATAACTGTGCTTAAGTTTAGTAATATGTTTCTATGAGTATAAGCTGAAGTGTATGTCTGTGGGTAGAAATTGTAAATGTTTGTATATGTCAAGACGTTCTTGGTTTTATGTGTGTATGTTTTTCTATATCTATACATTGAAATGTATGTATATATGTCTGAATGTGTTTATGTATTTATGTATTTATATGTTTGCAATCCGATGAGAGAGAGAGAGATAGAGAGAGGGAGAGAGATAGAGAGAGGGGGAGATAAGTTCCTGGAGGGCAATTTAATTGCCTTGAAGGATGTTGTTATTTGTCTCCACGATCCAATAATATTATATCTTGCACACGGATTTTGACCTTCAGCGTAGCTAAACTCTGGCCCATTAAGCATTGGCAAGCAAAATGTCACAAACGAAGACGACAACAAGTTTTTGATGTTCTGAGCATGCTCTGTTGAAAACTGAATTTTCTACACCTATCTAGCTACCATATTAAAAACTATCAAGATTTTTTACGAAAAAAAAATTCATGCTCTTTGTCTTTTAATCCTAGGCAAGAAAATGATAAAATGTTGCAACACAGAAGACAAAAACAACTTTTTGATGTTCTGAGCATGCTTTGTTGAAAACTGAAATTTCTTCTCCTATCTAGCTACCATAATAAAAAAATTATAAGATTTTTCTTAAAAAAACAAATTCATGCTCTTTGTCATTTACTCCTTGGCAAGAAAATGATAAAATGTTGCAACACAGACGACAAAAATAACTTTTTGATGTTCTGGGCATGTTTTTTGAAAACAAATTTCTCTATATGCATTCAGCTACCCTTCTAGGATTGGGCAAGATTATTTACAGGAAAAAATTATTGAGATAAATTGTTGAGAGATAAACAATAAATTGAGCTAAGTAAAAAGATTAAATTCTGTAAAAAACCGAAAAATTTGGTGGAAAAACTATGATATGCAGGAGCAGCTGAACGTGTTAGTTAAATAAAGTAGAATGATAGGAATTCGTCAAGAGCTTGAATCAAACAAATAGTGTAATGATTTACAAGAAGAGTAGTTTCCACTGGAACTGTAAAAATAGCTAAATTTTCAAAAGTTAATTAGCCACTTGATCAATTAAGCAAGAAAGAACACAAGCTTTGTATCTGCGGGGGGTTGCTAGAAACAGCTTCAGTAGCGAATAAGTCTTGTTTGCGTATTGGGAACAACACTAACGGATAATGCGTGCTTTGACTGAAATCTTAATCAAAAGCGAATCGCTTCTTCAGTAAATGGTTCCAGCATACTGAATATACATACTCAACTATTAAACACTGGAAGTAAAATATCAGAGCACCTCAAGCCAATGAAAATCGAATGAGTTCATTATTGTTCTTTCTTGAATCAAATTTTCTGTGCATTCAGTAACCCTGTGTTAAAATTTTGGATTACTTTTTGTTCTGTCGACGTTTTAAAATAACATCACCGTAACGATATTTGATAGAGCATCGGAAAGAGTAACATCCAAAGGAATTTGAAATTTAAAGCGACAGAGTCTGTATAGCATATTGGGTTATGAAGCCTGGCGAACATTTCGGAATTGAACACAACACTACTGCTACATACTACTGCTACTGCCTACTACTACTATCTACAACTACTATCTACAATTAGTACCTACTACTACTACTACTACTGCTACCTACTAGTACTACCTACAACTACTACTAGATACTATTAATATCTACTACAACTACTTATTGGTTCTAAGTTACACTAGTACCTACTACTACTTCCTTTTAATACCTTCAAATGTTACCATTTGTTTACTAACTATCTACAAAAAGCTGTTTCTGTTTCTCTAAAAAATGAAAACAATTCTTATCTCTAGAGGAGACACGCTGAGCATAAACAACAGAAGCTTTTCTTTATCTCAAGGTAATGTGTCCTGACTGACACAGACCGATAGAATTTAGCCGCTAATATTTTCAACAATTCGTTAAGTGTTTGAAGTTTTTTCGAAGATATAAAAAACGCTGAAGCTATGTTGTATACGTTAACTCAGTAATTTTCAACTCAATGTTAATTTCTTAATTAACAATTAAGAAATCCATGGTATGGTATATCAAGTGGTACTTAATTAATTAAATCAATGTAGGGTTTTATTGTTTAGCGAACCAGTCTAAATTTTAGTTTTTTTGATTTGTTCTTTTTTTGAAGTGCAACTTTTTTTATACTTTATTCAAAAATTGCTTGCTTCAAAAATTCTATAGTCTGTACCTTAATGGAAACAAACACTTTACAACGTTCCTACATTATCAAAAAAAACAGGTTTTACGCTATATAGTTGTTTTCGTATGTTAATTCAGAGCCACCTGTTGTTTCAGTTGTCAGGAATTACACAAATTTTCCGAATCCCTGCGTTTCAAAAACTTGTATAGACAGAAAACTGCTGGGATAGCTTGCCAGAAGGACAATGCGTTTGTTGAGTTTCATATTAACCTTAGCTTCGGCTCAGGATGTGTTCAAAGCTGAGACTGTAATTGTGAACTTGCTATGCATCAAAAGTTTAGCGCTACATGATCTTGCAATTTTTGTTAGATTAACTTCTTCCTAATTTGTTAAATTTCATTTGGTCATTGTTTATCTGAAGAAAATTAAAAACGAATCAACCTCATGAAACATTCTTGCACAAACTCGTTGCGCAGTGATGTTGCATTCTTGCACAGTCTTGTCGCATTTGAGAGCTCAAACAAAAACATTAAATTTAGGTGTTTAGCTGAACAAATTTTGTTTGTTTTCGGCGTCTGTTTACACTCAATGGGCACCAAATGGTTCCAGAGAAGTACTTCTCGCGGAATTTGAAACAAAATTCTTCTATATTAGTGTTCAAAACACAACCGGAGACAGTATGGCTTTGGATAAGCAAGTAGAAAAAAAATGTGAGACATGGTCGATCACTTTACCTAAAAGTTGAACCATTGTGTTCCATTTCGAGTTTGTGATCTAAACAGTATTCAAGGATAATTGACTTTTAAGAAAAAGGCTTCTTTTTTAGTATTCAAAACTCAGAGGCGGCATGGATTTCGATAAGCAAGTTTATTAAAATGGTGATTTTGGTCGATTGCTCTACAGAAAAATGGAAGTCTTAAGTTTGTGTTTGAATTTTTGATCTAAAAACACTTTTCAAGGATAATTGACTTTGAATAAAGACTACTTTTATTATTAAAAACACAATAATCGGTGACCGCTTAACTTTGAATTACCAAATATAATAAAATGTGAAAACTTGGCCTATCCCTCTAATTTAAAGTCAAAGTTTGAGTTTGAGTTTGTGATCTAAAAATAGTATTCAAGGGATAATTACGTCAAAATAGTTGTTATGTTATATAGTTGTGAACGCAAAACATTTGAAATACGTTCTCACATTCTATTTAGACTACAGCTATATATGTGTCAAAAAAGTGAAGGAGACCTTCTGGTTTTACTAAGCTTTTTGATATAATTTACTATTTTATATAGACTATATTCACGTGGTCTATTATGCAATCTTTACTGCACGACTTCTGCAAGCATTCTAAGCTGAAGAGTATAATTTTGCATTGTTCTATAGAAAAAAAAACAGAAAAAACACATGATTTTCCTGGTGCTAGGAAAATTGGCGGACAGGTCATTTAGCCGACAAGGAAAAAATGAGAAATTTAGACGACATTTTTTATCTTAATTGGTAAAAAAAATGTCTAATTGGTTTATAAATCAGTAGTTCGGTTGTGATAGATTCAAATCAACTCCCACAGACCGTTGAGGCATGACAATGGCCCACGAGGCATGGCCAGATGCGGTTAAATGCAGTCCAACCACGTAAAGCCCTCCGATACACTAGTTGATGAAAAAACTAAGGTATACTTGTCCGCTTACAGTATAGTGTTTTAAATTGGCCAATCACAGCTTCAGAATAAGATTTATTGCTCATTTTACTTAAATTGTCGGTAAAAATATTCCATTTTTTGGTGTGTTGACATATTTTACCAGTATTTTTGAAAAGATAGGTCAGTGCAACTCTTTAAATGTTTAAATTTCTCTGAAGAATATTCGGCTAATGAACATTAAAAATTGTAAAATAACTAATGTGGAGATACCTTTAGGTCATGGCCACATTAAGTAACAGTTAACACAACTAATTTTGATTTTTGCTACCATAAAAACCAACAACACAGACAGTAGAAATCAGATTAGGAGCTTCGATACCATAATCAAACTGACAAGTATACTTCTACATTCATTTGGCCGATTTGGAAAATTTCCAGTGTTAAAACCCTGTAACCCATAGTGCATCAAGTTCAAAGTTTAAGGTATTCAAAATTTTTAAGGTATTTCAAAATTTTTCGAAATTAGTGTTTCACTTTTCTATGTGGTAATGTTGTATTATAATACTAGTATTCTTGGCTTTGTGTACTTCGTTTTGATGTTATCTTTCCGAAAGGGTTTCTATGTTTTCAAAAGTTTGTTTGTTATGGATCCTATGAAGAGTCGATTTGAGTTCTTTCAACTGAGTCAAAGACAAAAAACAACTGTCAAAAGGCAAATCCTGATTATAGAGGCAATTGAGCTAATAAGATTTCCAGATTTTTTAATGGAGTATTTTAATTTCCTCTGAGCTTAAAAAATGTGAGAAATAAGTAAAAATGTCTCTTGGAAAATCTCCAGTTGGAATTTTACTACTGCGTGTTTTGCTTATTGCCACTATTGTCAATAGAGATCATTGTAATTTAACATGATTTTTATCCTCATGAAAATTTGTAGCCTCTATAACAATAGATGGTTGAATCATTATGTACATGAAAAAGTTGTTTTTCACGAGTAATCATATAGCAAAACCTTAATTTTCAATAAAGCTTTATTGATCGGCAAATTACGCTATGAAAATGAATCAGCGGTCTCACAGGTAGTATGAAATTTTTTTTTTCATGGCGCTCAAAAAAAGGAGACCTCTAACAGAACTGAAAAATTAACAACGGTAAGAAAAGAAACGCTTTTTAATGTCAACTTTGCTTTTAATTTGAAAGACTTAATATAAAACAATGGCTAGCTGAAATAAAAAAAAAGAATTAGATTGTGCAAAGCAAAAATTTATAAGACATCCTTGTCAAACAAATATTTAAGTACAAGCTGATTTTTCATTAGTCCTTTAACAAATTTGTTTTTTTACGACCTCAATAGTTTGCCCTGAGAAAACTCATAGGAGAACGGAGAAGTATTCACTTCTTGCATCTATTGGAAATTTCGTTCTGATACGTTAAATGCTTACTATTCATGATACCATAGCTTTATGGATTAGAGAAGTTTTAAGTTCGCGTTAATGAATACTTAGGTTTTAAATTTTTATGAGTTACCTGAATAACATACTGAACTACTTCAAATTGACACATAGCTCTAAAAGCTACTGAAGGAAATCTGTGAAAACCAAATGTTCTAAGACAAACACAAGTTGTTGCACATGTATACAGAAAACAGTAGTGCATACTTACGTCTATGGTTCAAATTGAGCCTTTGAGCAAAACATGTTTGTTATCTACTAACGTTAGCAGGGAACTTCTTATCGTTCCTTACAATAAACCACGTCAATACTATGCAAAATCAAAAGTATTATACAAATAACTTAATACTAAACGTACGACATAGAACCAGTTACTATATAAACTAGAAGCAATTGTAACCGTGAAAATCAAACAATAAGGCCAATAGTCGAGTTTAAATGTATTTGATTTGTCCATTGCTTTTTCCATTGCTTTATATAAGTTAACGTTATTTTGTTTAAATTCAGCACAGTGGGGGGTCGAAATGTACTCCCAAATAAAGAATTGCAAGCCTATGTACTCACTCTCTATTTATCACAAGTTTTGCTGCAACACAGTAGAGTACATGTATATATACACCTTCTTGATCAGAGACAAGAGAATACTTAAGCAAACTAATAAAAGTGCTTTTAGCCGAAAATATTATGCAACAATTTTGCAGAGAAGACTGAACTTCTCACAAAATAGGTTTTTTTATTCATAAAAAGCAAGTGGTCAGGTTGAATTTTGTTGTTTCAACCCGTGACTTATAAGAGAGCCGAAGTGAAAAGAGCCAATTCAAGAGAACCGACATTTTATTTAAATTATAAGTTGATAATTTACGGTAAATTTTGCGACAAATTAATTTGGCTCTTAAATGAGACTACTACATTCGAGTATTGGAAAAAAAAATATTTAGTATCTTCTAGTATAAGACACTGAAAGCAAATTAAAAAAATAATTATCTTGAAATCATCGCGGACCATGGCCATGCCTCAGCGGCTGTTGGGACTTGATATAAAACTATCATAACCAAACATGAGACCAATTAACCCACTCAGGTACTTTTTTAATAATCAACTAACAATTTAGGGTAATTAAGGGCAACTTTTTGGTTTCGGCTCTACTTAAATCAAAACAAGTTGCGGCGTATTCTAACGTCAGCTCTTTATAACGTCGACTCTTGCGCGTATCCATTTCAACATTTCAGAACGATAATCTACGGTTTGGGGATCCTACTCTACAACAAATTTCTGACTTTCTAGTTCTTTTAACAGGTCGAAGCCTGTGTCCTGTTTCTCTGACGTGGATAATGTTCAACCAACATACTTTAGTTTAAAGGAGTGGTTTTTCAACTACTAAAATTTGGATAATAAGCATACACAACGGATTTTAATAAAGCACAGCATTTCAAAATAATAGGTTATAAATGGAAAATACTGGATACCAACGTCTAGTTCATACGCTTTAATCGACAATAATTTTTCAGTTCTAGATGTTATTGTCGCATGAACACCTCACATTTTCATCGAATCTCATTCCTTTTGGAAAATTTCCACAGTGAATTACACATCCTCCAACAACACGAGATTGGCTCCTCTTTGGTAGAGCATTGTTAGCCGATGGCTCAGTGCTAAGTTTCTGGAAATTTTCTTCAATTTTCGAGTTTTCTTCAAAAAGACTAGGGAATCGTTCTAAGATGGAAGATATCACAGTCTTTCTGTTATCATCGGGTGTGGATGATGTTGTATGATCAGTTTTATCGTGAATGGTGGTTAGTTTTGTTTCAATTCTGCATGATTCGAGCTTTTTCCACATATTTTCTAAACCTTCTAAAGCAGCGAAATATTCTTCATGGCTCCTGAAGAGTGGCATACTTTCGAAATCATAACTGCGCAAGATCCTCTTTATGTCCATAGGAAGTGACCATATGTCAGAAGTCAAAGAATTAGGTATATTCTGAGAAGTTTTTCCCGTTTCTGAGGGGGTTGAGTTGTTGATAAAGTCTTCCTCTTCGGTTATATTAGGTAATGTAGTAACAAAGTCAATAAATATTTTGGGTATGAGACAATGATCGAAGGTAGTCCAGCTTGAAATTGAGCTGCCCTTCCTTTGTTGTATAAAGGCAATATTGTTTTCATAACGAGTTTGATAGACAATTGTGCGCTGAAATGAGCCTTCAAATTGCGTTAGGATATGATACATTATAGGTTATAAACCGGCAGTTGAGTTTGGGTTTTGGCATACACTAACTGAATGAAATACAAGTCAAGAATGAAAACGCTAAAATATTAATTTGAGAAGCAAATCATTCAGTTAAAAGTAAATATAAGCCATTCGCTGGGGTGTTAGCACTCGTTCTATTAGCCTAATTAGCCAAATAGTTTCCAATGAAGACCTATAACATTTCGAGGAGAACTCAGTTGTTAAATCAGTTAGACTAATTCTTATTCCTTTTCAGTTGTAAAAAGAATTGAAGTTTCTCCTAAGTACCTCAGACATTAACATTTCAAGGTTTTGATCTGATTGCTACGTATAAAGCTGAAGAATTGCACTGTGCGTATGAGAAGTTCAGTCTTCTCTGCAAAATTGTTGCATAATATTTTCGGCTAAAAGCACTTTTATTAGTCTGCTTAAGTATTCTCTTGTCTCTGATCAAGAAGGCGTATATATACATTTACTCTACTGTGTTGCAGCAAAACTTGTGATAAATAGAGAGTGAATACATAGGCTTGCAGTTCTTTATTTGGGACTACATTTCGACCCCCCACTGTGCCCAATATAAGCAAAATAACGTTAACTTGTACGTTTAGTATTAAGTTATTTGTATAATACTTTTGATTTTGCATAGTATTGACGTGGTTTATTGTAAGGAACGATAAGAAGTTCCCTGCTAATGTTAGTAGATAACAAACACGTTTTGCTCAAAGGCTCAATTTGAACCATAGACGTAAGTATGCACTACTGTTTTCTGTATACATGTGCAACAACTTGTGTTTGTCTTAGAACACTTGGTTTTCACAGAATTCCTTCAGTAGCTTTTAGAGCTATGTGTCAATTTGAAGTAGTTCAGTATGTTATTCAAGTAATTCATAAAAACTTAAAACCTAAGTATTCATTAACGCGAACCTAAAACTTCTTTAATCCATAAAGCTATGGTATCATGAATAGTAAGCATTTAACGTATCAGAACGAAATTTCCAATAGATGCAAGAAGTGAATACTTCTCCGTTCTCCTATGAGTTTTCTCAAGGCAAACTATTGAGGTCGTAAAAAAACAAATTTGTTAAAGGAGTAATGAAAAATCAGCTTGTACATAAATATTTGTTCGACAAGGATATCTTATAAATTTTTGCTTTGCACAATCTAAGTCTTTTTTTATTTCAGCTAGGCATTGTTTTATATTAAGTCTTTCAAATTAAAAGCAAAGTTGACATTAAAAAGCGTTTCTTTTCTTACCGTTGTTAATTTTGGAGTTCTGTTAGAGGTCTGCTTTTTTTTGAGCGCCATGAAAAAAAATTTTCATACTACCTGTGAGACCGCTGATTCATTTTCATAGCGTAATTTGCCGATCAATAAAGTTTTATTGAAATTTAAGGTTTTGCTATATGATTACTCGTGAAAAACAACTTTTTCATGTACATAATGATTCAACCATTGATTGTTATTGAGGCTACAAATTTTTATGAGGATAAAAATCATGTGAAATTACAATGATCTCTATTGACAATAGTGGCAATAAGCAAAACACGCAGTAGTAAAATTCCATCTGGAGATTTTTTCCAAGAGACATTTTTACTTATTTCTCACATTTTTTAAGCTCAGAGGAAATTAAAATACTGCATTAAAAAATCTGGAAATCTTATTAGCTCAATTGCCTCTATAATCAGGATTTGCCTTTTGACAGTTGTTTTTTGTCTTTGACTCAGTTGAAAGAACTCAAATCGACTCTTCATAGGATCCATAACAAACAAACTTTTGAAAACATAGCAACCCTTTCGGAAAGATAAAATCAAAACGAAGTACACAAAGCCAAGAATACTAGTATTATAATACAATATTACCACATAGAAAAGTGAAACACTAATTTCCAAAAATTTTGAATACCTTAAACTTTGAACTTGATGCACTATGGGTTACAGGGTTTTAACACTGGAAATTTTCCAAATCGGCCAAATGAATGTAGAAGTATACTTGTCAGTTTGACTATGGTATCGAAGCTCCTAATCTGATTTCTACTGTCTGTGTTGTCGGTTTTTATGGTAGCAAAAATCAAAATTAGTTGTGTTAACTGTTACTTAATGTGGCCATGACTTAAAGGTATCTCCAAATTAGTTATTTTACAATTTTTAATGTTCATTAGCCGAATATTCTTCAGAGAAATTTAATCATTTAAAGAGTTGCACTGACCTATCTTTTCAAAAATACTGGTAAAATATGTCTACACACCAAAAAATGGAACAATTTCACCAACAACTTAAATAAAATGAGCAATAAATCTTATTCTGAAGCTGTGATTGGCCAATTTAAAACACTATTCTGTAAGTAGACAAGTATACCTTAGTTTTTTCATCAACTAGTGTATCGGAGGGCTTTACGTGGTTGGACTGCATTTAACCGCATCTGGCCATGCCTCGTGGGCCATGGTCATGCCTCAACGATCTGTGGGAGTTGATTTGAATCTATCACAACCGAACTACTGATTTATAAACCAATTAGTTTTTTTTACCAATTAAGATAAAAAATGTCGTCTAAATTTCTCATTTTTTCCTTGTCGGCTAAACGACCTGTCCGCCAATTTTCCTAGCACCAGGAAAATCATGTGTTTTTTCTGTTTTTTTCTATAGAACAATGCAAAATTATATTCTTCAGCTTAGAATGCTTGCAGAAGTCGTGCAGTAAAGATTGAATAATAGACCACGTGAATATAGTCTATATAATATAGTAAATTATATCAAAAAGCTTAGTAAAACCAGAAGGTCTCCTTCACTTTTTTGACACATATATAGCTGTAGTCTAAATAGATTGTGAGAACGTATTTCAAATGTTTTGCGTTCACAACAATATAACATAACAACTATTTTGACGTAATTATCCCTTGAATACTATTTTTAGATCACAAACTCAAACTCAAACTTTGACTTTAAATTAGAGGGATAGGCCAAGTTTTCACATTTTATTATATTTGGTAATTCAAAGTTAAGCGGTCACCGATTATTGTGTTTTTAATACTAAAAGTAGTCTTTCTTCAAAGTCAATTATCCTTGAAAAGTGTTTTTAGATCAAAAAATCAAACACAAACTCAAGACTTCCATTTTTCTGTAGAGCAATCGACCAAAATCACCATTTTAATAAACTTGCTTATCGAAATCCATGCCGCCTCTGAGTTTTGAATACTAAAAAAGAAGCCTTTTTCTTAAAAGTCAATTATCCTTGAATACTGTTTAGATCACAAACTCGAAATGGAACACAATGGTTCAACTTTTAGGTAAAGTGATCGACCATGTCTCACATTTTTTTTCTACTTGCTTATCCAAAGCCATACTGTCTCCGGTTGTGTTTTGAACACTAATAAAGAAGAATTTTGTTTCAAATTCCGCGAGAAGTACTTCTCTGGAACCATTTGGTGCCCATTGAGTGTAAACAGACGCTGAAAACAAACAAAATTTGTTCAGCTAAACACCTAAATTTAATGTTTTTGTTTGAGCTCTCAAATGCGACAAGACTGTGCAAGAATGCAACAAGACTGCGCAACGAGTTTGTGCAAGAATGTTTCATGAGGTTGATTCGTTTTTAATTTTCTTCAGATAAACAATGACCAAATGAAATTTAACTAGGAAGAAGTTGATATAACAAAAATTGCAAGATCAAGTAGCGCTAAACTTTTGATGCATAGCAAGTTCACAATTACAGTCTCAGCTTTGAACACATCCTGAGCCGAAGCTAAGGTTAATATGAAACTCAACAAACGCATTGTCCCTCTGGCAAGCTATCCCAGCAGTTTTCTGTCTATACAAGTTTTTGAAACGTAGGGATTCGGAAAATTTGTGTAATTCCTGACAACTGAAACAACAGGTGGCTCTGAATAAACATACGAAAACAACTATATAGCGTAAAACCTGTTTTTTTGATAATGTAGGTACGTTGTAAAGTGTTTGTTTCCATTAAGGTACACACTATTGAATTTTTGAAGCAAGCAAATTTTGAAAAAAGTATAAAAAAAGTTGCACTTCAAAAAAAGAACATATCAAAAAAACTCCTAAAAATTAGACTGGTTCGCTAAACAATAAAACCCTACATTGATTTAATTAATTAAGTACCACTTGATATACCATACCATGGATTTCTTAATTGTTAATTAAGAAATTAACATTGAGTTGAAAATTACTGAGTTAACGCATACAACATAGCTTCAGCGTTTTTATATCTTCGAAAAAACTTCAAACACTTAATGAATTGTTGAAAATATTAGCGGCTAAATTCTATCGGTCTGTGTCAGTCAGGACACATTACCTTGAGATAGAGAAAAGCTTCTGTTGTTTATGCTCAGCGAGTCTCCTCTAGAGATAAGAATTGTTTTCATTTTTTTAGAGAAACAGAAACAGCTTTTTGTAGATAGTTAGTAAACAAATGGTAACATTTGAAGGTATTAAAAGGAAGTAGTAGTAGGTACTATTGTAACTTAGAACCAATAAGTAGTTGTAGTAGATATTAATAGTATCTAGTAGTAGTTGTAGGTAGTACTAGTAGGTAGCAGTAGTAGTAGTAGTAGGTACTAATTGTAGATAGTAGTTGTAGATAGTAGTAGTAGGCAGTAGCAGTAGTAGGTAGCAGAAGTGTTGTGTTCAATTCCGAAATGTTCGCCAGGCTTCATAACCCAAAATGTTATGCAGACTCTGTCGCTTTAAATTTCAAATTCCTTTGGATGTTACTCTTTCCGATGCTCTATCAAATATCGTTACGGTGATGTTATTTTAAAACGTCGACAGAACAATAAGTAATCCAAAATTTTAACACAGGGTTACTGAATGCACAGAAAATTTGATTCAAGAAAGAACAATAATGAACTCATTCGATTTTAATTGGCTTGAGGTGCTCTGATATTTTACTTCCAGTGTTTACTAGTTGAGTATATGTATATTCAATATGCTGGAACCATTTACTGAAGAAGCGATTCGCTTTTGTTTAAGATTTCAGTCAAAGCACGCATTATCCGTTAAAGTTATTCCCAATACGCAAACAAGACTTATTCGCTACTGAAGCTGTTTCTAGCAACCCCCGCAGATACAAAGCTTGTGTTCTTTCTTGCTTAATTGATCAAGTGGCTAATTAACTTTTGAAAATTTAGCTATTTTTACAGTTCCAGTGGAAACTACTCTTCTTGTAAATCATTACACTATTTGTTTGATTCAAGCTCTTGACCAATTTCTATCATTCTACTTTATTTAACTAACACGTTCAGCTGCTCCTGCATATCATAGTTTTTCCACCAAATTTTTCGGTTTTTTACAGAATTTAATCTTTTTACTTAGCTCAATTTATTGTTTATCTCTCAACAATTTATCTCAAATAATTTTTTCCTGTAAATAATCTTGCTCAATCCTAGAAGGGTAGCTGAATGCGTATAGAGAAATTTGTTTTCAAAAAAGCATGCCCAGAACATCAAAAATTTGTTTAAGTCTTCTGTGTTGCAACATTTTATCATTTTCTTGCCAAGGAGTAAATGACAAAGAGCATGATTTTGTTTTTTTAAGAAAAATCTTAATAGTTTTTTATTATGGTAGCTAGATAGGAGAAGAAATTTCAGTTTTCAACAAAGCATGCTCAGAACATCAAAAAGTTTTTTTTGTCTTCTGTGTTGCAGCATTTTATCATTTTCTTGCCTAGGATTAAAAGACAAAGAGCATGAATTTTTTTTTCGTAAAAAATCTTGATAGTTTTTAATATGGTAGCTAGATAGGTGTAGAAATTTCAGTTTTCAACAAAGCATGCTCAGAACATCAAAAACTTGTTGTCGTCTTCGTTTGTGACATTTTGCTTGCCAATGTTTAATGGGACAGAGTTTAGCTACGCTGAAGGTCAAAATCCGTGTGCAAGATATAATTTTATTGGATCATGGAGACAAATAACAACATTCTTCAAGGCAATTAAATTGCTCTCCAGGAACTTATCCCCCCCCCTCTCTCTATCTCTCTCCCTCTCTCTATCTCTCTCTCTCTCTCTCTCATCGGATTGCAAACATATAAATACATAAATACATAAACACATTCAGACATATATATATATATATATATATATATATATATATATATATACATTTCACTGTATAGATATAGAAAAACATACACACATAAAACCAAGAACGTCTTGACATATACACACATTTACAATTTCTACCCACAGACATACACTTCAGCTTATACTCATAGAAACATATTACTAAACTTAAGCACAGTTATATTTACTTATAAACAGATATACACTTTCATATATACTTTCATTATACACATGAATACGCATAATTATATAAATAAAACTCTCATTCTTTCCTTTCTTTCAATTGTTCATTCCTACATAAACATTACAATTTTGAACACATGTAAGCAAATATACGTACTTGTTTTGATAGAAATATACATAGTTACACATGTATATAAAAAAATAAAGCCAAGCTTTCCACATCACACTGTACATTTGCAAAAGTATTGTCAACAAAAACTGCTTCTGAGCGCTCTTTGACTTCTTTCAGACTACTTCAAAAACTGAGTTTTTCATGTCCAATTTGGTTGAACAAAATGAAGTCCACAAAAATCATTTTTGAAAGCTCCTTCATTGCGAAAAATCCATTTCATGCCATTTTAGGGCTTCAAAAAATTTTTGAAATTTTTTTTCAGAAAAATAACGAAGTTTTTGTATGTTTCGACCCCCCATACTTCATAGGTGAAAAGAAGTGAAGTCAACAAAAAATCACTTTTGAGTGCTCTTTCATAGCGCAAAATCCATTTCAGACCTTTTTAGGACTTTGAATAACTTTGAAAAATTTTCGAAAAAATTTTTGAATTTTTTCTCAATCGCGCACAAAACATGAATTCAAAACCACCAAAACCCAATTCCCAAGTTTCAATTTACATGAACCATCAAAATGAAATGGAAATAGCTGAAAAGTATAGTAATTTGCCTTACACTCTGAAAAAATTACAAGATTTCACTTTTTCAGAGATAAAATTTCTTGTAGGGGAGGGGTCCGGACCCCCCCCCCCCCCCTACAAGCACTAGGCAACTTACTATACTACTGTCCTGTGTCAAGCATTGAATCAGCAATTTTTCAAACTTTGCCTTGAAGAAATTTTGCTCAATGAAAATTTCCCTATGAAGCAAAACTTCAATCATGTAAGTTTTTACAAATCAACAATTTCATTATAAAAATTCCGTCTAGTTGATATATTATTGCGGGGTTTCTCGGGGTGTCTTTAACAGAATTCATGTCTGGCAAATGCATAATCTAAAAATCTCTCGGAAAAAACGGCCGAATCGCTAAGTTAAGTATGCTCAAGATATACAGAGAAATGAGAAGTCAAACTTGGACTTACGACACTTCTAAAATGAATAGAATTAAAATGCTATGGAAACAACTACAGCATTACGAGAGTTTTATCCAGAGAAAAGAGAGGTATTTCTTAAGCCAAACCAAAAGTTTTTGAGGGCTTGGGACAAAAATTTGTGCAATTTTACCGTCCAAATTTTTCAGAAAGTGAACTGAATTTTATTGAAGATCGATTGCGTAAAAAAATTAAGGCAAAATATGCAATCAACCAATAATTTCGATTGAGAGAAAAAACTTTCAAAACAATGTATCTCCATGCCTCCACGGGATTACATAAATTGCGTGCTCAAGATTGTAAATATAAGTGAGAAATTATCCTCTTAGATATGATAGAGTCGGCGTGGTCTTCCTGGGTTTTGGGCTCACACCAATGTTCATATCTTCAACATAGGCTTTACGAAAAAAATTGTAAGCCATCGAGATGGCTAATGACCTAAGTTCAAGAGTTTAAAAAAACTTGAATTAAATCCTAATTTCGTTCTATCTACCGACATCACATATTTGAATGATTTTTGTTTTTTGGTTGTATATCTTTGCTAATCCTCCTACATTTGCAACTGTTTTTAGGAAAGCGTTTGAAGATATATTTTTAAAACAAGAAAAGTTGGTTGACTAAATCTCAATTACATTACCCAAAAATTCGAAAATTTTTTAAACAAGTTGTTATCTATAAGATAAATTTTCTAGGTGTGAACTTCTGTTTTTGCCCAGAAATTAAATGCTAGCTTTAGAAGATTGCAAATTCTTTTTAAATAATTTGGTTCTTTTTACCTAAAGAAACACAACTGATCAAAACCAGCTGTTGCCTGCCTCATAATAGATCAAATGACAAAAAAAGGAATTTTGTTGATCAGGATTTTATAGTTGGCACTAGTACAGAACGTAGAATATCTACTTTAGTATGCATAGGTAGTTTTACAGAGATCAATCACTTGTAGATTAAATTAGGATCTCCTGGCACTTGGAGATGCCAGAGAGAAAGAGAGAGAGAGAGAGAGAGAGAGAGAGAGAGAGAGAGAGGGAGAGAACAAGAGATTGCAGACACCTTTAAGACGCGTGTTTCTAAGAATATCAATCGCCGAACTCCTTTGGAGACTAAAGAAGTGAAGCCACACTGAGGGTAGGATTGCCTGCTCGTAGAAGACTTGGTGACTAAGACTAACACAATTAGTATACTCGTTGTGTTGGGCTGTGTTTTGAACTACGGCAGACTTCTCCCGATCTTCAGACTTAGTAGTTCTTAGGGTCATAAATTGATCTCGTAGTATAACTTAGGTGCTTTGTTAATTTGGTAAACTTCTCAACCATAGTCCACCTTTTTCATATTTTTTCTTTTCCATACAGCAGTTCATTGTGAAGGTTAGAAAACGCTGAATGGAACATTGACATTGCTCGTTTATACAAAATACTGCCTCCAGAAAAAATCTTACGAGAATTAGAAGGGCCTGGTATACCCCTCTCCGTTATAAAGGATAGTAGGCTCGTGGAATTACAATTACTCTATTACTGTGTTTTTACGAATATATGAGAATTTACAAAATGTTGGATTTTGAATAGGGAAGCTCATCACCCAGATTTTCAAATTCTACACCTATTCAGAATTAATTTATATCCAGGCATTTAAATTAAATATATTGCATGTAAAATCTACTTTTTGGCCATTTAAGTGCGCTAACAAAGAACATGAGTAGAGCCCACAAACCGTCAGTGAACTCTCGAAAAAACTTCTTTAATTTACAAAAACAAAACAGTAAAGACAGATCAAATTAAAAGATATATTACGCTAGAGCCAGGTCAACAAGAATTAACTGCTAACTTAAACATAGTTGTTCGAATAGTGAAAAATATTTAACTTTCGAATTGTTTTAAGTCCAAACTAATAAATATTATTTCGTAGTTGTTGCTTTTTTAATTTTTTTTAAAAAGGAAACAAAGTCTCTGACCAGGGCGGTCGTATTACAAAAAAAAGTATTAAAATCATCCCGTTTTGTTGAGAAAAAGAAATTAACTCTATCAGCACGTGAACAAAAAAAGACTTATCAACAAATGTGGGCAGGGGACTGAGTGACTTAATGGAAAACCAAATTGAACAAATTGAATGTCTCACGCAAAACATGGAAAGTATCTTAGAAACGCAGAGCCGGTTTCTAACAGAACTTGCACCAACCCAGAGAGCGTCGTGCAACCCTGCAAAATTAGATCGGTACAGCAACGTACAATACTACCACTGAGTATTGGGGGCATTTTGCCAGTCGCTTCCCTAAACGAAGCACTGCCGCGAGAAGTCAGGATGACGGAGGCGCCGAAACACAGCCAGTTTTTAAAATGATTCTGCAGAGGGCGCAACGACATGAAACTATTAACAGTGCAGGTATCAAGAACAAAAGTGGCATTTTTGGACCCACTGTTTGTGTTGATGTAAAACTCAATGGAATGTTGCACAAAGCGCTGTTAGACACACGTAGTAATATGAATATTATATCTGAACAGACGTACAAACTTTATGCACCACCAATGTTACTATCTGACTTCCACCATACAGTCTTGTCTGCAATCAACAACCCATTCCGCATCAAAGGAAAAATTCACTGGAATTTTGGTATTTGTTCTGGGTACGGTCGTTGAAACGGACTTTTACGTCAACCCGGACAAAGACTTAGCCTTGATTTTAGGGAAACTAATATTGTATTTAAAAGAAATGTCTTCCGAAATTCAGTCAAGGCAACTCAAGATGGGCACAGAAAGCAGACCTCCGAATTCGACAATTCTTTGGAAAACAACAAAAACTCGGAAAAGTCAGAGCTTGTGGTGCAAAAAATGAGTAACCATTACACAGACCTCGAGAATCAAAAAAAACCTTAGTCTCAAGTCAACGCCAGAAGAAGAGACGGAATAAATTTTTAACCTAGTGAAATCTGACTCAGCATACCAAAACTGGACTCGATTCGTTTAGTACAGATGAAGATTTTCGAGAAGTTTTTGCCCCAAACGATACAGACTTAGGCCGCACGCATCTGGTGAATAACGAGGTTGATACTGGAGACCCTGACGAAATCAAACTTGCACCCTACAGAATCGCCCCAGGAAAGATGGCACTTGTGAAACAAGAAGTAGAAGAGATGCTCTCAAGGAATTTTATCTGGCCATCTAAGAGCCCCTACAGTGCACCTATTGTACCAATAACAAAAAATGTCAGCAACAGAATTTATGTAGATTTTAGGAAACTTAACGAGGTTACAAGAAACGATGCCTTCCCATTACCCAGAATCGATCAAATCCTTGAACATCTTCATGGGCTAAAGTTTTCTTGAACCTGGTTTTAGCCTGCGGACACTGGCAGGTCCCACTAGCAGAGTCAGCGATACCCAAAACTGCATTGGTTACTCCTGATGAAGGTCACTACGAGTTCTTGCGACTACCATTTGGACTATTGAATGCCCCAGGCTCATTTCAAAGTTTGATGACAGAAATCTCAAACGAATACTTCTTCCATTTCGTTTTCATTATTCTGAACGAAATTCTAGTCTTCAGCGAGTCACAGGAAGAACACGAGGAGCATCTTTTATTTGTCTTTGAAGCGCTACGGAAAGAATACTTGGAAATGAAGCCAAAGAAGTGCAAACTACACCAAAACTCATGTAGGTACTAGGGATACAAACTCATTGCAGAAGGAATTTACTCCAATGAGGCTAAAATCAAAGCCCTGAAAGATTGGAAAAGACTAAATAACATCACAGAAGTGAGATCATACATTGAAATCTGCAGCTATTATCATCGATTCGTATAAGACTTTGTCAAGATAGCAAAACCACTACATGAGATCAAGAAGAAAACCGGGGACTTACCTGCACACCAGACTGTCAAGCCGCTTTCAACAACCTTAAAACAGCAACTGTAGAGAGCACCGTTTTCTCTCACCCATACTACAGCTCGCCATTCGTGTTAGATACAGACGCCAGTGACAACAGTTTGGGCGCAGTATTCTCGAACGTAATAGATGGTGTGGAGTATCCCATTTCTTTTGCAGGCCGAGTGATATCACCATTGGAATGAAAGTATTCAACCATCAAACGAGAAGCCTTACCTGTTATCCAAGCAATGAAGTGGTACAAACCATTTACAAGAGGGAAAAATTTTGTTTTGTGAACAGACCAAGCTTCGCCTCAAAGGTTTTTCAGGCAAAATAACAATGAAATGATATTCAAAATGTTACAGAAACTTCACGAGTTTGACTTCCAGTTGGTCCATTGCTCTGGTGGAAAAATTTTAAATGCCGAGCAGTTTCACGACCGTGCAGCCAAACACCCGTTCTGACTGAGAGGAGAAGAAAAGGATGTTTGGCGGTTTTTCCCAGCTGAAAGTTGAAGCGAAGCTCTTGGCCATTTTGAAATGCTGACTTAACCAATTCAATCAAACTTCGCCAACAGATTTGAAGCTACCACTCAACATCGAAATTGTCAAAAAAAATTTTACGTTCACCAAAAACCAATTCGAAGATGGGTCCACAGAATTAATAGAAACAGATACAGATTCAGAATGCGACTCCAAATTAACATATCGGAACAAAACCCAACAGCAAGAAAGCAACGATGACGACGAATACGAATTACCTTACGATATGATTTACCAAAAATTTCTAAGACGCTGTGATGAAAGAGCGTGTATCAAGAGGAAAATTTAGGCTCAACTTTTCAACCGACGAGGAGAGTGAGAACTCCAGACAAACCGAGATTGGTGGGACCTCCGGTACTACAGAAACTGGCAATTTCAACAAACCCGGTTCGTATATTCCTGAAACTGATGAGAGAGCCTTATCAGTTCGAATGACCACAAATCCCGACCTTTACGGCGAACCTGAAATGAGCTTTCCCAGAAATGATGAGATATCAATGGAAATTGTTCTAGAGGAGGGCAGACAAGCAGCACGAGAACATCATGTGCAACAACCTCCAAAAAACGCTAATGCAGACAAAACTGCACGCAAACATCCCTTGGCTAATTTAACTTGAAGAAAGCAGCAGCAATTGAAGCCGGAGAGGATGCGGTGGCACTCTGATGTGTGTGTGTGGGAAGAACTAGAATTGACAAAGGGAATTCTATGCCAAAAAAGGCTTGTTGATGGGACAAATTCTACAATCAGACTGTATTAAACAACTAAAAGACTCCAAATTAAGTGGGGGCACTTCGCCACTTCGCGTTTCAAAAGACACTCGACAGAACTCTGCAACATTTCTGTCGGCCAAAAAAGAAAAAAAAAATTGAGAAGAAGGGTGAAAACTGTTTAAGGTATCCGTCCTAATCTACAGCTGGGAAGAAACGGAAAGCACAATTACAAACAATCGGAATCCGCTTCAAAAAAATTACCGCAGAAATCTTTGAAGCCAGTGACCAAAACAAAAGTTGGAGGTTAAAAATTCACCCTTTACTCACCGCCTACTTCGCCAAATTTCTGGTCACTACACCATTGCAAAACACAAGTGCCGAGGCCGTGGCGTGGAAACTGGACTCATATGTTTGGTGTACGAGATTCAATTCACACTGAACAGCGCTCACTTTCTAGTAGTAAACTAATTCTGCGAGCTGTGTGCAATAAAGATAACAAGCACCTCGCTTTACAACTCTCAGGGCAACGGAATGGTTGACCGACACTATCGAGTCATCGCCGATGAAATCCCGAAGTTCTGTGCTGGAAGTCTAAACACCTGGTACGAAATGCTTCCAAATTTGAGCTTCGTCTACAACACAAATGTGCAAAGAACAAATAGCCAAACCCTCTGCTCCTTAGTATACGGACAAGAGTGCAAAAATCCAATTGACTTACTCCTACCGAAGGCACCAGGTCACAAAATCCAAAAAATACAAATCACTCGATGGCCAGAGGAACAATTTCTGAAGCGCATTTAAACGCTAGAGAAACTTTGGGATGCAATCAAGAAAAGCAAAAAGAAAAATACCACAAAATTTTTTTTGGAGATAATTAACGCAGTGGTGATCAAGTTTGGCTGTTTGCTCCCCACAAAGCTAAATCGAGAATGTCTTCTTGTCATGGGACGGTACCACGTGTGAGAAAAATTCTGATGTTTACTACAAACTATCTCAAACAGGCAGTTCTATCAAATGACAGATTGTACATTACAATAGATTGAAACCCGAGAAAGAAGAGACGGTTGAAAGTAGTGTTCTCAATCGGCCAGCACCCGGAAACCGACAGTCAACTAGTGAAGTATAAGATATGAAGGAGACAGCAGATCGGAGTATTTTCTCGGAATATCCAGCACGAAGGAGACATAACTCGAAAAGCAGAACGATGCAGATGGATGGAAAAAATGATGACTTGTTCCAAAACCTGTTTCATGAATGGGAGGAATTCTCTACAGTCCAACAAGAGGCAAACCAAGAGGTGGAAGATGTTGAGGAAGCACAGGCAATTGAACTTGCTGCACCGGATGAGAAAAAGAGAGAGCATGCCGTTTGCCAATCTGTAACCCACTCTCACAATGGCCGAGCATTCAAGCCCACCAGTGGCAACGCATGAACCCAACAGTACACCTGACAAGAGTATCAATTCCAACTTCACAGAACTTCAGAGACCTCATAAGGTAAAGGGGGTGAAGCGAACACCAACGACACTCAACTTCGAGACACTGAATCAAAGTCTGTTTTAAAACGATAAAGGCCGTCCCAAAACTGACAAAGTGGTCCCGCAAAATAAACGGATTTTATAACTGAAACCTAAAATTGCAGCAAAAAAGAGTCTACTAATGAACTCGACTTTCAATTTAAGTTCGGTTGACTGGAAAACCATAAGTTGAATGATTCATATTTTTATGAGAACAAGCACTATGGACTAAAAAAACTTCATTTATTCGCAAAGATGTAAAACCGTCAAAGGGCACAAAATTTTTATTTAGACTTTGAAAAAGAATTTAAAGAAAACAACAGTTATGACAGAACTCAGATTTTTCCTTAAATTACTTCTATTCTAGTTTTAATTACAAAAAATCTAACAATAAAAAACAAAACAAAGATGGAAAGAACAAGTTCATATAAAAATACTAATCCGTAATAATAATTGAAATAGGAAGTAGATTTTTCAAAAAAGTAATGTGGAACAAAAAACTCTCAGTATCAAAAAAAACTCGACGCAAGTGCAGTTTATTCTATTTTGGCAATATGTAGATAAACTGGTGCTGTGCCTTTCTTGTTATCCGGTTGACTCTAGCAGAAGAAGTGACAACTCGAGCCAACATCGCATTCGGCCCATAAAATCCTATTGCTCTAGCTGATTCAATTTATCTGATAGAAATTGCAGTGCTTTTTTCTAAACCCTCGTACATTGATGGGGCGTGTTCAAAAACTTTTCAAAAATCCTCTCAGAGATGGAAGCTCACGTGTGGAGAGAGATCCAGTGGGAATAATGCAACAACAGAAAACTAAACGGTCAGAAAACAACCTCGAAAACAGTCAGAACATCTTGATCAAATTGCTACAAAAAGATGTTTCCGAGATTGAAGCAGAAAGTACTCAGCTGATTGGAGATGTAAAGACATTCGCAAGTTCTACCGAGCACTCGAAACAAAAGAACGTTCAATAATATTGCTTGCAACAGAAGCTGCCACCGCCGCACTTGTTTTGGAGCACCTAGTAGAAAAAACACCATCGGAATTTCTTTCCATCTTTCATCTGTGCCAGGATTCAGAAGAAAAATTGTGACAAATGGCGAGTCACTTAAACCGCATACCTTAAAAGCTACATCATTTAACAAGCCAAAATGTCGATGCAATACAACAATATGAGGCAACGAAGTCCTAAAACCGTAGGAACAATTGAAAAATAGCTGAAACTATACGGCTGGGAACTTCAGAACCGTAGAGAACGCCGTTAGCAGCCTTAAGCAGGATATGGAACAAAGACAGCAGGCCCAACTAGCGACGTCTTCATATTTTTTCCCAAAATGCAAAGCGTGAACAATAACAATTCCTTCAGGTTAGTATCTATTCATTTAGAAGTGCAACCCTTTAGATAAGAGCACACGCAATAGGAACAATGACTCCTTTTAAAAATAAAAATCCTGATGTTCTCTCAAAGTCCTCTCCACTTAGTTTTCAAAGGAGTGCCCCCCCCCCACAACCTCTTACGAATTTAACCACAGTTTCAGTGCTTGTACTCAATCGTGAACTCCTTGTTGTCTCGGAAGCTACTACCAACTTTGTTGAATGTGATGGAACACAGATTCGATCTCGTCAAGGTTCAAAACGACTAAAACACTTTGAACTTATTTTCGCAATGAGCCCAGCAGTTTGGTTGTCTGATCAGTCTATTTTACGGGCACAAAACAGCTGTTTTACAAACTTACAAATTTGATAGTACCCACCTTCCTATAATGCATACCGCAAACTAATTGTCGCAATCAAAATTCCATATAACGTCAGCAACTACAAAATGCTGGATCACAGCCGTTAGAGAAGTTACGCTAAAATCAGTAAGAAAGAGGGGATTTCAGAGTTGCATCATACAACCTACTTGTAACGGGAGAACTGAAATATCTAACTGAGGGTTGGTTCTCCGATACTCAACAGACAGCTGCCAGAACTAAACTGGGCTTGTTATGACTGTAGAGATCGAAAGACTCAATTGTCTCAAGATTTGAAAAGATAGACTAGTATAAGTACGGCATAGTTTTGAGCCTTTTTCATATCACCTTTTATTTTGTTTTAATTTCACTTGCTTTGTTATACAATTTTTGTATTTCTCAGCGGTAACAGACTCTCGTTAGTTTTGATTTTAAAAACTTCTTAGAATTATTCGATAAAGTCCATAAACATTTAGAGATCGAATAGAGAAATAGAAAATAATTAGGAGACTTTTTAAAAAATAAGTATGATTGATTCTAGCTTTGATTTAGTTAGAAGAAGGTCTGTGCTAAATTTGCGAACTTTAGGCCTAATAATTCTTGGAGTTATAGTTTAATATAAATATATTGCACGTAAATTCTGCTGTTTTGGCCCTTTAAGTGCGCTAAAGTTAATTTTTGTCTGTACGCATTTAGCTCATAATAAATGCAATACAAAAAAAGTGACTGTTTATAGCTATCATTTCAGTGAAGGTCTAAATTTTATGACATATATAGAGATACTTTTTAGCGCCCCACTTAGCTAGAAATATTTGACCTAAGGGTTATTTGTTTATTGCGACGAGATGTCATGGAAGCACAGCAGTTGTGTACAATCGATTAAAAAAATAAAAAAATCGCGTCGAAGAGACAAAGATGATTTTGACGCAGGATCATATACAATCTCCTGGCAATCATTTAATATCAAATATGATTTCTTCGGTTTCATGGCTTTGTCCTACTAAAAATCAGTTAAAGGCAGTACAATTTGGTAGATGTGCCTTGTGAAACCAAAGAAAGTTCATCTCTATCACTCGTGATGAATGCAAAACTCAGCCGAAGGAACGGCAAATGAAGTGACAAGCTACTTGGGACTGTTTTTTTGATAAGCCACTTTTCTCACAATCTCATCTATCTATCTTTTGAAGTGGAAAACTTATGCTTCAACCAAAGAGTGCATTTTAAAAGTAGCGACCTCAAGGAAACGAAACAGCCCAGGGAGGCAATGACCCAAAACAGCACACAGAGTTGCTTTGCAGTGTCAAGGAGCAAACTTTTTAGAGTCATCCACATTTTTCATATTTTAATGGTTGTTTTACAGTTCTTGTAAAAACATATATACCTGTACCCTTGTATCTCACACATTATCTGATGATTGGAGCTAAACACTGGTGATAGCTTATAACTATTCAGGAGAATAGTTGAGACCGAGGGGGAGAAGTCGACATTAAAACCATAAAAATTAGAGAAAAAGAAACAAAGGAACTTTGACCTAACCTTTGAATTCTTTAGATGAACAGTAAAAGCCGTATCCAAGATAAATTCTACGAGAAGTATGTTTAATGGCACAGATCAAATTAAGAGTTATGATTTGATTTCCTCAAGCTAAGTTGGCACCAAATATGAAAAAGGTATTTTGCGGACCTGATAAATTTAGTAAACGAAACACCTTGAAAGTAAACCGAATGTATGATTTGAAGATTTGTGTATGAAAAGAATGACCGGGAATGCATTTTCGGACCCTACTTAATACGTACAAATATATAAAACCCTTCAAAATTGGGCCAGGTTGAGGGCTATAAAAGGCATTTTTCTCAAATGATTAGGCTAAATTGAGATCGAAAGACTCAATTGTCTCAAGATTTGAAAAGATAGACTAGTAGAAGTACGGCATAGTTTTGAGCCTTTTTCATATCACCTTTTATTTTGTTTTAATTTCACTTGCTTTGTTATACAATTTTTGTATTTCTCAGCGGTAACAGACTCTCGTTAGTTTTGATTTTAAAAACTTCTTAGAATTATTCGATAAGTCCATAAACATTTAGAGATCGAATAGAGAAATAGAAAATAATTAGGAGACTTTTTAAAAAATAAGTATGATTGATTCTAGCTTTGATTTAGTTAGAAGAAGGTCTGTGCTAAATTTGCGAACTTTAGGCCTAATAATTCTTGGAGTTATTGTTTAATATAAATATATTGCACGTAAATTCTGCTGTTTTGGCCCTTTAAGTGCGCTAAAGTTAATTTTTGTCTGTACGCATTTAGCTCATAATAAATGCAATACAAAAAAAGTGACTGTTTATAGCTACCATTTCAGTGAAGGTCTAAATTTTATGACATATATAGAGATACTTTTTAGCGCCCCACTTAGCTAGAAATATTTGACCTAAGGGTTATTTGTTTATTGCGACGAGATGTCATGGAAGCACAGCAGTTGTGTACAATCGATTAAAAAAATAAAAAAAATGGCGCCGAAGAGACAAAGATCATTTTGACGCAGGATCATATACAATCTCCTGGCAATCATTTAATATCAGATATGATTTCTTCGGTTTCATGGCTTTGTCCTACTAAAAATCAGTTAAAGGCAGTACAATTTGGTAGATGAGCCTTGTGAAACCAAAGAAAGTTCATCTCTATCACTCCTCGACTTATTGGAGAAAGCAAATTTTAATTAATGCAATGATCATCTGTACTGTTAATAGACTATTCGGCCAAATAAATGAATTACCAAAATTCTCCAATTAAAAGTTTTGATTTCTATCCCTCTAAACAATGGCTTTCTTGTCCCAACATACAAATTTTTTGATGTCATTTAGCACTTACTATTTAAACCACAAAATGTGCGCCTGTTGGGAGGGGGTCGGATGTGAATGTTATCAATACTACTTGAAACCCTGTTTGTACACGTTCATTACTTACAGGTTTATGAGTTGCGCTTGAAATTTTTTGTCAAGTAAAATTTACATAGAATTTTTCTCATTATATGTACTCATGCAAATTTATATAACCGTGTAAAATTTTCATTGCTAAAATCGTTAATCATCGCATTTTCGCGAAAATAAGTGTAGTTCACGCGGGCAAAACAGAACACATGTAAAGACATAGCCTTTGGTTTTTATTTACAATTGAGCGAAAAGTTGTACGAGTTCCATTACGTTGCCAGTGTCCGAAAAACTTCAAAAGTTTTTGCTTTTTTGGAAACAAAACCCTTTTGAGCATGTAAATAGCCTGAAAACTTTGTTTCTGATTTTTTAGTGATTAATGTAGACCAAATTCAACGACTTAATTGTTCTTGTGAATAAATTTGTCTTCTTAATTCACAATAAATATCGAGCGGAAAATTCCTGAAATTGATCACCAAAAAGGTTTTAATCTTTTTGAGAATTAGATACTTCATCCGTGGGAAAAGGCTAATTTTAAGCAAAATTGAACTAAATCGAGCCTAGTGTCACTCGTTTCTTCACAGGACTATTACTCTTTAAAACATGGGTCATGAAAAAGTTCGACCAAATCGAGTATGTATACTCAATTTTGTGGACATTAGCTACGTAATGTCTTGCTCCTGGCGTTTCCTCAAGTATTCCAATTACGTTCCCAGTAATCCCCAGATCGAGGTGTGCGATAAAGATCAGACCCATCCAGACTAAAATCGGTCATGATCAGACCCATCCAGACGATAATCTGCCATGATCAGACTTTAGCTCGTTTTTCATACGTGCTCGTTTTTGACTCGTTTTTATTGTTGCCATGATCAGACCCATCCAGACCATAATCAGCCATGAACAAACTTTAGCTCGTTTTTAGAAATTTTGCTCGTTTTTACCTCGTTTTAAAACTTTTTATTCGTTTAAAAATTCCTGCTTGTTTATATTTTTTTTCAGTGAGAAATAATTCCAAAGTCTGGTTATAGACTGTTTTTATTTATGAAACAACTTTTAAGTACCAAAATTTTCTCTGGGACTTGTAAATTAAGATGAAAAATGGACAATTGATGACTGATACATTTTTTGTAAGAATAAAAAAACAGTTGGGTTGTTACATAATAATAATAATAATAATAATAATAATAATAATAATAATAATAATAATAATAATAATAATAATAATAATAATAATAATAATAATAATAATAATAATAATAATAATAATAATAATAATAATAATAATAATAATAATAATAATAATAATAATAATAATAATAATAATAATAATAATTATAATAATAATAATAATAATAATAATAATAATAAAAATAATAATAATAATAATAAATAAAGTCATTTCTTTTTGCAGCGTGACTTGATGATTATTACTGCATCAGAATTTAGCTCGTTAATGATCAGACTTCAGCTCGTTAATGATCAGAATTTAGCTCGTTAATGATCAGAATTTAGCTCGTTAATGATCAGAATTTAGCTCGTTAATGATCAGAATTTAGCTCGTTAATGATCAGAATTTAGCTCGTTAATGATCAGAATTTAGCTCGTTAATGATCAGAATTTAGCTTGTTAATGATCAGAATTTAGCTCGTTAATGATCAGAATTTAGCTCGTTAATGATCAGAATTTAGCTCGTTAATGATCAGAATTTAGCTCGTTAATGATCAGAATTTGGCTCGTTAATGATCAGAATTTAGCTCGTTAATGGTCAAAATTTAGCTCGTTTATGATCAGACTTTAGCTCGTTATTGATCAGAATTTAGGCAGACTTTGACTAGGAAGCTCGTTCATGTAGGCAGACTTTATTATGACGCTCTTCCATGTAATCAAAAACGCACTTTACACCCCCCCCCCCCTGTGCGTTTTTAATTGTCTCATCATTAACTTAACGCACACCTCGACCTGTGTCCCGCTAAAAATGTCAAGTTCTTATCATAACCTACCAACAATTACGAATCCCAGGTTGAACCCCGGAAGTTTCCCATTGTGAAGTGAGTAAAAATAATGGGGAAAATTACCGGGAGTTTATCATTATTAACGGCAATTGACGCACTGGTTAATGCTTTGCCCGCTAAGGAGAGGATGGTCTGAAAATAAACCAAGTTTTGTTGGTTTCCAAGAAGCGTATTCTTGTGTTAAATCATGATGAGAGCAGCGACAAATGCATGTTCTTAGCTGAAGATAATTTCCGAGTTGAAATGTTTTTGAAAAGTTGAAAACTGAATCGTTGTAGTTGATACAATACTAAACTAGATATTTGGTTACGTGTCAACATTTATCAAACTATTAAATTGTGCGAATGGTATAAATACTGCTCCGTTTCTTAAAAGACAAACTTTGTAATGTTAGCTTTATCAAGAGGCTTAACACAAATTATATTCAGCCGTTTTTGCGGTAGCATCCGAAAATCTTTGCTGTACAACCAATCAAATTTAGTGGTAGCAATAGTGGATTTGTTGTGCTCTCTTTTACTTGCCTCTCTTATGCAGATCTTATACACTAAAAGTCGGAATGAATTGATAAAAATAGTAGTATTTCTAAAATTTTTGCATTCAGTTTTGGGAAATTTGCCTTTATTTCAAGCTGGCTTCCACTGGAACAAAGAAAGTCATTAAAAAAGGTTAGGAGCGCTGAATGGGATCTAACCATAAGAGCTTGCACCTCACAAATGTGAATGAATTTATAATCAGAAAAAAAAAAACAGAGTCAACATTGTTTATGTCAGATAGATTGTTTAGATAATGTTTACGTTACGATTAAACAGGATTCTTGATGTGTTTATAAATAGGAAGTCGGTTATTTAGCGTTTAGTTAATGAAAGTTACTGTAAGTTTAATAATCAAATCGACCAGTACTAATAAACAGTGTGACCATTTCATCTTTCTAGATCAGTTACGCAGCGACGAAGAAGAAAAATCGACGAAGAAAAAAGAGAACATTGTCATTTAAATCAATCAGTTAACGAAAAAAATAGCAATTAAACCAACTATTTTACAGAAAAAAAACTGACTAAACGATGAAACCGAGAACTTTTTGTGTTTGTGTGCTTTCAGCACTTTTTGCAACAATTTCCAGCTCACCTCTTCCAGTTTCTGAACAAGGTAATTTTCTGTTCTTTTTCCAACTCGACTTTTAAAAGAATTCTGGTTTTGACAGATGTGTTGTTTTTGACTATCCTTCAAATTGATTACAAGTTTTCTACAAGATTCGATTGTAACTGATTGCCTGTACTGGGATTCCTGAGCAAATCAGGGCCGGATCAGAATACTGTCTCTCTGGCTATGCTTTGTATCAACAATGAACATAGTATTGCCATTAGAAGACACATAAGAGGTCTAATTATTTGGTTTCTATTAGCGGAAAAGGGCTCCAGGTAGAGCTACTGCCGTCAACACTTAAAACTTTAGGAGTGGGATTTTTGTGACATTTTTGAGAAATCTTGTGTGAGGGCAAGGGTTCCTGGTCTCAAAAAGTTGATAAGTATAAATATTTCAACCTTCAGCTACCAAAAACGAAAAAAATCAAGTTACTGTCAAATATTATCTAAAAAAGTAATTCATAGTAAAATAGATTTGACTGAAAATTAATAGTTTTTTGTTAAGCGGCATCTTAATTTCCCTTTCAGTTTGTCCTCCACTAAGTGTCAATTTAAACAGTTCGGTTGTGATAAAAATCCGATTTTTTTGCCCTTGTTGTTCCGACCCCTCTTGAGGGGGGAGGAGCTATATACTCAAATGGGTTTCTTTTGTTCAGACAATTTTCGCCGATCGATATATCAATCGTAGAGAGTTGACACTCGTGTCATTAGGAAGCTCGTCCAGCGTAGAATATGGAATGAAAAAGATTTTTTTAATTTTTGATTTTTACAGAGAGTTATCGAGGTTTGAACTTCTGAGAAGAGTAGAGTGAATTCCGTTGTTTTTATTCACATTTTCCGGAATTTTTGTCAATTTTGCAAATATTTGTTTAATTTTTTAAGAATTGTGTTGTTGATTTTGTTTTCAAAAACAAAAACGCATTGTTGATTGTTGTGATTTCATTTTTTTGGCAAAAATTCCGGCTAAATATTTGAAAATTCAGCCTCCTTCATCAAAAACAGCACGTAATAAATTTTTTGTCCACTTTGATTAAATTTATCTGATGTTCATTCCCAAACAACAGTAATACAGTCTTTGTAGAGTCAAAGGGGGGCTATTCCTACTTCAAATTCTGTTGACAGTGCTCTGTAATTAGAGTTTTACCGTTTTTTTCTAAATTTGCTCGTTGATTATCAAAAACGCAGAATTTATTTTTGAGTTTTTAACTAACAAATTATCTATATCTATAACATTCATAAACTTAAGTGTTCCTAATGGCTGATAGGTATTAGCAGGGCTAGTTTTGAACCAATCTTGGACTGTTACAATCCATAAAGAATTCGGATTGTAATCAGTCCGTCTTTTTAAAAAATGATTTTTTATTTTACTTAAAAAACAGAACAAATCAAATCAAGGCTCAGGAGTGATAGGTCCAATTGGCTTCCTCAGCAGCTCCAAGTTAATACATTTAGTTTTTCACTTGAAAACTTCTTGTTGTTTTGGCTTTTAAAAGTTTTTGATATTTAAATAAATAATAACTTAATAAAGTTTTCTTTTTTCTTAATTTGGCCGACCTATAGCTTATAGTCAGCAAAGAAAGAATGCTTCTCCTTTCTAGTGACTTAAAATTTAATCATTTTTGCGGTTTTAAACCTTAATTTATGGTTTTCTGGATTTGATACTACTAGATTTTGTCTATTATTTGTAGATTTATTAATAAAACATATTCAAGCATTGGTAACGGTTGTCAGAAATTTTGAAAGCCAACATATAGATCGCCAGAGAATGACCTTGTTTGGATTAGTTACTGAGGTCAGCTAAGTTATCAAATCGGTGTTTCTGTGGTTGATGATTACACTAGGAAAATTCTAAGAGCCAATATTTGTCTGAAATTCTTGTTTAAAGGCTTCTCAAAATTGAGCATTCCCTCAAAAACTTATGTCTGTACAAGTGTCAGATTTTCTCCATTTCCTGAATACTGTGTCATCTCATCAGAACCTTTCTCCTGAATTATATGTTTAGAGAATTTTATTTTTTCTGTTCGTTTAACCGGATCAATTTTCTTAAGAATTGGACACCAGTTGTTGCATTACGTTGAGCAATGCAAAAATGAAATGAGTTTTGATGAAACGAGAATTTAATTCGAATTTAGGAAAGTTTGCCGCTAATATAAGTTCAAAAATCTTGTCTGCCGCGTGTTCTGAAAACCAAATTTTCAATGGGTTTTTTCTGATGAATATTAAATGCAATTTTTCTGGATAGGTACAATATCTGAAAAATCTGAAAGATATCCGGACTAAACATTACTATTAATTACTATTAAATAGTAATGAATCCGTGAATTTGTAAATCTTAGATCAATTGTGTATCAGAGCTCTGATCATGTTAGTTTTTGCAGTAGGCAATTCTTAAATCAAATCATAAGGCTAGGCAATTGTTGAGTCAAGATTTCACTGCTGATTTTTTGCCCGTAAGGAAGGATTCGAACTAAATGTGTGGGGAATATTAAGTTGTTATATGTCCGTTTAAGAGAAATCTTGGCCTACTTAACATATTTCAAAAATCAATTTTGACCAATTTTCACTGAAGTTTGTGTGGTTCAGCTACAAAGATTGTTTTCTGGAATCTCTATTCTTTTAGAACTGCCGGTAATGAAGACTTGGCCGGTTCTAGCCTACACTTGACAAGTCCTCTCATATCTAAAGCCTGTAAATAAGACGCGATCTGCACTGATTTGTCAAACCAAAACGTGTAAATCAATGGAAAAGTACTGATGGAGATTTGAAACGAACATGAGAAAAAAACAGAGAAGTTGCAAAGCAGTTCGGTTTATTTTTGTGCATTAAAACCAAATGACATCAGATTTAACAAGGGTGACAATTGCTCTTTTCAGTAGATAGTAGCATTGAACAGCTAGCTTCTGACGTGATAGATGTGATGATCAAATACCCTCTAGACAAACAAGTGCAAACAGAGGCAGGTGCTGCTCTGAAACGACAGGACACAAATGAGACTCTGAGCAACGTTGTCAAGCGACAGTTATCAGACGGGTACTTATAACTTTGTTCCGTTTCTAATCTGTAAAGTAAACCGCTATTTTTCGAAACTTGCATGCTTATTGCATTCTTTAATATCCCGGGTCGAGGTTTTTGGGTAAATTTTCGTAAGAAATGCGGTGAATGCGGTGAATTTTCGTAAGAAATGCGGTGATTGCGGTGAATGCGGTGAAAAAAAATAATTCACCGCTTTTCACCGCATTTCTTACAAAAATTCACCACCAAATTCACCGCATTTCTTACAAAAATTCACCGCATAGACTATTATGGCAAAATAATGTAAGAAATGCGGTGAATGCGGTGAGTGCGGTGAAAAAAAATAATTCACCACATTTCACCGCATTTCTTACAAAAATTCACCGCATATGGTTTCCAAAGTTTACTCAATCTGATTTAAATTCACAAGAATTAACAAACAAGTAAGTGACAGTTGGCGAAGTGGAATAAGCATTGGAAGGCATGCAGGAGGTCAGAGGTTCGAACCCGTGTAGGGACGATTCTTTTTTGTAAGAATACTGAGAACGCGGTGAAAAAAAATAATTCACCGCGATTCACCGCATTCACCGCAAAAAGATGTAAGAAATACGCGGTGAAAATTATTTTTTTTCACCGCATTTCACCGCATTTCTTACGAAAATTCACCACCAAACCTCGACCCGGGATAGTGGAAAAGAAGAAGAAAGTATAGCGGCAGTTTAATTTCTGTCAGACACTGTTTTCCCAGATCTAGCTTAGAGAAAATCAATTGGAGGACTACATTTACGTCTACGGATTACAAGTTTACAACAATTTATTGATATTAGTCAACTAGTAATGATAAAAAAATATTTACAGGTACGATGACCTTTCGAATATGACGTCAGAGGTGATGGTGAAGAGAGGGAATGTGTTGTCACTTGAAGTGGTTGAGTTGACAACCAGACAGTTAGAAGAAGCGCTTGTCAATGACAGTGTGCTCCTAACTGTCACCAAGCGACAGATTATTCAAGATCAGGTTGCGCAGTTTATGATTTTTTGCGTGAAATCAAAATAAGACGATTGATCTTTTAACACGATTTTTTGGATCTATTTCGGTCGCTTTTTGACAATACTTAGACTTTGATTTAGACTTGCCCAGTTTTTAGCCTGCTAAGTGTAAAAATTGATCATTATGCTCTGAATCAGTAATGAAAAAAGACGGCCCCGTACTGAATTTGACTTTACATTAGGTTATAAGTTATGATTGATATCAAGTTGAGTTAAAGATTGATATAAAAAATCAAGTCAACCGTTTCACAACATTTTTAAAGATATTTTAAGATTTTAAGTCTTAGATTAATCACAAGATTTAGTAATGAAACAAAGAGCAAGTTCTTGAATTTGTCTAGATTTTACATTAAAGGTTATGCTGGTGCACTTCCGCTTTTTTGTTCACATAATTAGAACAATGAAATGAATCAAAGTAACTACAGTTTGCTCAGTTGCACCGAATTTTGATTAAGACGTCAGTACTAATATATCCAGTCAAGAAAAGTTTCTAACAACACCAAAAGAAAGGAGTAAATCTGTCATTATTATCCGAAGTTTGACAATAAAATCCGACGGCACTGTCCTTAATTGTTCTGACCCCTCTTGCGTGGGGGGACTATATGCTCAAATGCGATTTTTTTGGTCAGTCAATTTCGGCCGATCGATATATTCATCGTAAAGAGTTGTGAGTGGTATGAAAAAGCCCATCCAGCGTGAAATATGGAAGTAAATTATTTTTTTGAATTTCGTTTTATAGAGCGAGTTACGAGTTATCGAGGTTTTGAATTTTTTTGAATATTAGACCGTTTTAAGTTATTTTTGTTCAAATTTTCCGGAATTTTTTCCTAAAATTTCGTCAACTTTGCTAAAACATATTAAAGTTGTTAGCAAAAGTGCTGTTGAATTTGTTTTTAAAGACAAAAGGTGTTGTTGTCTATTAATTTAAAAATATAATTTTTTGTGCTCAAATTGTAGCTAAAATTCAGTTTTTTTTTTCATCAAAAATTTCACGAAATAACCTTCTTTGTCAAATTTGATTAATTTTGCCGTGAGTAAACACCCACAAACCACTAACTCAATCTTTGCAAACTGCAAAGGAGGCCAGTCTTACTTGCAGTTCCATTGAAAGTGCTCTGGAGCAAAAATTTTGCCTTTGTTTTGCTAACTTTACCCAGTGGTTATCAAAATTGCAACACTTACTTTTAATTATTTTAATAACAAATCGTCTATATCTATAATTTTTGAATTAATTAAATGTCCTAATGAACGAAAGACATTGGCAAAGTTAGTTTGGGTCCAATTTTTGAGTGTTACGGTCCAAAGATAATCCGAATTTTAAGCAGTCGGTCTTTTAAAAAAAGTTTCGACTTCTAAAAGTATTGAATTTCTAAATAAACAAAGGCTTATTGACTTTGCCACTTTTTTCCTCTTAATTTGTTGAAATTGTAGCTAAGTGTCGGCGAACAAGAATGCTTTCTTTCTCTGTTGAAAAAAATCAATCTTCATTGCGATTTTAGTTGTTAAGTTATGATTTTCTGGTTTGATACTACTCTGGATTTCAATTTTTATGTTATTAGGCATTCGCCAGTTTTTCAAGTTCTCTTTTAATCGTTTTGTCACATTGTCACATTATCTACTGTTCAAATGTCCTATTATTGAGTTCAAAATGGGGCACCGTTCAACATATTAAACTCTTTAGAGGTATGGATTGTGGCTTTAACGGCTTCGACAGCAGTTTCTAGAAGAATTTAATTGACTTTTTTAGTTTAGCTGTAGCTTCTGATTTGTCTTATTAGTCCAGCAAAATTTTCTGGGCAATGACAGGTTTCCTTGGCTTCCTATGGAGGAATAGAGGAGCAAAAATATTGATTTGAGTAGCTAGCTGATGGGTTTCATGATTTTTAAAACAATTGTTTTTGAAAAAAAAACACTTTTAAACTTCGCATTTTAAATCTTTTTTGTCTATTTATAATCTAGTCTCTATAATTACAGGTTTTATTTGTAACATTTTTTATGAGATAACTTTGGATTAATTTTTGATTTTTGTCTCTATTTGACGTTTTTTGTAGACCTCAGACATATTCTAAACAATTATAAGTCTCAAGAATTTGCTTTGAAAAAATAAGCGAACGAAAATTATGTTATTTAATTTTGTAGCTAATGGCTTTCATGACTTTGAAAATAAATGTTTTCAAAAAATACAATACGTTTAAATATTATTGTATTTTTTCTCCTTTTCTTCCACCGGTTCCCTGGTCTCATTTGTCAGAGGTCACGTGTCTCATTATTGGCGGTTGCCACAGGCGCAATCGAATTGTTTCTGAGGGGCAAATTAAGGCTTTACGGCTTTGACAGCGTCTTCTTGAAACTTTTAATTGATTTTTTGTTTGTTGTTTCTAATTTGTGTTCTTTTTGTAACCACAAAAAGAAAATTGAATAATAGCAGTTTTTCTGCCCTCCTATAGAGACCTGGCTGATCACAAACCATTTGGATATTGTCAATTGATATCTAATGGTTTCCATTACTTTGAAAATATTTGTTTTTAAAATTGTAAGCTAAATTTTTAACCTTGATGTTTTTGTTCTTTTTTGACCAACTGTTACCAGGCCTTATTATGGACTGGTCCCGTGTTGATTTTAGTGAAATACAACTTAATTTGTGCAGTTTCAGTTTTATCTGACGTTATTTTGGCTTTGTTATTATGTTTTTTTTAAATAATGGACGTAATATTATGGCTGTAATTAATGTTTGTTGTTGTTGTTGTTTAATTTTGTTGCTCTTGTTGACTCGCTTTCTTATTAATGGCAGATCAATCTAATGTGGCATTTTTTAATCCACTGATTTATTTGCGTTGGAGGCGATCTTTTTTTTCATACGACATTTTTTTTGTAAAATACTTAGTTTTGGGGGTTTTCTATCTGTTCCTCATCTGGTAGACAATTATGCCAAAAAAGTGGATGATCGAGGTCGAACCATTGTATGCAAACGCAAATTTCCAAGCCTCCTTGTTTTTTAAAAGTCCGTTAGTCTCAAATAACCCGTAAATTATCCTCCATTTACAGATTTCACTTTTCCTTAATTCCTTAATCCATAGTTCTGCAGAAATTTTGTAAAGCGTTCATAGTCTAATTTTTGCTCCTAAAGTCAAAATTGATTATTTTCTGAGAAAAATCCCTCGATTTTATCCTGCCTTTATGTTTGTTTACTAGTGTTCAGTCGGCATAGTTTCCTTCATGCGTTTTTCTCTTCTTTCTTATTACTTTGATATTTATATTTCACGAGAATTGGTTCCAAAACCCTGGTTGAGACCGAATGGTTAATTTGTAAGAACTTGCAAGTTTCTTACAAAAGATAGTTAACTATAAGAACTTGCAAATTTGTTGCAAAAGATGGTTAACTTGAAAGAACTTGCAAGTCGAATGGTTAACTTGAAAGATCTTGTAAGTCGAATGGTTAACTTGTAGGAACCAGAAACTTGCAAGTTCTTACAAGATAAACATCCGGCCTCATCACGGGAATTTATCAATACTTCTTCACAAATATCAATTAATTTTCAATTTGAAAACGATAAAGAAAATTGGAAAAAAAAACTGGAAATACTGGCAAAATACCGTGAGTTTTCACTGCTGGATTTATGGATGTTTACATTGACACCGTTAAAATTTTAAGAAATTTGTCGGACAAAACTTTTCATTATACTAAGGAATCTAAGATGGAACCCTCGTATCGTATTTGAACCTTCTATGAAATCAACGAAACTTCAACCCGGGGTATACTTTTTCATTTGACGTGGAACGATGTTGATGATGCATCAATTCAAGAAGGCCAAAGCCAATATTACAAAACTCTTCCAGCCAAAAAAGTGGGAACTTGACTTCGTCCAAATAACACATGTAAAACAGTAATTCTCCGATAAAAGAGACTGAACTTGACATTATCTTACTGAATTTACATTACTAGAAACGTGTTCTCTACACATAGAGTACATAGTTTTTTGGTGATTTTTCTGTGCGAATTTTTTTGCAATCCTTCTGATAAACATATTTTCTTGCTCAAAAGCATCCCCCCTTTTTCTGCCTGCTCTATTGAATATAATTTGAGTTTTTTTATGACAATTTGATGGTGGAATTCTAATTTACACAGTTACTGGAATTCTAAAAGATTTACTTGTTGGCAGAATTCTGTCTTGTTGGTGTTCTATGACAATGGGTATTCTATGACAATGGGTATTCTATGGCAATGGATGTTCTTTGACGACATTTTTTTTACTATAACGAAAAAAAAATTAAAATCTGTGACATTTTTTTGGAAAATATAGGTTTCAGTAGTCACCTAGAGAAGGCCATGACATTTGTTTTTGGTTTCAGACGTTACCGCAGATGGTCGTCCTAGGTCTCAGACGTTACCTAAGAAGTCCCGCTCCCCCATAAAAAAACATTGATTCAAAAACTGGTATTGTTCTCACCACAGCTTGAGCAAAGAAGCAACTGTTAGTTTTCTGAAAGTTCTGGCAATATTTCAAACTTTTGGACAAAAAATTACTGATTCTTTTGCAGTTTTTCGATAAAAAAGAGTCGATAACAGTTAAAACTCAGGCGCATCAAAACAAAATTCGAGTGTCGTTTTATCTTGTTAGAAAAGGACACGCTTGCTAACAAAACAGCTGCAAAACGGTTTTAATAGAAAAGTTTTACCTTTTCAGAATCAGATATTAAAGTTTGTTGGAATCTTTTTCAACCTTTTGCTTTTTCTTTCTTGATGAGTGGCTGCACTTTTATTGGAAAGAAAAGCTCTTTGCTAGTTTAAAACAGCAGCAATAAAATTATTAAGCAAAACAAATAAGTTTTTGCTGCTTTTGCTAAGTAATTGAAAAGTGAAAGCTACATGAGCCAGGATATTTAAAAACAATTGATCAAAAAGCAAGCTGATAAGCAAAATCATTTTGTAGGCTTCCTGCAATTTTCCAACTCAGATAGCAAAATCTTGATCAATACTTATGTCAACATAGCTTCTACAAAGCTCAGATTTTTCTTTTAATTTGTCCTCTGTCTCAGCAGTTACAGTTGAAGTCCCTTTTTCCCTGGTTACAGACCTTACCAATTAGATGAAGGAAGTTTTTTTCCAAAGGTCACAGTAGTCACCAACTTTCACAGTAGAAAAATTGGTTTCAGACGTCACCTTAAAAGATGATGAAGATTGATGATTAAAGGCAGTTTCATATGTTACCTTCACATAAAAGATTCTTCAGATTAGTGTGCAAAACAGCAAAAACAAAAGAAACAGTTCAACAGAAAAGATCTCACTAAAAAAGTTTCTTTGCAAGCTACCTATTTTGTGTTCAGTAGCAAGTGTTGCCTGAACGCATCACCTTTTTCCTAATTCCGAATTAACTGAAGTTTTTTTTCTATTCCTTGCTCAGACACACTTGGTTAGGGTATCATTCACTTGAGGTAAAACGAAACATCTGGAGTTTAATTGTGAGCAACTAACAAAAACAAAAGTCCTCGGTCTAATGTAACAACTATTTAGTCATCCTAAGTTTATTGGTCAAAAATTCATCAACAAAACTACCAATTATTTGAGTCTGTTGAAAAAAACGTTCTACGTTCACACGTTCGAGAGTTTTCCGTTTTTCTCAAACACAAAATCATAAAGCTAAATTTAGCTTCAATAATATAGTGTAATTGATTTTGTAGGGATTTCCTTTGGGTAAAATTATCAAAAAAAAACACATTATTAGATCTAATTGTTGAATTGGTGTTGGGCATCTCAAACCCCTTCCTTCAAAAAAATTGCGCCGCGAGGAAATTTTCAAGCCGTTTTTACCTTTCTCCAATTAAGAAAGAACTCAAAAAAGAGAAAGAGTTCAAAACAGCAAGATGAAAAAAAAAACACTCACAGCTGCCAGATCGCACTGAACATTTTTAAGATGTCAGAATTGAACTTCAAGAATCAACTGGATCTTCTGCAAACCGCAATTTCACAGAGAAAAAGTTTTAGAACGCTGACTCTTCTAATAAACAAC
This sequence comes from Convolutriloba macropyga, assembly GCF_964194025.1. Classification (NCBI taxonomy): domain Eukaryota; kingdom Metazoa; phylum Xenacoelomorpha; order Acoela; family Convolutidae; genus Convolutriloba; species Convolutriloba macropyga. The sequence goes on from NC_134482.1 coordinate 11,525,410, forward strand.
ATCAAATAAACACCGGAGAAACTGAGAAAAGCCGCTGAAAAAGTTTTCCTCGAAAACCCTCATCCAAGCACAGTTTCATCAATAACAGAAAGACAGTCAAACCTTCTCTCGAAGTTGCAGATCTTCGAACATGAAGTCAATAGCGTGGATGACGATGGACAACTCAGCCAGTCGTCCACACGATTACGAGATGACATTAGCGTCAGTTCGAAGTGCAGCTCACGCCTTCTTGAATCCAACAGATCGCCGCCAACACGAACCGAGAAGTCAACACAGGTGGTTCAGGACAACAATAATGACGTTAAAGCTCTACTCCAACCTCAACCAATACCTCCCAGGACAAAACCTTCCCTCTTTTTGCCAACAAACAGCAATACACAACCACTGTTATCAAAATTTCTAAGGAACTAGTCAATCCTTCTCAGCAAAAAAGTCCAAAGCGAAGCAACAACTGGTTACATCCACAAATCCGTTTGCCTTTGACACAATTCAAACTGACGAACTGAATCCCAACGCATCAGGAGCCATCACATTACTTCCAACAAAGCAACCAATAGACGTTTCGTTTGTGGTTGATGTAACCTCCAACAAAAAGTTCGTTGATTTTCAAAAAAATTCAAACGTCAACAGCCACAATCAGAACTTTTGACACTAAACAACATAACACCAACATTCCAAATACTAAACAAAAAGCTGAACACATTTCAGGATATAGTAAAAACAATGTTGAGCCTAGCATAATTCAATAACAGAAAACATTCGCTGAGGATCCGTACCCGCAGACGCGTCAATTTGGCAATGAAATTAGTATTCAGAACAAACCTTACAATCAGTTTCCTGTACCTAACTATATTGATAACATGTCAACTTTCACAAGTATGTCCCCTAGTGCCATTCAACAGGTAACAGTGCCAAATGAACAACCCCAGGAACCCTTTTTATTAATTCAAGCTCAACAAACTGATCAAGTACTTTTGAAAAACCGTGAAACACAGATCAGTTTAGAAAGTTCTACTGCACAGAACCAATCGGAATTTCAAATTCTTTCCACTACAAGAGATGATATAAGTGGCAAACAAACAGTGCCAGCAGCTGTCAGACCAAAAACGAAAATTCATGAACCGCGACTGGACTCAGGAGAACTTGACATCAATGTACAAAGTCTCAAAGAGCAAGATATTTAAAAACAATTGATCAAAAAGCAAGCTGATAAGCAAAATCATTTTGTAGGCTTCCTGCAATTTTCCAACTCAGATAGCAAAATCTTGATCAATACTTATGTCAACATAGCTTCTACAAAGCTCAGATTTTTCTTTTAATTTGTCCTCTGTCTCAGCAGTTACAGTTGAAGTCCCTTTTTCCCTGGTTACAGACCTTACCAATTAGATGAAGGAAGTTTTTTTCAAAGGTCACAGTAGTCACCAACTTTCACAGTAGAAAAATTGGTTTCAGACGTCACCTTAAAAGATGATGAAGATTGATGATTAAAGGCAGTTTCATATGTTACCTTCACATAAAAGATTCTTCAGATTAGTGTGCAAAACAGCAAAAACAAAAGAAACAGTTCAACAGAAAAGATCTGACTAAAAAAGTTTCTTTGCAAGCTACCTATTTTGTGTTCAGTAGCAAGTGTTGCCTGAACGCATCACCTTTTTCCTAATTCCGAATTAACTGAAGTTTTTTTTCTATTCCTTGCTCAGACACACTTGGTTAGGGTATCATTCACTTGAGGTAAAACGAAACATCTGGAGTTTAATTGTGAGCAACTAACAAAAACAAAAGTCCTCGGTCTAATGTAACAACTATTTAGTCATCCTAAGTTTATTGGTCAAAAATTCATCAACAAAACTACCAATTATTTGAGTCTGTTGAAAAAAAACGTTCTACATTCACACGTTCGAGAGTTTTCCGTTTTTCTCAAACACAAAATCATAAAGCTAAATTTAGCTTCAATAATATAGTGTAATTGATTTTGTAGGGATTTCCTTTGGGTAAAATTATCAAAAAAAAAACACATTATTAGATCTAATTGTTGAATTGGTGTTGGGCATCTCAAACCCCTTCCTTCAAAAAAATTGCGCCGCGAGGAAATTTTCAAGCCGTTTTTACCTTTCTCCAATTAAGAAAGAACTCAAAAAAGAGAAAGAGATCAAAACAGCAAGATGAAAAAGAAAAACACTCACAGCTGCCAGATCGCACTGAACATTTTTAAGATGTCAGAATTGAACTTCAAGAATCAACTGGATCTTCTGCAAACCGCAATTTCACAGAGAAAAAGTTTTAGAACGCTGACTCTTCTAATAAACAACATCAAATAAACACCGGAGGAACTGAGAAAAGCCACTGAAAAAGTTTTCCTCGAAAACCCTCATCCAAGCACAGTTTCATCAATAACAGAAAGACAGTCAAACCTTCTCTCGAAGTTGCAGATCTTCGAACATGAAGTCAATAGCGTGGATGACGATGGACAACTCAGCCAGTCGTCCACACGATTACGAGATGACATTAGCGTCAGTTCAAAGTGCAGCTCACGCCTTCTTGAATCCAACAGATCGTCGCCAACACGAACCGAGAAGTCAACACAGGTGGTTCAGGACAACAATAATGAAGTTAAAGCTCTACTCCAACCTCAACCAATACCTCCCAGGACAAAACCTTCCCTCTTTTTGCCAACAAACAGCAATACACAACCACTCTTATCAAAATTTCTAAGGAATTAGTCAATCCTTCTCAGTAAAAAAATCCAAAGCGAAGCAACAACTGGTTACATCCACAAATCCGTTTGCCTTTGACACAATTCAAACTGACGAACTGAATCCCAACGCATCAGGAGACATCACATTACTTCCAACAAAGCAACCAATAGACGTTTCGTTTGAGGTTGATGTAACCTCCAACAAAAAGTTCGTTGATTTTCAAAAAAATTCAAACGTCAACAGCCACAATCAGAAATTTTGACACTAAACAACATAACACCAACATTCCAAATACTAAACAAAAAGCTGAACACATTTCAGGATATAGTAAAAACAATGTTGAGCCTAGCATAATTCAATAACAGAAAACATTCGCTGAGGATCCGTACCCGCAGACGCGTCAATTTGGCAATAAAATTAGTATTCAGAACAAACCTTACAATCAGTTTCCTGAACCTAACTATATTGATAACATGTCAACTTTTACAACTATGTCCCCTAGTGCCATTCAACAGGTAACAGGGCCAAATGAACAACCCCAGGAACCCTTTTTATTAATTCAAGCTCAACAAACTGATCAAGTACTTTTGAAAAACCGTGAAACACAGATCAGTTTAGAAAGTTCTACTGCACAGAACCAATCGGAATTTCAAATTCTTTCCACTACAAGAGATGATATAAGTGGCAAACAAACAGTGCCAGCAGTTGTCAGACCAAAAACGAAAATTCATGAACCGCGACTGGACTCAGGAGAACTTGACATCAATGTACAAAGTCTCAAAGAGCAAGTGTGTCATATTCAAACTCAGAATGTACAGCAAACCGCCATGAGTACAGAAAAGATTCACAATTATCAGTTTCCTCTTGGTACTATGATTCCTACAGAAACTACGATTCCTTCAAAAGTAAGGAACAGTTATCCCACAATACCGGTGTACAATTCTCAAATGAATACTCAAATAAACCCTGGTACTTCGCAAATCACAATTACGTCAAACGAAAAGGGGAAAAATATATTTGATGCAAATGGAGAGTTGTTAAACCAGCCTTTTAACATCGTGAACTCAGTCTCAACGAGGAATATTGCGCACAATACAGAAGATCAGATGGCTGGAAGTTCACAGTCTTGGCCAAATTTACACCAGCAACAGCTCCTCGGCAACCACGTTGTTCGCAATGAGATTGAGAATAATATCGAACCAAGTCATTTTGTACAACCGTACAGGACAAAAACAATAAATGACTGTAATTCTGCATCAGTGAACCAGTTGCTATGTCTACCAAATTCAGACAAAAAGTACACAGATCCTATACAATTGAACCACAGACACCCTGCCACAACAATTTATAACAACAGCAATAACTACGAAAATGTAATTTCCCAATCGCCTGGTCCAACAGTTGCGATGTTTAATGATAACAGCAACCCAAAAATTTCGCATTTTGCTCAATTACCGCAATGTCTGCCACCACCAGTTCCAGAAAACCTAGGCAAAAACTACATTGCCAACAACGTTGTAAATAACAAGCAAGCCATCAAACTACCACCACTCTCACTGCCGCACTTCAATGGCAACCCTCTGCCATACCTTGAATGGATTAACAATTTCTTTTCTATGGTTCATAACAATACTGGTATAACTGACAAACACTGGATCACGTATCTCCAAAACTCAGTGTCTGGAAAAGCAAAGCAAATCATTGAGTCGTACTCCTGTAACCCAGCGTAATATGAAACAGCTCTAAATGAACTGATGAACCATTTTTTCAGACCCAAGTGTTGTAGTGAGCGCCTTTATAAATCAAATCGAGTCATGGCACGCAACTGATTCAAATAATAAAAAATCATTTGTCGCATTCTCAAATTTTCTAAAGCGAATAGTTCAAACGTTTGTATACCTAGGCTTCCAGGCAGACCTTCAGAGTTCCACATTGCTCAAAAAAGCTAAAGAAAAAGTGCCTTACAATACTTTGTTGAAATGGACGGAATATAGGCTCAAAACAGCAGCTGAACCAGCTTCACTTCGTTCCTTTCAACAATTCTTAGAACTTCATGCTCAAATTTAAGATACCATCAATCGCGAGCAAACCTTTACGTCATTTAGACAACAACAAAACAACGTAGACTACGTCAAAGACTTTAGTGTTCCGATGGCTCACTATAAACCGTCATCACAAATGAATAACCAAAACTTATTTGGCAAAGACAATTCTAACGCTGTTTTGCAGCCTGCAATTAAACCACAAATAACCACTTCTAGGAGTGGTCATCCTCGGTAACTATATCAAACAACGCGAAAGCTAATGGAAAACTGCAAAACAACCGACATTGCCCTCATTGCAATAAAAACAATTTTTTGGCAACTTGTCCCGACTACTAAAAGCAATCACCACAAGATCGATATAAAATTGTTATCAAAAACAAATTGTGCACGAATTGTTTGAGCAATAATCACCTCAGACAAAATTGCTCTTCTCAAAAGAACTGCCAGTCCTGCAACGGCCGACATTATTCTACTATACAAGACCCTTCAAAACAAGTGAAACGACCGCCAGGAGCATTCTCCACAGGATCTGCTCCATTTAGTCCTACACAGCATCCATCAAATGAAGTGCCACCAAGCCAAAACAAACAACAACACTGTTGCTATTGACAATCTTTTGGTAAAACGAAGGAGCCAAATACTCAGAGGAGTAACCTCGATTCTCCTTCAAATAATCAAAGCTTCTGCGTTAATGAAAAGCCGTCTCCTCCGAGAGACTGGCTTGAACAACTAGAGTTGATGCCGGTGTCTTTTGTCAATGGCAACAAAGTCTTTGATACGTATGCACTCATAGATCATGGCAGCCAGTTCACATTCTTACTTGACACCATAACAAACTTCTTAGCACTTCGTTGCGAAGCGCAAACATCTACTACACTCCAATACGTGAATACCCAGAACGAAATGCCACTCTCAAAGATGACAGCGCAAGTCATTATCACTCCATATAAATCATTGAGACAAAGCTTTGAGATATCTCGTGCATACAGCACGCCAGCAATGAACGTCACACCAGCCAACATATTTGAGTTGAATCAATTATGTGACAAATTTAATAATCTCCGCCACATACTTTTCCCTCAGGTTGCTGGTGGCAAAATTGGAGCCCTGCTAGGTGTAAACACTTTCGCTTACGCTCATCCAATCGAAGTAATACCCGGAAACATTAATCAACCGTTTGGTGTGAAAACAAAACTGGGATGGACATTAGCTGGGGAGTATGAAACTTCTCTCCACCCTTCAGAATCAACAATTAACCATCATTCAACAACAACTAAACCATTCATTCATTATGTTTCGGAAGATCCACATTTAAGCGAATTAGTTGAGCAATTCTGGAAAATTGAAAGTGAAGGAACCCAAGAAAACAGTTCTGTTCTTTCAGATGAAGTTAACGATGCCTTAAAAGTTTTTCAGAAAACTATCCGACATAACTCTGAGCGACATGAAATTGGTTTTCCTTGGAAAACGCCTTGCCTTTTGAAGAACAATTATTACTGTGCTCTTAATCATATGAAGTGCTTGGAGAAAAGACTAGGTAGTATTCCAACGCTGAAAGAAAAATACGATCAAACGATTTCAACAGACATAATCAAAAATTACATAAAACCAGTCGAAATGACAGAACCTGAACCTGAAATAATATTGTACCTGCCTCATCATCCTGTTCAAAATCCGAACAAACCTGGAAAAATTCGACGGGTGGCAAATGCCGCTTCAAAGTATCGAGGAAAGTCATTGAACAGCAACCTCCTAAAAGGACCAGATCTCTTGAACAGCTTACTTGGCATACTGGTACGTTTTCGTGAACATCCAGTTGCAATACTTGCAGATATTGAAAGTATGTTTATGCAAATTGCTGTCAAACAAGAAGATCAATCTGCACTTAGGTTTCTCTGGTCGAAAAACAATTTTATAATGCAATATCTGTTCACTCGCTTGATTTTTGGGGCAATTTGTTCGCCTTCAATGGCTATCTTTGTCCTAAATCAATGCGCTAAAGACAATGCAGAAAATTTTCCCAAAGCTTTTGCAGCAATAACGAAACAATTTTACATGGACGACTACGTTCATTCGCTGCCCACTATCACTGAAGCGAAAGACACTGTAATGCAAGTCAAAAAATGCCTCCAACGAGGAGGTTTCAAATTGACCAAGTTCTTATCTATTTGTCCCGAAGTGCTGAAACAAATTCGATGTGAAGACTTAGACGAGTCAAAAGATTTCACTCGCGTATTAGGACAAAAATGGAATTTCGTTGATGATAAGTTTTTCAAAAAACCATTGGAAGAGTTTCCAACGAATGCAGCAAGGTATAACCAGAGAAAACTGTTCAGTCTTGTTGCGTCGATTTTTGACCCAATCGGTATTGCGTCACCAGTGACTATACGCTTCAAAATTGTAATGCAACAAATTTGGCAACTGGGTTTAAAATGGGACACACCGCTACCCGAGAAAATACATAAACCATTGCAAGAAGTACTAAACAGCTATTTCGGATCACCCCCATTGAACACTCGCGAGCACTCAGTTTTCTTGCAAGTTCACAGAAAATTGAACATAAATTGCACGTCTTTGTTGATGCGTCTACTTGTGCTATGGCAGCAATAATTTATCTACGAAGTTATGACGATAACACCAAACAAACAGAAACCAGCTTCATAATCAGTAAATGCAAAGTAACTCCTTTAAAATCGTTGAGCGTTCCAAAATTTGAGCTTGAGGCCGCAATAATTGGGATAAGACTACTGAAAACAGTTCAAAAAGATACAACACTGAAGATACACGATACACTCTTTGGACAGACAGTCGAGTTGTTCTTGATTGGATTGTTTCTAAGAAGAAACAGAAACTGTTTGTCGCCAAGAGAATCCGAGAAATACACGAATTTTCAAAATCCAATCAATGGCATTATATACCAACAAATCAAAATCCTTGGAAGACCATGGAACACGTGGCCTTTAACCAGAAGAATTATGTTCTAAATGGTTACAGGCTCCTGATTTCCTAAAGAAACATCACTCCGACTGGAACTCCGCACACAAAATAGTTTCTGTTCACACAACGAGTACATCAAAACCGAATGAACGAGTCATTGACCCAACCCGTTTTCGATCTTGGACAAAACTGCTGTTAACACTCGCATCTATTTACAACCTGCTCTTCAGAATTAAAAAAAAAAGAACGAAATAACAAAGAGCAGTACACTGCAGACGACATCAATCAAGCACACAGTCACTTAATTCGAATTTCACAGGAAAAAATTTTCCATTCAGCTATTCACTCGCTAAGAAGGGGACGTAAACTCGACGCTAAAGGCAAGATTCGATCTCTACATCCGTACTTAGACAAAAACGGAATACTTAGATCACAAGGCCGACTACAATTTGCTCCTGAAGAGTTACAATTAGCTAAATTACCAATAAATCTTCACGCCAAAGACTCAATTATACGCCTGTATCTTGAGCACGCGCATCGAATTTATATACACAAAGGTACCGAGGCCGTCAAAGCTTTTGTTCAACAGAGATACGTCGTTATCGGCCTCAAGAAAACATTCTTAAGAATCCAATTTCGATGTTTTTTGAGCCGCCGTTTTGATGCCCAAAACATCCAGCTGTTAATGGCGCCACTACCAGTGTGCAGGTTTCCTGATACTCTCTCGCAATTCCCATTTGCTAATACGGGAATTGATTTCTTCGGACTTTTCTATATCAAAGACACCAAAGACAAACTCACCAAGTACTACGTCCTCATTTTCACATGCATGGTCAAACGTGCCGCAAATCTTGAGTCATTCCCTGATTTAAACACGGACACTTTTCTCAACGCCCTCCGACGTTTTGCATCACGAAAATGTCAACCAAAACTTATTCTGAGTGACAACGGCAAAACATTTGTCGGGGCAAACGAAGGGTTGAAGCGATGCGTCCGTAGTCTCGACAATCAACGCATTGCCTCTGAACTTCCTATAAAGAACCCCGTTTGGGAAATTAACCCACCATACGGACCACAATTTGTGGTGCGTGGGAACGGTTGATCCAAAATGCTGAACGGATCATTTTGGTCATTCTAGGGAGCAAGAGGCTTACATCAGATGTCTTCCACACCATCATGGTTGAGACCGAAATCATGCTGAACTCTCGACCACTTACACATGTGGCTGACGTACCAGACAATGAAGAACCCATCACCCCAAATCATTTTCTGGTGCAGAAACCTTACAATTCACTGCCACCAGGAGACATTTCGTCAACCATGCCAGCATCCTTCAAGTAGAGGAAGAACGTGCAGCAGCTTAAGAACCACGTCTGGAGACGCCTAGTTAAAGAGTACCTTCCCACTTTAACGAAGCGAAGCAAATGGTCCGAACAGTGTGATTCGTTGAAAGTCAATGACCTGGTGTGGATCCTCAAAGACCTCACTCCCCGTGGGATATGGCCTCTGGGACGAATTGTCGAAACGTCGCCTCAAAAAGATGGATCTGTACGCATTGTCAAGGTAAAAAACGGCTCACAGTACGTACGTCCGCCCCGCTGCCGGTCTTCCACGTGTTTTGGCTGATTAGCCGTTTTTTGCTCACTTTTCTCGGAACGGAAATCTAGGCAACGCGAGCTACCCTCTGGTCTCTTGGTTACGTCATTCTCCCCTTCTTTGGTTTAAATTATGGGTTTCCTCTCCCTGGAGCCTGTTGATGATGCATCAATTCAAGAAGGCCAAAGCCAATATTACAAAACTTGAAACTCTTCCCACCAAAAAAGTGGGAACTTAACTTCGTCCAAATAACACGTGTAAAACAGTAACTCTCCGATAAAAGAGACTGAACTTAACATTATCTTACTGAATTTACATTACTAGAAACGTGTTCTCTACACATAGAGTACAAACGAAATTTCGCAAAATTGTAAAATCGTCTATTTTTGTGATATTGAATTGACCATCAAATAATTAAATGAATAGGATGCACAGATGATGAGTAGTTGTGTTGTGGCAAGATAACCAAACCTAGCCTGACAATTAAAAAAAATTGGGTCGGTAAATTAATGAACCAGTGATGGCGTAATAAAAAAATAAAAGTAAACTGGACAGTTATTGAGATAAAATACGAATTTCCGAGTTTTCCTGATAAAATGAATGCTTACAATTCAAAATTTTAGGTTTTTTTTCGAACGAATGATTATTTTTGTGAACAGAGACAGGAATAGAAAAATTCTATGTCAGCCTTAGAGTATAAAAAAATTGATGCTGATATATTCCGTGAAGTCGTCGCATTAAAAAACCTTAGATTACTATGAATCAGTACTAATGAAACGTTTTGCCATTGGAAAATCTTGAATCAGTACTGATTTGATAAAAGTAAATCAATTAAGATCTGGCCTCAAAGTGACCAGCGTGATTAATAATAGAATAATAACAAATTGTATTCGGAACAGACAAACAAAAAAATGTATATATTTTTATACTTTTTGTATACACACATACTGAACCGAGAGAACACCAAAAGGCAGTGTTGCCTCGTCATGTGGTGCCTCATGAAGCAGAAAATTTAGCGTCTTGATTTATTTCAATCATTTGGTTCAGAAAACATGAAGAGTAAAAAAAACTCAGTAGAAACCTTCTAGCAAATCAGCACTGCCTAATATAAAGTTATCACGGAATGGATGAGCAAAATCTTTACAACCTATTATAGACAGTTTTGCTATTTCTTCAATGAAATGAGGTTGAAATTGTAGTATTTTTACGAACAGTTTTCGGGCTCTTGTTGAAACGATCTTACTGTTAATTGGTCCTTCATGCAAAAATTTTAAGTATTTTGCGCATATTCTCTGTGTTTTAATTTTGTTTAAATCGTTCATTCTCAAAAAAACATTTTTTGTATTGCACTCATTTAACTCCCATATTTTTTAACAACTAATTTCAATAGCTCATATAAATGTATCGCTTCTAGGTTATAAATTTTTGCTGCAATTGTGAAGTTTTCAATTGACTCAAAATTACAATTCCCATATGTAATTCTCACTAGATGTTTGATTTTTTTTATTAAGTTTCTTGATGTCACTCTTTGCAGTTTTACTATAGATTAAAACTCCATGCTGTAAGATCGGTTGCACATAAGTTTTGCAAGCAAAATTTAGTTGATTTTTGTGTAAGATAGTTCTTAGCTTATAGAATGTAGCACAAAAAACATGCATTTTATGAATCAAATACTGAATGTGATCTTTATAATTTAGTTTCTCGTCAATCAAGATTCCAAAATACCTCATCGATTTTTTGTTTTCAATGTGATTTCTCTCAATTGATATTTGATTGCTTTTGTTTCACCTTTTTTGAAAACTGAATAAAAAAATTTTATCGAAGTTCAAAGTTAATTTATTTCTGTCAAACCAATCATTTGTTTGTTTCATGACTAAGACAAGCTGACTAAGATCCGATCGACTGAGTTGTATCAAAGCTGTGTCGTCGGCGTAAAGGGTCATTTTTAGGTTCACTGTAGCCTCCGGAACATCGTTTACATACAAGATAAACAGTAATGGTCCCAAAATTGAGCCTTGAGGTACACCTATTCTTAAAGGTAAAAATGAAGATTCAGTATCTTCGCAACGTATTTTTTTCTCTGTTTGTTCGATAGCTTTTTAGTAAGGTATCCCACTCTCCACAACTTTTCTACGACAATTGAGCGATCGACTGTATCAAATGCTTTTTTTAAATCCAGAAAGATTGCATGTGTTGAAGTTTCTGGTTTGTTCAAATTGTATCTGATTGAATATACAACTGATATCAAGGCATCTATGGTACCCAGTGTTGATTGTTGAAACCAAATTGATTGTTGTGCAGTTGATTTGTATGTTTGAGAAAACTGGTAATTCTTATATTGATAATCTTTTCGAAGACTTTCGATATGGCAGATAATAACGAAATGGGTCTGTACTTATTAGCTCCAGAAACATTTCCAGATTTATAAATTGGGATGACAGCTGCCCTCTTCAAGCAGTCTAGGAATGTTTGTAGTTTCAGTGCTTTGTTTTTGAGAGATGTCAGTGGGTCTAAAATCCGTACAGTAAAGACTGTATTACGAAAACACTTATCTCAAAACAGTCACTCGTGTATTTTGTTATTAGGGACAATACAATTTCCTCAACCTCCTTATTAGTAACAATTGGAAGATACATTGAATAGCGTACTTGCGGAATTTTGTCAGAATTCCAATTGCCATTACACTTTTCGTTCATTTTCTCTGCGACAGAAGTAAAAAACTGAGTATAATCCTGACACTGCTCGACAGTCAAATTTAGCTTTGATTCAGATTCTTTCCGGTTAGAAGATTAAATGCTTCAAAAAAAGTCTTTTTACAGCGCAATAACGCTCCCAATTTTCCAGTGAATTCTCAATTTTGTGTTTTTTATATAAAACATGTTTTTTGTTAGACAAAATTTTGATTTGGTTGTCAACCCAGTTTTTAATTTGTCCTGGTGTTTTAATTTTTTCTAAAATAAATTTATTTACTATTTCCTGGATTTTTAAGTTAAAGTGTTCAAAGCATAAGTGTATATCCTTCGTTTCAAATATTTTTTTAGACTTTTGCAGGTCAGTAAGCGTAAGAAAATTCAGTTTTTCTTCCGATTCGCGGTTTTTCAGCAATTTCCAGTTTCGATAACGGGTAGTTTTCCTATCTTCCTCGGTTCCGATTTCAACTTTCGGTACCGTTAGAGTATAATGCTCGGTAATTGATGTCTCTAAAATCTCTACCTGAAATTTTTTTTAGTGTAGACGACATCAATTATGAACCTCGACCCTAGTATCATTAGAACCTCGACCCTAGTATCGTATGGTAATACGGTCGGAGTTCTAATGACAGAAATACGCTGGTCACGTTAGGGGGCGATTTTAATAGACTTACACCTTACTGCGACTCAGTGAAGGCAAATTTTCTGTCAATAAGCAATTTCTCATCCAGTGATAGTTGAAGAAGGTTCGAGAAAACTTAAACATCCAATTTCCGAGATTATAATTTTATCATCAATTGAGCTTGAATTGAACAGCTGACAAAAACGGGTCAGTTTTCTAAAATTAGACCAAAACTCTAATGTCATTACGTAAATGGATGAGTCGAAATTGGAGAAAGAAATTATCAAAAGTTCGAAGAAACTGAAAATTGAACTATAAATATGCCACTTCTTTTAGGTGCTCAAAAATCGCCAGCTGATCAACCAGACTTTGGAATCTGTCAAACGTCAGATGTCCGAAAACGTCACATTTGCAGTCATTGTCGTGTCTAGGCAAGATTTGAACAATTCCGTTGTCTCTAAACGACAAGAATTAAATAACACAATGATAGTCTTCAAACGACAAGATTTGAACGACAGTGATATCTTCAAAAGACAAGATCTTAATGGATCTGAGATCTTCAAAAGGCAGGATCTTAATGGATCTGAGATCTTCAAAAGGCAAGATCTTAATGGATCTGAGATCTTCAAAAGGCAAGATCTAAACGACAGTCTGATCTCCAAAAGGCAAGACACGAATGATAGCATTATTGTAAAGCGACAGGACTCGAATGAAACGTTGGTTCTGAAACGACAAGACCTGGACAACGCCTCGATTCCTGTCGAAAGTCGGAGTGCGTTGATTGGTGAATGGTTGGCACTGACGGAGAGACAGATTAATGAGACGACTGGGGTCAACGTCGAGATCAGATCGATGGCTGCAAATTCATTGGCTCAAGTTTTGGACCTGCCAAGCTCAGGTTAGAGAGCATAGGTTGTAAGTTTCGATTTGATATCAAAGTGGAACTGGGGGAGTAATTACTGAGGAACTCAACTAAAAAACAATGAAAGTCTAGAAACGCTGAAATGCCCCTCCCTCTCTCCTTTTTGACAGGAAGTACCCATTCTAGAACAGAACCCTGATATTATATCTCTTATTAAATCCACTAATTTTGTCTTTTTAAACCAAATGATTTTTTAATTGCCAAATTTGTATATTCACACATGCATGAAATTTTTTTAATGAAAAGTAGAATGTTAATTGACAATTATATAGCTTGTTATATAATAAAATTTATGACTAATGTTGGTGATACTCTTGTTGCTGGCTAAAACAACAATTTTGATAAACGGATCATTTTAAAAACGCAGCAATTTAGTAATCTCACTTCAGGTCTTAACCTGGACATTGACTACTCCAAAGTGAAACAACTCGTGACCGACTCAGCCGGAGATATAAAAGACAAGAGCTTAACCCAGGGACAGGCTATCTTCTCAGGTATCTGGAACTCACTCAGGAAGCAGTTTTCGGCCAGTGGGGATGACGACGTCTGGTTCGATTCGATGGCCGATGGAATCGAGGAATGGGAGTTTAACGATGTCATTGACGATGATAATGATTATTAACGGAAAATTCTATAATTAATAAATTCTTAAGCAGCTGTATTTTTTCAGAAGTTGGTCCCAGCTGTATGGTAAATTTTAGCACAAACATATCTTCGATTTTGTCCGGAGAAAAAAGGCGGCTCTAGAATATTCCCCCCCTTACAAGTAATTTTGGAAAATTATAATAGATAGGGTTCTCTACCGCTGCAATTAATTGGTCCCGAAGCAAACATGGTATCTATATTTAAACCAACACAATTTCTAATGCTGTAATCAACGCTAGTATGTTCACCTCAAGTTCTCTGCATCAAAATTAATTAAGAATATCTAATAAGAAATGCTTCTATAAGCAGTATAAAACTACGCGTTTAGAAATTCGTAAATTTTAGGATTAATAATAATGCAACAGATAAATGAAAATGCGTGTAAAAATTAGAGTAATAATTTCTGAAATTGAGGTACATTGAAAATTTAGGTACGCAATGAAAAATATCAGAAACAGGTTAATAAGCTCTCAACTCTGGGTAATTCTTGATTCTTTCTCTATGCAGCTCGTTGGTTAAAATTTAGTCTTCAATGTAAGTAACCATTATAGTATACATTTTGTGGCAGTTATAGGTTCATGTCGAATCAATTATATATCAATTGACTTGTGGAAAAAATTGTAAGAGCCTTTCCCTTTCCTATAACCCCACCCACCCCCACCCCATCCCTCCTCCCCTCCTTACAACTACAAAAAGGGGGAGGAGTAGTCCAGGCGTTTGTATGTGGAAAAAAACCTTATGGGATCTTTTCCTCTCTAATACGTTGGCATACTTTGCTGCAATGCGAATGACGGAATCCAGTAATCAATATGAGCTATTTCTTTTCTGGCTATTCTTATTTTCTGGAAACCATTTCTGGGAAATTGCGTCATGTCAGTTTTAACCTGAATACGATTTACAAAGTTAAAATTATACCCATTTCGATCACACGTTTTCGGGCAGAATTTCGTGAAACTATTTGTTGCAGCTAACATTCGAACACTTATTTCGTTTGGTTCGGTAGTTAGTACAAAGTTGCAATCAATAAAGCTTGGGTTATTAAGAACAGGGTGTAGTTGATACTGCGGCCAGTCGACCGAAAATATACTATCGGTCGCAAATCGATCATCAACACTTTTAATTTCGTACGAATATTTGAGGAAATTTGAAGAGTAGGTTCCGATTGTGAGGTTGGAATTGGCCATGATCGAGAGATCTGTAATCATTTCCAGAAGTGACGACCCTCTAAAACGTGACTGGAACCAATTGTTGGAATTAAAAGATTCAGTGGATAGTGTGTACACATAGAGAGGCGTCGTGCTGTTTATCTGAAATAGGAAAATTAATGACTCAAACTTAATAAAAAAAGATTAGCTTTAAGGCATTACTAAGTTTTGGTACAGTTTAAATGACGTCTGGGGATTGTGGATTTTTTTCCGTGCCGTGTGTTTAAGTTTAAACTTGTGGCAAACTCTTTGAGAGCCTTTTTTGCAAGCATTTTCTTGAGACATTTGTTTTACCTATTAGCGGGAAATTGTTCTAATCGTGCTTATCAGATGTCGTAACGTCAAGATACCATCACCCTCCAATAGCAGTCGATAAAAAATGTCACGGATTTAAAACTTGCTTTCAATATCTCTCAGTCTATAATTAATTGAACAGCAACCGACACAGAAAAAAATATTTACAATCTGTGATATCATTATTTAACGACTTTTTAAAAACCTTTGCTTATGTAGTAAATTCAGTCAATGAAAATTTGAAGGAAAAATTATAACAATTGCGTTTCACGGCCAATGCAAAATTTTTCATCCCAGATTGCACAACTTGCAAGTCGAACGGCTAACTTAAAAACTTCTTGCGAGTTCGTTTCGGTCGAGCTAAACTCTCAATGGTTAATTTAATATAAAATTCTTTCATTTCCGTAGAAAGCGCGTGATAGATAGCTGCTCAGTTTGGATAACATAATATAATGCGAACTAAGTTGGCTAAACGGTTAATTCTCAATTTCATTAATTCAACAGGTCCTTTTGCAATTTGATTAACAAAAAGTAGATCTCAAAAAAACTTCTTCCGATTGTTTTTTTAATTATCTATATTTCTATCCACTCTTTGCTTCTGATTGAGGTTTGAAAATCATACGGCAGAAATAATTTATTTCTCTCAAATAATTTATTCACCCTCTTTTTTACCCTTTTTTAAAAAATGTTTTGATATCCGCTGACAAGTTTCCAGAATCTAATTTTTTTGTCCTTTTTATCTGTTTATATTCATATCTTGAGAAATTCCGTTGTTATTTGCAACAAATTTGTCAGAGTGGTTATTTTGTATAAACTAATATTCCACGATTTATGAAAGCACATATAATTTAAGCTGAATGATTAACTTGTAAGAACTTGTAAATCGGATGATTAACTTGTAAATTCTTGCAAGTATTTTGAGGAAAAACTTGCAAAGCGATTCATGACCCAGAAAAAACATCGAAGAAACTTGCAAGTTCTTACAAGTTAACCATTCGAATTCAACCCGGGACCTTTTGTTGAGTAAATTTAAACAAAATTTCCAGTGTTTTGCACGATCATGAAAAGTGGATAGAACTTTCATCGTGTGGGTACAAAATAAACTGTTAGAGAAATTGGTTCCAAATTTTCATAAGATTGGATATCTCCGTCATATTTATCCAAAATGCATGTTTGTGAGCAATCCTTAACATCATTGAGAAGATATTGTCATTCTAGTCCATAATCGCCATCAAAGTTGTCCTCGGTTACATTTTTTAAGTTCGACTGCAGCTAATCTGATTTTAATTAGGCCTTACTGAAAGACAATCTAGATGTTGACTACTCATATAACTGTTCCTCAAAAACTAATTTAAGCATAAAATGACATTTAGTAGTTTGTAACTACCAATATCATGCCCCACAAGAACGTGTAAGGTTCTGATTTGCGTCTCATGCGATGGCCTGTTAAATTCAACCGTTTAAGAGGTTTTGAAGGATGAAATATTAAAAATTAGAGACATTGGTTACGTTATCCGTAGGTACGAGTGTCAAAATGAACATTTTTTTGTTCTCAGTTTTCTATAGTTAGCATCATAAATTTTTCATCGTTGAAAACTGACAATATGTGAAAACATGCGGCTAGGTATTTTTACTGAAAGCGGTCTCTCATGTAAGAGGTCATGTCCACGAAAAACCCTAAATTCTCGAATTTACAAAATGAAATTAGTTCTTAACTTAATATTTCTCCAAATTCTTCAAAATAAAGTATCCATCGTTGAGGTTGAATTGTTATCTAGGAAACTCTTGCAAAAATGGTAGCCTATCAATAGTCTTGGTGGCACGATTTTGGCAAGAAGAATTGAATTTTAATAAGATCTTGTAAGATTCTCTCAGAATTTATAGCAAGGGATTTCTTTTGTTTTTCGTATTTCTTTGCTCGTTATGCGTCCTAGGTTGCAAAAAATGTGTAGATGAACACCAACTTATTATGTTTTATTGTATGCAGTCTTGTTCCGTTTGGGGTTTAATGAAAGTAGGCAAAATTTGGGTTGTTTTTGGTGTAGCTCAATATACGCATTTGAGGTTTACAAATACAATATCTAGAAACTGAAGCCATATACAAAATTTCTGTTTCGACAAAAATGATCTTACCTTAAATTGTTCAACATTTTCCCTCGAATCTGTCGCAACCCACACATTTTGTTGTTCACTATGACACCACGCGTGATCAAACAAAGAACATGCACTCTTCAACGTATCTCGGTACAGTTTTGACGAGTGAATAGTGGCCTCATTTCCTTTATCTGTACTTCTGATGTGAACACCAGCGTAGAGCTCCCGTTTTGGTAGTTTTGATTGGCTGACGCGCTTGTCGATGTATTTTATAACGGATTTCGTGAACTAGCGATTGAAAAGAAACACTTTCATATCCTATTTGAAATTAAGAAGTCCCTCAAAATAACTACAAATAAGCAATTTGCAGAATTACCACGTCTTTACATACAGTCACCTGCTTCGAATCAGCTTTTTTTCTCAAAATGGCTTTATATATAGGATTTTCGTCAAACGACGACAAAAATACTCAAAGTCTTCTTATAAAATATGCAAAAAAGAGTCACAGGATGAGGTCCCTGGTTGTGGTCTCTCATGAACAGGCCTATAATCAGAATTTCGTAGGCTTTAAAGTGGCTAGGATTACACCTTCCTATGTTCTTGCTCCATTATTTGTCTCTGATCAGACCGTCCCCGACCGAATAAACCACTGATCCGAGAATTTCCGGACCAGTGCTGAAGTTTTTGTGAGTTCTAAAACTTATATGCACTATATGCAATTGGACAGCACGAACCACAGTTCTGCATTTGTAGATGGCTCAAATGCAGCCAATCTAGAAAAGTTATAGCTGTACGTCATCACTTAGATGTAACAATCGTCCCAAATCAAATAAAAAGAAAACAATGAACATCAAAATTTCATCTAGAAGGCACAACTCTTCTGCGCCAACAATTTGATTTCAAATTTCGCCTTCAAGAAACAAAAATTTAGTCTCAGTATCCGATTGCACTCGCAATATTTTTCGTTCTTTTTGCTACCACTGAAAAATAAAGCTGAAAACAATTTGAGATATTCTGTTTAGGCCCCCCAGCTTAGTGAACACAAATTTTTTGTGATCCCCCAGACGCACATGATATTTTCTTACATAGTAACGTGGTATATATAACAAGCAACAATTTGTAACTAGGGGTAATAAAAAACACTGGAGGGAGAGACAGAATAGAACCACCCGGACCTAGCTTCAAGTGCAAATCAGTACTGAATCTTTTTAACTCCATCATGTTTTTTACTCTTCCAAGTTAACTGTTCATGGCATATATTAGACATTTCATTGTAAACTGCAGGACAAATAAAACTTTTTCTCGGTTATTCTTATGCCCAGCATGATTATTGTTCGGCGAATTATCTGCGCATTATGCCTTTTAAGCGGGTAATTATATGCGCATTATGCCTTTTAAGCGGGTAATTATATGCGCATTATGCCTTTTAAGCGGGTAATTGTATGCGCAGGATGCGCGTTTGCAGCATTCTTTCTGCATATTATGACTCAGGCATAGACAGATACATGTAAATCTATTTATACGCGCTACTCAATGCTATGCTCTACTCAATGCTATGCTCTACTCAATGCTATGCTCTACTCAATGCTATAATTATGCTCAATTATGCTCTACTCAAAAGGCGGTTTGGAATTGACAAATGAATTAAGAAATGAATATCCCAAAACATGCAATTTACGAAAACGGGAATTGAACAGATTCACAGAGCTTAAATGTTTGAGTTTAAATGAAATTGATATTGTGCGCTCTTTGAACTCGATGCTTCGCTCTTTCCCCTTCAGTTGATTTCCCGAATTGAAATCCGCCCCTCTGCCTCCAATCTCCTCCGCCACCGCCTCCTCCGCCTCCGATCTCCTCCACCTCCGATCTCCTCCACCTCCGCCTCCATATCCTCCACCGCCTCCGATCTCCTCCGCAGACTAAATTCAATGAAAATATCTTTTACATATATAACATTGGATAATTATTCGGGTCTTTCCCATTATAGCCCCCCCAGCTTAGTCGTCAGATCCTATAGCCTCCTTTCTGATTTCGTATTCTACCTATATTAAAGATTTCGGTTTACATCAAACATTTACATCGCACTACTGAAAAACGATC
>NC_134482.1:11545455-11685455 GCF_964194025.1 Convolutriloba macropyga
ATGAACAGCTTAGTTCAAGACGGTTTCAATGGTATACATGTCATATAGTGTTGTTTTCCAAAAGTAGTGAAATTAGCCCGCGAGTCGACCGTAATTTGGGTCATTTTGGGCGTTTCTGACGTCCGTCATTCTCGTCATTCGTGACGTAACTTCGTAATTTATTCTCGTATTCATTGCAAAATGCATTTCCATGCTCTCTGAGTTCCATGGCATTGTTCCAGAACTCATGCCAAAATTTGGCGTTGGTCGGTTGGTGTTGGGGGGGGGGTCGTTTGGGGGGGGTCGTTTGGGGGGGGATGGCGGTATGGCGGCGGCGCGGGGGGGGGGGGGGGGGGGGGGTGGCCGTGCGTCTTGTGTGTTGTTTCTGATGTTCTTTTATGTATACTAACCAATTATGTTTTCAGAGTTTGTTTGCTTTTCTTCTCTCTGCTGCCGTCTCCTCTCAGGTGAGTTCTTTCCGCTTCTTTGCTCGCTAGCTTGGCTAGCTGTTGCTTTCTTTCGGTCTGGTTTGCTCTGCACCGCTGAGCTGCGGTTTTCGGACCAGTTTTTTGTTCCGTGTTCCCACGTCGTGGGAATGTGTTCTTGCAAAGCAAGAAGGTTTGTTGAAGCTTTGCGCTCTTCTTGGATTTTCACTTTTGCGCCTTTTTTGTTTGCTTCCGCTTTTTTTTCGGTCTGGTTTGCTCTGCACCGCAGAGCTGCGGTTTTCGGACCGGTTTTTTGGTCCGTGTTCCCACGTCTTGGGGATGTGTTCTTGCAAAGCAGGAAGGTTCGTTGAAGCTTTGCGCTCTTCTTGGATTTTCACTTTTGCGCTTTTTTTTTGTTTGCTTCCGCTTTTTTTTTCGGTCTGGTTTGCTCTGCACCGCAGAGCTGCGGTTTTCGGACCGGTTTTTTGGTCAGTGTTCCCACGTCGTGGGGATGTGTTCTTGCAAAGCAAGAAGGTTCGCTGAAGCTTTGCCCTCTTCTTGGATTTTCACTTTTGCTCTTTTTTGTTTGCTTCCGCCTTTTTTGGTCTGGTTTGCTGTGCACGCACGCACAGCTTGGTTTTCACACCTCAGGACTTGTTCAAAAGATTTGAGATTCTACCTAGGAGTGTCATAGTCCTAGTGTGTTCCGATAGAAAGCTAACTGTTGATCTAGGTGGTCTGAGAAAAAAGTACTTAATAGGTTGTCAAATTTCGAGCTCAAAAATTATTCTTGTGCGTTTTAATAAAGTGATTTTCAGTATAGTCAAGGACTTGTTCAAATGATTTGAGGGTCTAGGTAGGAGTGTCACAGTCCTAGTAGGTTGTACTGGAGGGCTAATTCTTGATCTAGGTGGTCTGAGAAAAAAGTACTTAATACGTTGTCAAATTTCGAGCTCAAAAGTTATTCTTTGCGTTTTCATTAAAAGTGATTTTCAGTATAGTCAAGGACTTGTTCGGATGATTTGAGGGTCTAGGTAGGAGTGTCATAGTCCTAGTGGGTTCTGCTGGAAGGCTAATTATTCAGCTAGGTGGTCTGAGAAAAAAGTACTTAATAGGTTGTCAAATTTCGAGCTCAAAAATTATTCTTGTGCGTTTTAATAAAGTGATTTTCAGTATAGTCAAGGACTTGTTCAAATGATTTGAGGGTCTAGGTAGGAGTGTCATAGTCCTAGTGGGTTCTGCTGGAAGGCTAATTATTCAGCTAGGTGGTCTGAGAAAAAAGTACTTAATAGGTTGTCAAATTTCGAGCTCAAAAATTATTCTTGTGCGTTTTAATAAAGTGATTTTCAGTATAGTCAAGGACTTGTTCAAATGATTTGAGGGTCTAGGTAGGAGTGTCACAGTCCTAGCAGATTGTACTTGAGGGCTAATTCTTGATCTAGGTGGTCTGAGAAAAGAAGTACTTAACACGTTGTCAAATTTCGTGCTCAAAAGTTATACTTGTGCGTTTTCTTAAAAAGTGATTTTCAGTATAGTCAAGGAGTTGTTTAAATGATTTGAGGGTCTATGTAGGAGTGTTATAGTCCTAGTAGGTTCGACTGGAGGGCTAATTGTTGATCTAGGTGGTCTGAGAAGAAAGTACTTAATACGTTGTCAAATTTATGAGCTCAAAAGTTATTCTTGTGCGTTTTCATAAAAAGTGATTTTCAGTATAGTCAAGGTCTTGTTCAAATGATTTGAGGGCCTATGTAGGAGTGTCCGAGTCTTAGTAGGTTCGACTGGAGGGCTAATTGTTGATCTAGGTGGTCTGAGAAAAAAGTACTTAATACGTTGTCCAATTTCGAGCTCAAAAGTTATTCTTGTGCGTTTTCATAAAAAGTGATTTTCAGTATAGTCAAGGACTTGTTCAAATAATTTGAGGGTCTTTGTAGGAGTGTCATAGTCCTGGTAGGTTCGACTGGAGGGCTAATTCTTGATCTAGGTGGTCTGAGAAGAAAGTACTTAATACGTTGTCAAATTTATGAGCTCAAAAGTTATTCTTGTGCGTTTTCATAAAAAGTGATTTTCAGTATACTCAAGGTCTTGTTCAAATGATTTGAGGGTCTATGTAGGAGTGTCATAATCCTAGTAGGTTGTACTGGAGGGCTAATTCTTGATCTAGGTGGTCTGAGAAAAAAGTTCTTAATACGTTGTCAAATTTCGAGCACAAAAGTTATTCTTGTGCGTTTTCATAAAAAGTGATTTTCAGTATAGTCAAGGACCTGTTCAAATGATTTGAGGGTCTATGTAGGAGTGTCGTAGTCCTAGTAGGTTGTACTGGAGGGCTAATTCTTGATCTAGGTGGTCTGAGAAAAAAGTACTTAATACGTTGTCAAATTTCGAGCTCAAAAGTTATTCTTGTGCGTTTTCATAAAAAGTGATTTTCAGTATAGTCAAGGACTTGTTTAAATGATTTGAGGGTCTAGGTAGGAGTGTCACAGTCCTAGTAGGTTGTACTGGAGGGCTAATTCTTGATCTAGGTGGTCTGAGAAAAAAGTACTTAATACGTTGTCAAATTTCGAGCTCAAAAGTTATTCTTTGCGTTTTCATTAAAAGTGATTTTCAGTATAGTCAAGGACTTGTTCGGATGATTTGAGGGTCTATGGAGGAGTGTCATAGTCCTAGTAGGTTGTACTTGAGGGCTAATTCTTGATCTAGGTGGTCTGAGAAAAGAAGTACTTAACACGTTGTCAAATTTCGTGCTCAAAAGTTATACTTGTGCGTTTTCTTAAAAAGTGATTTTCAGTATAGTCAAGGACTTGTTTAAATGATTTGAGGGTCTATGTAGGAGTGTTATAGTCCTAGTAGGTTCGACTGGAGGGCTAATTGTTGATCTAGGTGGTCTGAGAAGAAAGTACTTAATACGTTGTCAAATTTATGAGCTCAAAAGTTATTCTTGTGCGTTTTCATAAAAAGTGATTTTCAGTATAGTCAAGGTCTTGTTCAAATGATTTGAGGGTCTATGTAGGAGTGTCCGAGTCTTAGTAGGTTCGACTGGAGGGCTAATTGTTGATCTAGGTGGTCTGAGAAAAAAGTACTTAATACGTTGTCCAATTTCGAGCTCAAAAGTTATTCTTGTGCGTTTTCATAAAAAGTGATTTTCAGTATAGTCAAGGACTTGTTCAAATAATTTGAGGGTCTTTGTAGGAGTGTCATAGTCCTGGTAGGTTCGACTGGAGGGCTAGTTGTTGATCTAGGTGGTCTGAGAAAAAAGTACCTAATACGTTGTCAAATTTCGAGCTCAAAAGTTATTCTTGTGCGTTTTCATAAAAAGTGATTTTCAGTATAGTCAAGGACTTGTTTAAATGATTTGAGGGTCTATGTAGGAGTGTTATAGTCCTAGTAGGTTCGACTGGAGGGCTAATTGTTGATCTAGGTGGTCTGAGAAGAAAGTACTTAATACGTTGTCAAATTTCGAGCTCAAAAGTTATTCTTGTGCGTTTTCATAAAAAGTGATTTTCAGTAAAGTCAAGGACTTGTTCGGATGATTTGAGGGTCTATGGAGGAGTGTCATAGTCCTAGTAGGTTGTACTTGAGGGCTAATTCTTGATCTAGGTGGTCTGAGAAAAGAAGTACTTAACACGTTGTCAAATTTCGTGCTCAAAAGTTATACTTGTGCGTTTTCTTAAAAAGTGATTTTCAGTATAGTCAAGGACTTGTTTAAATGATTTGAGGGTCTATGTAGGAGTGTTATAGTCCTAGTAGGTTCGACTGGAGGGCTAATTTTTGATCTAGGTGGTCTGAGAAGAAAGTACTTAATACGTTGTCAAATTTCGAGCTCAAAGTTATTCTTGTGCGTTTTCATAAAAAGTGATTTTCAGTATAGTCAAGGTCTTGTTCAAATGATTTGAGGGTCTATGTAGGAGTGTCATAGTCCTAGTAGGTTCCACTGGAGGGCTAATTGTTGATCTAGGTGGTCTGAGAAAAAAGTACTTAATACGTTGTCCAATTTCGAGCTCAAAAGTTATTCTTGTGCGTTTTCATAAAAAGTGATTTTCAGTAAAGTCAAGGACTTGTTCAAATGATTTGAGGGTCTATGTAGGAGTGTCATAGTCCTAGTGGGTTCGAATGGAGGGCTAATTGTTGATCTAGGTGGTCTGAGCAAAAAGTACTTAATACGTTGTCAAATTTCGAGCTCAAAATTTATTCTTGTGCGTTTTCATAAAAAGTGATTTTCAGTATAGTCAAGCACTTGTTCAAATGATTTGAGGGTCTATGTAGGAGTGTCACAGTCCTATTAGGTTCTACTGGAGGGCTAATTGTTGATCTAGGTGGTCTGAGAAGAAAGTACTTAATACGTTGTCAAATTTCGAGCTCAAAGTTATTCTTGTGCGTTTTCCTAAAAAGTGAATTTCAGTATAGTCAAGGTCTTGTTCAAATGATTTGAGGGTCTATGTAGGAGTGTCATAGTCCTAGTGGGTTCGAATGGAGGGCTAATTGTTGATCTAGGTGGTCTGAGCAAAAAGTATTTAATACGTTGTCAAATTTCGAGCTCAAAATTTATTCTTGTGCGTTTTCATAAAAAGTGATTTTCAGTATAGTCAAGCACTTGTTCAAATGATTTGAGGGTCTATGTAGGAGTGTCACAGTCCTATTAGGTTCTACTGGAGGGCTAATTGTTGATCTAGGTGGTCTGAGAAAAAAGTACTTCATACGTTGTCAAATTTCGAGCTCAAAAGTTATTCTTGTGCGTTTTCATAAAAAGTGATTTTCAGTATAGTCAAGGACTTGTTCAAATGATTTGAGGGTCTATGTAGGAGTGTCATAGTCCTAGTAAGTTCGACTGGAGGTCTAATTGTTGATCTAGGTGGTCTGAGAAAAAAGTACTTAATACGATGTCAAATTTCGAGCTCAAAAGTTATTCTTGTGCGTTTTCATAAAAAGTGATTTTCAGTATAGTCAAGGACTTGTTCAAATAATTTGAGGGTCTATGTAGGAGTGTCATAGTCCTAATAGGTTGTACTGGAGGGCTAATTCTTGATCTAGGTGGTCTGAGAAAAAAGTACTTAATACGTTGTCAAATTTCGAGCTCAAAATTTATTCTTTGCGTTTTCATAAAAATTGATTTTCAGTATAGTGAAGGACTTGTTCAAATGATTTTAGGTTCTATGTAGGAGTGTCATAGTCCTAGTAGGTTCTACTGGAGGGCTAATTGTTGATCTAGGTGGTCTGAGAAAAAAGTACTTAATACGTTGTCAAATTTCGAGCTCAAAATTTATTCTTGTGCGTTTTCATAAAAAGTGATTTTCAGTATATTCAAGGACTTGTTTAAATGATTTGAGGGTCTATGTAGGAGTGTTATAGTCCTAGTAGGTTCGACTGAGGGCTAATTGTTGATCTAGGTGGTCTGAGAAGAAAGTACTTAATACGTTGTCAAATTTCGAGCTCAAAAGTTATTCTTGTACGTTTTCATAAAAAGTGATTTTCAGTATAGTCAAGGACTTGTTCAAATGATTTGAGGGTCTATGTAGGAGTGTCATAGTACTAGTAGGTTCTACTGGAGGGCTAATTGTTGATCTTGGTGGTCTGAGAAAAAAGTACTTAACACGTTGTCAAATTTTGAGCTCAAAAGTTATACTTGTGCGTTTTCATAAAAAGTGATTTTCAGTATAGTCAAGGACTTGTTCAAATGATTTGAGGGTCTATGTAGGAGTGTCATAGTCCTAGTAGGTTGTACTGGAGGGCTAATTCTTGATCTAGGTGGTCTGAGAAAAAAGTACTTAATACGTTGTCAAATTTCGAGCTCAAAAGTTATTCTTGTGCGTTTTCATAAAAAGTGATTTTCAGTATAGTCAAGGACTTGTTCAAATGATTTGAGGGTCTATGTAGGAGTGTCATAGTCCTAGTAGGTTGTACTGGAGGGCTAATTGTTGATCTAGGTGGTCTGAGAAAAAAGTACTTCATACGTTGTCAAATTTCGAGCTCAAAAGTTATTCTTGTGCGTTTTCATAAAAGGTGATTTTCAGTATAGTCAAGGACTTGTTCAAGTGGTTTGAGGGTCTATGTAGGAGTGTCATAGTCCTAGTAGGTTCTACTGGAGGGCTAATTGTTGATCTAGGTGGTCTGAGAAGAAAGTACTTCATACGTTGTCAAATTTCGATCTCAAAAGTTATTCTTGTGCGTTTTCATAAAAAGTGATTTTCAGTATAGTCAAGGACTTGTCCAAATGATTTGAGGGTTTATGTAGGAAAGTCATAGTCCTAGTAGGTTCTACTGGAGGGCTAATTGTTGATCTAGGTTGTCTGAGAAGAAAGTACTTCATACGTTGTCAAATTTCGAGCTCAAAAGTTTTACTTGTGCGTTTTCATAAAAAGTGATTTTCAGTGTAGTCAAGGACTTGTTCAAATGATTTATGGGTCTATGTAGGAGTGTTATAGTCCTAGTAGGTTGTACTGGAGGGCTAATTCTTGATCTAGGTGGTCTGAGAAAACAGTACTTAATACGTTGTCAAATTTCGAGCTCAAAAGTTATTCTTGTGCGTTTTCATAAAACGTGATTTTCAGTATAGTCAAGGACTTGTTCAAATGATTTGAGGGTCTATGTAGGAGTGTCATAGTCCTAGTAGGTTCTACTGGAGGGCTAATTGCTGATCTAGGTGGTCTGAGAAAAAAGTACTTAATACGTCAAAATTCGAGCTCAAAAGTTATTCTTTGCGTTTTCATAAAAAGTGATTTTCAGTATAGTCAAGGACTTGTTCAAATGATTTGAGGGTCTTTGTAGGAGTGTCATAGGCCTAGTAGGTTCGACTGGAGGGCTAATTGTTGATCTAGGTGCTCTGAGAAAAAAGTACTTCATACGTTGTCAAATTTCGAGCTCAAAAGTTATTCTTGTGCGTTTTCATAAAAAGTGATTTTCAGTATAGTCAAGGACTTGTTCAAGTGATTTGAGGGTCTATGTAGGAGTGTCATAGTCCTAGTAGGTTGTACTGGAGGGCTAATTGTTGATCTAGGTGGTCTGAGAAAAAAGTACTTAACACGTTGTCAAATTTCGTGCTCAAAATTTATACTTGTGCGTTTTCATAAAAAGCGATTTTCAGTATAGTCAAGGACTTGTTCAAATGATTTGAGGGTCAATGTAGGAGTGTCATAGTCCTTGTAGGTTCTACTGGAGGGCTAATTGTTGATCTAGGTGTTCTGAGAAAAAAGTACATAACACGTTGTCAAATTTCGAGCTCAAAAGTTATTCTTGTGCGTTTTCATAAAAAGTGATTTTCAGTATAGTCAAGGACTTGTTCAAATGATTTGAGGGTCTATGTAGGAGTGTCATAGTTCTAGTAGGTTGTACTGGAGGGCTAATTCTTGATCTAGACGGTCTGAGAAAAAAGTACTTAATACGTAGTCAAATTTCGAGCTCAAAAGTTATTCTTGTGCGTTTTCATAAAAAGTGATTTTCAGTATAGTCAAGGACTTGTTCAAATGATTTGAGGGTCTATGTAGGAGTGTCATAGTCCTAGTAAGTTGTACTGGAGGGCTTATTCTTGATCTAGGTGGTCTGAGAAAAAAGTACTTAATACGTTGTCAAATTTCGAGCTCAAAAGTTATTCTTTTGCGTTTTCATAAAAACTGATTTTCAGTATAGTCAAGGACTTGTTCAAATGATTTGAGGGTCTATGTAGGAGTGTCATAGTCCTAGTAGGTTGTACTAGAGGTCTAATTCTTGATCTAGGTGGTCTGAGAAAAAAGTACTTAATACGTTGTCAAATTTCGAGCTCAAAAGTTATTCTTTTGCGTTTTCATAAAAAGTGATTTTCAGTATAGTCAAGGACTTGTTCAAATGATTTGAGGGTCTATGTAGGAGTGTCATGGTCCTAGTAGGTTCTACTGGAGGGCTAATTGTTGATCTAGGTGTTCTGAGAAAAAAGTACATAACACGTTGTCAAATTTCGAGCTCAAAAGTTATTCTTGTGCGTTTTCATAAAAAGTGATTTTCAGTATAGTCAATGACTTGTTCAAATGATTTGAGGGTCTATGTAGGAGTGTCTTAGTCCTAGTAGGTTCTACTGGAGGGCTAATTGTTGATCCAGGTGGTCTGAGGAAAAAGTACTTCATACGTTGTCAAATTTCGAGCTCAAAAGTTATTCTTGTGCGTTTTCATAAAAACTGATTTTCAGTATAGTCAAGGACTTGCTCAAATGATTTGAGGGTCTATGTAGGAGTGTCATAGTCCTAGTAGGTTGTACTGGAGGGCTAATTCTTGATCTAGGTGGTCTGAGAAAAAAGTACTTAATACGTCAAATTTCGAGCTCAAAAGTTATTCTTGTGCGTTTTCAAAAAAAGTGGTTTTCAGTATAGTCAAGGACTTGTTCAAATGATTTGAGGGTCTATGTAGGAGTGTCATAGTCCTAGTAGGTTCTACTGGAGGGCTAATTGTTGATCTAGGTGGTCTGAGGAAAAAGTACTTCATACGTTGTCAAATTTCGAGCTCAAAAGTTATTCTTTTGCGTTTTCATAAAAAGTGATTTTCAGTATAGTCAAGGACTTGTTCAAATGATTTGAGGGTCTATGTAGGAGTGTCATGGTCCTAGTAGGTTCTACTGGAGGGCTAATTGTTGATCTAGGTGTTCTGAGAAAAAAGTACATAACACGTTGTCAAATTTCGAGCTCAAAATTATTCTTGTGCGTTTTCATAAAAAGTGATTTTCAGTATAGTCAAGGACTTGTTCAAATGATTTGAGGGTCTATGTAGGAGTGTCATAGTCCTAGTAGGTTCTACTGGAGGGCTAGTTGTTGATCCAGGTGGTCTGAGGAAAAAGTACTTCATACGTTGTCAAATTTCGAGCTCAAAATTTATTCTTGTGCGTTTTCATAAAAACTGATTTTCAGTATAGTCAAGGACTTGTTCAAATGATTTGAGGGTCTATGTAGGAGTGTCATAGTCCTAGTAGGTTGTACTGGAGGGCTAATTCTTGATCTAGGTGGTCTGAGAAAAAAGTACTTAATACGTCAAAATTCGAGCTCAAAATTTATTCTTGTGCGTTTTCATAAAAAGTGGTTTTCAGTATAGTCAAGGACTTGTTCAAATGATTTGAGGGTCTATGTAGGAGTGTCATAGTCCTAGTAGTTTCTACTGGAGGGCTAATTGTTGATCTAGGTGGTCTGAGGAAAAATTACTTCATACGTTGTCAAATTTCGAGCTCAAAAGTTATTCTTGTGCGTTTTCATAAAAACTGATTTTCAGTATAGTCAAGGACTTGTTCAAATGATTTGAGGGTCTATGTAGGAGTGTCATAGTCCTAGTAGGTTGTACTGGAGGGCTAATTTTTGATCTAGGTGGTCTGAGAAAAAAGTACTTAATACGTTGTCAAATTTCGAGCTCAGAAGTTATTCTTGTGCGTTTTCATAAAAAGTGGTTTTCAGTATAGTCAAGGACTTGTTCAAATGATTTGACGGTCTATGTAGGAGTGTCATAGTACTAGTAGGTTCTACTGTAGGGCTAATTGTTGATCTTGGTGGTCTGAGAAAAAAGTACTCAACACGTTGTCAAATTTCGAGCTCAAAAGTTATACTTGTGCGTTTTCATAAAAAGTGATTTTCGGTATAGTCAAGGACTTGTTCAAATGATTTGAGGGTCTATGTAGGAGTGTCATAGTCCTAGTAGGTTGTACTGGAGGTCTAATTCTTGATCTAGGTGGTCTGAGAAAAAAGTACTTAATACGTTGTCAAATTTCGAGCTCAAAAGTTATTCTTGTGCGTTTTCATAAAAAGTGATTTTCAGTATAGTCAAGGACTTGTTCAAATGATTTGAGGGTCTATGTAGGAGTGTCATGGTCCTAGTAGGTTCTACTGGAGGGCTAATTGTTGATCCAGGTGGTCTGAGGAAAAAGTACTTCATACGTTGTCAAATTTCGAGCTCAAAATTTATTCTTGTGCGTTTTCATAAAAACTGATTTTCAGTATAGTCAAGGACTTGTTCAAATGATTTGAGGGTCTATGTAGGAGTGTCATAGTCCTAGTAGGTCGTACTGGAGGGCTAATTCTTGATCTAGGTGGTCTGAGAAAAAAGTACTTAATACGTCAAATTTCGAGCTCAAAAGTTATTCTGGTGCGTTTTCATAAAAAGTGGTTTTCAGTATAGTCAAGGACTTGTTCAAATGATTTGAGGGTCTATGTAGGAGTGTCATAGTCCTAGTAGGTTCTACTGGAGGGCTAATTGTTGATCTAGGTGGTCTGAGGAAAAAGTACTTCATACGTTGTCAAATTTCGAGCTCAAAATTATTCTTGTGCGTTTTCATAAAAACTGATTTTCAGTATAGTCAAGGACTTGTTCAAATGATTTGAGGGTCTATGTAGGAGTGTCATAGTCCTAGTAGGTTCTACTGGAGGGCTAATTGTTGATCCAGGTGGTCTGAGGAAAAAGTACTTCATACGTTGTCAAATTTCGAGCTCAAAAGTTATTCTTTTGCGTTTTCATAAAAAGTGATTTTCAGTATAGTCAAGGACTTGTTCAAATGATTTGAGGGTCTATGTAGGAGTGTCATGGTCCTAGTAGGTTCTACTGGAGGGCTAATTGTTGATCTAGGTGTTCTGAGAAAAAAGTACATAACACGTTGTCAAATTTCGAGCTCAAAAGTTATTCTTGTGCGTTTTCATAAAAAGTGATTTTCAGTATAGTCAAGGACTTGTTCAAATGATTTGAGGGTCTATGTAGGAGTGTCATAGTCCTAGTAGGTTCTACTGGAGGGCTAATTGTTGATCTAGGTGGTCTGAGAAAAAAGTACTTAATACGTTGTCAAATTTGGAGCTCAAAAGTTATTCTTGTGCGTTTTCATAAAAACTGATTTTCAGTATAGTCAATGACTTGTTCAAATGATTTGAGGGTCTATGTAGGAGTGTCATAGTCCTAGTAGGTTGTACTGGAGGGCTAATTCTTGATCTAGGTGATCTGAGAAAAAAGTACTTATTACGTCAAATTTCGAGCTCAAAAGTTATTCTTGTGCGTTTTCATAAAAAGTGGTTTTCAGTATAGTCAAGGACTTGTTCAAATGATTTGAGGGTCTATGTAGGAGTGTCATAGTCCTAGTAGGTTCTACTGGAGGGCTAATTGTTGATCTAGGTGTTCTGAGAAAAAAGTACATAACACGTTGTCAAATTTCGAGCTCAAAAGTTATTCTTGTGCGTTTTCATAAAAAGTGATTTTCAGTATAGTCAAGGACTTGTTCAAATGATTTGAGGGTCTATGTAGGAGTGTCATAGTCCTAGTAGGTTCTACTGGAGGGCTAATTGTTGATCTAGGTGGTCTGAGAAAAAAGTACTTCATACGTTGTCAAATTTCGAGCTCAAAAGTTATTCTTGTGCGTTTTCATAAAAAGTGAGTTTCAGTATAGTCAAGGACTTGTTCAAATGATTTGAGGGTCTATGTAGGAGTGTCATGGTCCTAGTAGGTTCTACTGGAGGGCTAATTGTTGATCTAGGTGTTCTGAGAAAAAAGTACATAACACGTTGTCAAATTTCGAGCTCAAAAGTTATTCTTGTGCGTTTTCATAAAATGTGATTTTCAGTATAGTCAAGGACTTGTTCAAATGATTTGAGGGTCTATGTAGGAGTGTCATAGTCCTAGTAGGTTCTACTGGAGGGCTAATTGTTGATCTAGGTGGTCTGAGAAAAAAGTACTTAATACGTTGTCAAATTTGGAGCTCAAAAGTTATTCTTGTGCGTTTTCATAAAAACTGATTTTCAGTATAGTCAATGACTTGTTCAAATGATTTGAGGGTCTATGTAGGAGTGTCATAGTCCTAGTAGGTTGTACTGGAGGGCTAATTCTTGATCTAGGTGATCTGAGAAAAAAGTACTTATTACGTCAAATTTCGAGCTCAAAAGTTATTCTTGTGCGTTTTCATAAAAAGTGGTTTTCAGTATAGTCAAGGACTTGTTCAAATGATTTGAGGGTCTATGTAGGAGTGTCATAGTCCTAGTAGGTTCTACTGGAGGGCTAATTGTTGATCTAGGTGGTCTGAGGAAAAAGTACTTCATACGTTGTCAAATTTCGAGCTCAAAAGATATTCTTGTGCGTTTTCATAAAAACTGATTTTCAGTATAGTCAAGGACTTGTTCAAATGATTTGAGGGTCTATGTAGGAGTGTCATAGTCCTAGTAGGTTGTACTGGAGGGCTAATTCTTGATCCAGGTGGTCTGAGAAAAAAGTACTTAATACGTTGTCAAATTTCGAGCTCAAAAGTTATTCTTTGCGTTTTCATTAAAAGTGATTTTCAGTATAGTCAAGGACTTGTTCAAATGATTTGACGGTCTATGTAGGAGTGTCATAGTACTAGTAGGTTCTACTGGAGGGCTAATTGTTGATCTTGGTGGTCTGAGAAAAACGTACTCAACACTTTGTCAAATTTCGAGCTAAAAAGTTATACTTGTGCGTTTTCATAAAAAGTGATTTTCGGTATAGTCAAGGACTTGTTCAAATGATTTGAGGGTCTATGTAGGAGTGTCATAGTCCTAGTAGGTTGTACTGGAGGTCTAATTCTTGATCTAGGTGGTCTGAGAAAAAAGTACTTAATACGTTGTCAAATTTCGAGCTCAAAAGTTATTCTTGTGCTTTTTCATAAAAAGTGATTTTCAGTATAGTCAAGGACTTGTTCAAATGATTTGAGGGTCTATGTAGGAGTGTCATAGTCCTAGTAGGTTCTACTGGAGGGCTAATTGTTGATCTAGGTGGTCTGAGAAAAAAGTACTTAATACGTTGTCAAATTTCGAGCTCAAAGTTATTCTTGTGCGTTTTCATAAAGTGATTTTCAGTATAGTCAAGGACTTGTTCAAATGATTTGAGGGTCTATGTAGGAGTGTCATAGTCCTAGTAGGTTCTACTGGAGGGCCAATTGTTGATCTAAGTGGTCTGAGAAAAAAGTACTTAATACGTTGTCAAATTTCGAGCTCAAAACTTATTCTTGTGCATTTTCATAAAAAGTGATTTTCAGTATAGTCAAGGACTTGTTCAAATGATTTGAGGGTCTATGTAGGAGTGTCATAGTCCTAGCAGGTTGTACTGAAGGGCTAATTTTTGATCTAGGTGGTCTGAGAAAAAAGTACTTAATACGTTGTCAAATTTCGAGCTCAAAAGTTATTCTTGTGCGTTTTCATAAAAAGTGATCTTCAGTATAGTCAAGGACTTGTTCAATTGATTTGAGGGTCTATGTAGGAGTGTCATAGTCCTAGTAGGTTCTACTGGAGGGCTAATTGTTGATCTAGGTGTTCTGAGAAAAAAGTAAATAACACGTCAAATTTCGAGCTCAAAAGTTATTCTTGTGCGTTTTCATAAAAAGTGATTTTCAGTATAGTCAAGGACTTGTTCAAATGATTTGAGGGTCTATGTAGGAGTGTCATAGTCCTAGTAGGTTCTACTGGAGGGCTAATTGTTGATCTAGGTGGTCTGAGAAAAAAGTACTTCATACGTTGTCAAATTTCGAGCTCAAAAGTTATTCTTGTGCGTTTTCATAAAAAGTGATTTTCAGTATAGTCAAGGACTTGTTCAAGTGATTTGAGGGTCTATGTAGGAGTGTCATAGTCCTAGTAGGTTGTACTGGAGGACTAATTGTTGATCTAGGTGGTCTGAGAAAAAAGTACTTAACACGTTGTCAAATTTCGAGCTCAAAAGTTATACTTGTGCGTTTTCATAAAAAGTGATTTTCAGTATAGTCAAGGACTTGTTCAAATGATTTGAGGGTCTACGTAGGAGTGTCATAGTACTAGTAGGTTGTACTGGAGGGCTTATTTTTATGATCTAGGTGGTCTGAGAAAAAAGTACTTAATACGTTGTCAAATTTCGAGCTCAAAAGTTATTCTTGTGCGTTTTCATAAAAAGTGATTTTCAGTATAGTCGAGGACTTGTTCAAATGATTTGAGGGCCTATGTAGGAGTGTCATAGTCCTAGTAGGTTGTACTGGAGGACTAATTGTTGATCTAGGTGGTCTGAGAAAAAAGTACCTAACACGTTGTCAAATTTCCAGCTCAAAAGTTATTCTTGTGCGTTTTCATAAAAAGTGATTTTCAGTATAGTCAAGGACTTGTTCAAGTGATTTGAGGGTCTACGTAGGAGTGTCATAGTACTAGTAGGTTGTACTGGAGGGCTTATTTTTGATCTAGGTGGTCTGAGAAAAAAGTACTTAATACGTTGTCAAATTTCGAGCTCAAAAGTTATTCTTGTGCGTTTTCATAAAAAGTGATTTTCAGTATAGTCGAGGACTTGTTCAAATGATTTGAGGGTCTATGTAGGAGTGTCATAGTCCTAGTAGGTTCTACTGGAGGGCTAATTGTTGATCTAGGTGGTCTTAGGAAAAAGTACTTCATACGTTGTCAAATTTCGAGCTCAAAAGTTATTCTTGTGCGTTTTCATAAAAAGTGATTTTCAGTATAGTCAAGGACTTGTTCAAGTGATTTGAGGGTCTATGTAGGAGTGTTATAGTCCTAGTAGGTTGTACTGGAGGGCTAATTCTTGATCTAGGTTGTCTGAGAAAAAAGTACTTAATACGTTGTCAAATTTCGAGCTCAAAAGTTATTCTTGTGCGTTTTCATAAAAAGTGATTTTCAGTATAGTCGAGGACTTGTTCAAATGATTTGAGGGTCTATGTAGGAGTGTCATAGTCCTAGTAGGTTCTACTGGAGGGCTAATTGTTGATCTAAGTGGTCTGAAAAAAAAGTACTTAATACGTTGTCAAATTTCGAGCTCAAAAGTTATTCTTGTGCGTTTTCTTAAAAAGTGATTTTCAGTATAGTCAAGGACTTGTTCAAATGATTTGAGGGTCTATGTAGGAGTGTCATAGTCCTAGCAGGTTGTACTGGAGGGCTTATTCTTGATCTAGGTGGTCTGAGAAAAAAGTACTTAATACGTTGTCAAATTTCGAGCTCAAAAGTTATTCTTGTTCGTTTTCATAAAAAGTGATTTTCAGTATAGTCGAGGACTTGTTCAAATGATTTTAGGGTCTATGTAGGAGTGTCATGGTCCTAGTAGGTTCTACTGGAGGGCTAACTGTTGATCTAGGTGGTCTGAGGAAAAAGTACTTCATACGTTGTCAAATTTCGAGCTCAAAAGTTATTCTTGTGCGTTTTCATAAAAACTGATTTTCAGTATAGTCAAGGACTTGTTCAAATGATTTGAGGGTCTATGTAGTAGTATCATAGTCCTAGTAGGTTGTACTGGAGGGCTAATTCTTGATCTAGGAGGTCTGAGAAAAAAGTACTTAATACGTTGTCAAATTTCGAGCTCAAAAGTTATTCTTGTGCGTTTTCATAAAAAGTGGTTTTCAGTATAGTCAAGGACTTGTTCAAATGATTTGACGGTCTATGTAGGAGTGTCATAGTACTAGTAGGTTGTACTGGAGGGCTTATTTTTGATCTAGGTGGTCTGAGAAAAAAGTACTTAATACGTTGTCAAATTTCGAGCTCAAAAGTTATTCTTGTGCGTTTTCATAAAAAGTGATTTTCAGTATAGTCAAGGACTTGTTCAAATGATTTGAGGGTCTACGTAGGAGTGTCATAGTACTAGTAGGTTGTACTGGAGGGCTTATTTTTGATCTAGGTGGTCTGAGAAAAAAGTACTTAATACGTTGTCAAATTTCGAGCTCAAAAGTTATTCTTGTACGTTTTCATAAAAAGTGATTTTCAGTATAGTCGAGGACTTGTTCAAATGATTTGAGGGTCTATGTAGGAGTGTCATAGTCCTAGTAGGTTCTACTGGAGGGCTAATTGTTGATCTAGGTGGTCTGAGGAGAAAGTAATTCATACGTTGTCAAATTTCGAGCTCAAAAGTTATTCTTGTGCGTTTTCATAAAAAGTGATTTTCAGTATAGTCAAGGACTTGTTCAAGTGATTTGAGGGTCTATGTAGGAGTGTTATAGTCCTAGTAGGTTGTACTGGAGGGCTAATTGTTGATCTAGGTGTTCTGAGAAAAAAGTACATAACACGTTGTCAAATTTCGAGCTCAAAAGTTATTCTTGTGCGTTTTCATAAAAAGTGATTTTCAGTATAGTCAAGGACCTTTTCAAATGATTTGAGGGTCTATGTAGGAGTGTCATAGTCCTAGTGGGTTGTACTGGAGGGCTTATTTTTGATCTAGGTGGTCTGAGAAAAAAGTACTTAATACGTTGTCAAATTTCGAGCTCAAAAGTTATTCTTGTACGTTTTCATAAAAAGTGATTTTCAGTATAGTCGAGGACTTGTTCAAATGATTTGAGGGTCTATGTAGGAGTGTCATAGTCCTAGTAGGTTCTACTGGAGGGCTAATTGTTGATCTAGGTGGTCTGAGGAGAAAGTAATTCATACGTTGTCAAATTTCGAGCTCAAAAGTTATTCTTGTGCGTTTTCATAAAAAGTGGTTTTCAGTATAGTCAAGGACTTGTTCAAATGATTTGACGGTCTATGTAGGAGTGTCATAGTACTAGTAGGTTGTACTGGAGGTCTTATTTTTGATCTAGGTGGTCTGAGAAAAAAGTACTTAATACGTTGTCAAATTTCGAGCTCAAAGTTATTCTTGTGCGTTTTCATAAAAAGTGATTTTCAGTATAGTCAAGGACTTGTTCAAATGATTTGAGGGTCTACGTAGGAGTGTCATAGTACTAGTAGGTTGTACTGGAGGGCTTATTTTTGATCTAGGTGGTCTGAGAAAAAAGTACTTAATACGTTGTCAAATTTCGAGCTCAAAAGTTATTCTTGTACGTTTTCATAAAAAGTGATTTTCAGTATAGTCGAGGACTTGTTCAAATGATTTGAGGGTCTATGTAGGAGTGTCATAGTCCTAGTAGGTTCTACTGGAGGGCTAATTGTTGATCTAGGTGGTCTGAGGAGAAAGTAATTCATACGTTGTCAAATTTCGAGCTCAAAAGTTATTCTTGTGCGTTTTCATAAAAAGTGATTTTCAGTATAGTCAAGGACTTGTTCAAGTGATTTGAGGGTCTATGTAGGAGTGTTATAGTCCTAGTAGGTTGTACTGGAGGGCTAATTGTTGATCTAGGTGTTCTGAGAAAAAAGTACATAACACGTTGTCAAATTTCGAGCTCAAAAGTTATTCTTGTGCGTTTTCATAAAAAGTGATTTTCAGTATAGTCAAGGACCTGTTCAAATGATTTGAGGGTCTATGTAGGAGTGTCATAGTCCTAGTAGGTTGTACTGGAGAGCTAATTCTTGATCTAGGTTGTCTGAGAAAAAAGTACTTAATACTTTGTCAAATTGCGAGCTCAAAAGTTATTCTTGTGCGTTTTCATAAAAATGATTTTCAGTATAGTCAAGGACTTGTTCAAATGATTTGAGGGTCTATGTAGGAGTGTCATAGTCCTAGTAGGTTCTACTGGAGGGCTAATTGTTGATCTAAGTGGTCTGA
Source organism: Convolutriloba macropyga (assembly GCF_964194025.1). NCBI lineage: Eukaryota > Metazoa > Xenacoelomorpha > Acoela > Convolutidae > Convolutriloba > Convolutriloba macropyga. The sequence continues at coordinate 11,563,215 of NC_134482.1, forward strand.
AAAAAAAAGTACTTAATACGTTGTCAAATTTCGAGCTCAAAAGTTATTCTTGTGCGTTTTCATAAAAAGTGATTTTCAGTATAGTCAAGGACTTGTTCAAATGATTTGAGGGTCTATGTAGGAGTGTCATAGTCCTAGCAGATTGTACTGGAGGGCTTATTCTTGATCTAGGTGGTCTGAGAAAAAAGTACTTAATACGTTGTCAAATTTCGAGCTCAAAAGTTATTCTTGTGCGTTTTCATAAAAAGTGATTTTCAGTATAGTCGAGGACTTGTTCAAATGATTTTAGGGTCTATGTAGGAGTGTCATAGTCCTAGTAGGTTCTACTGGAGGGCTAATTGTTGATCTAGGTTGTCTGAGAAAAAAAGTACTTCATACGTTGTCAAATTTCGAGCTCAAAAGTTATTCTTGTGCGTTTTCATAAAAAGTGATTTTCAGTATAGTCAAGGACTTGTTCAAGTGATTTGAGGATCTATGTAGGAGTGTCATAGTCCTAGTAGGTTGAACTGGAGGGCTAATTGTTGATCTAGGTGGTCTGAGAAAAAAGTACTTCATACGTTGTCAAATTTCGAGCTCAAAAGTTATTCTTGTGCGTTTTCATAAAAATTGATTTTCAGTATAGTCAAGGACTTGTTCAAGTGATTTGAGGATCTATGTAGGAGTGTCATAGTCCTAGTAGGTTGTACTGGAGGGCTTATTCTTGATCTAGGTGGTCTGAGAAAAAAGTACTTAATATGTTGTCAAATTTCGAGCTCAAAAGTTATTCTTGTGCGTTTTCATAAAAAGTGATTTTCAGTATAGTCGAGGACTTGTTCAAATGATTTTAGGGTCTATGTAGGAGTGTCATAGTCCTAGTAGGTTCTACTAGAGGGCTAATTGTTGATCTAGGTGGTCTGAGGAAAAAGTACTTCATACGTTGTCAAATTTCGAGCTCAAAATTTATTCTTGTCGTTTTCATAAGAAGTGATTTTCAGTATAGTCAAGGACTTGTTCAAGTGATTTGAGGGTCTATGTAGGAGTGTTATAGTCCTAGTAGGTTGTACTGGAGGGCTAATTGTTGATCTAGGTGTTCTGAGAAAAAAGTACATAACACGTTGTCAAATTTCGAGCTCAAAAGTTATTCTTGTGCGTTTTCATAAAAAGTGATTTTCAGTATAGTCAAGGACCTGTTCAAATGATTTGAGGGTCTATGTAGGAGTGTCATAGTCCTAGTAGGTTGTACTGGAGGGCTAATTCTTGATCTAGTTGGTCTGAGAAAAAGTACTTAATACGTTGTCAAATTTCGAGCTCAAAAGTTATTCTTGTGCGTTTTCATAAAAAGTGATTTTCAGTATAGTCAAGGACTTGTTCAAGTGATTTGAGGATCTATGTAGGAGTGTCATAGTCCTAGTAGGTTGTACTGGAGGGCTAATTGTTGATCTAGGTGGTCTGAGAAAAAAGTACTTCATACGTTGTCAAATTTCGAGCTCAAAGTTATTCTTGTGCGTTTTCATAAAAAGTGATTTTCAGTATAGTCAAGGACTTGTTCAAGTGATTTGAGGATCTATGTAGGAGTGTCATAGTCCTAGTAGGTTGTACTGGAGGGCTAATTGTTGATCTAAGTGGTCTGAAAAAAAAAGTACTTAATACGTTGTCAAATTTCGAGCTCAAAAGTTATTCTTGTGCGTTTTCATAAAAAGTGATTTTCAGTATAGTCAAGGACTTGTTCAAATGATTTGAGGGTCTATGTAGGAGTGTCATAGTCCTAGCAGATTGTACTGGAGGGCTTATTCTTGATCTAGGTGGTCTGAGAAAAAAGTACTTAATACGTTGTCAAATTTCGAGCTCAAAAGTTATTCTTGTGCGTTTTCATAAAAAGTGATTTTCAGTATAGTCGAGGACTTGTTCAAATGATTTTAGGGTCTATGTAGGAGTGTCATAGTCCTAGTAGGTTCTACTGGAGGGCTAATTGTTGATCTAGGTTGTCTGAGAAAAAAAGTACTTCATACGTTGTCAAATTTCGAGCTCAAAAGTTATTCTTGTGCGTTTTCATAAAAAGTGATTTTCAGTATAGTCAAGGACTTGTTCAAGTGATTTGAGGATCTATGTAGGAGTGTCATAGTCCTAGTAGGTTGAACTGGAGGGCTAATTGTTGATCTAGGTGGTCTGAGAAAAAAGTACTTCATACGTTGTCAAATTTCGAGCTCAAAAGTTATTCTTGTGCGTTTTCATAAAAATTGATTTTCAGTATAGTCAAGGACTTGTTCAAGTGATTTGAGGATCTATGTAGGAGTGTCATAGTCCTAGTAGGTTGTACTGGAGGGCTTATTCTTGATCTAGGTGGTCTGAGAAAAAAGTACTTAATATGTTGTCAAATTTCGAGCTCAAAAGTTATTCTTGTGCGTTTTCATAAAAAGTGATTTTCAGTATAGTCGAGGACTTGTTCAAATGATTTTAGGGTCTATGTAGGAGTGTCATAGTCCTAGTAGGTTCTACTAGAGGGCTAATTGTTGATCTAGGTGGTCTGAGGAAAAAGTACTTCATACGTTGTCAAATTTCGAGCTCAAAAGTTATTCTTGTCGTTTTCATAAGAAGTGATTTTCAGTATAGTCAAGGACTTGTTCAAGTGATTTGAGGGTCTATGTAGGAGTGTTATAGTCCTAGTAGGTTGTACTGGAGGGCTAATTGTTGATCTAGGTGTTCTGAGAAAAAAGTACATAACACGTTGTCAAATTTCGAGCTCAAAAGTTATTCTTGTGCGTTTTCATAAAAAGTGATTTTCAGTATAGTCAAGGACCTGTTCAAATGATTTGAGGGTCTATGTAGGAGTGTCATAGTCCTAGTAGGTTGTACTGGAGGGCTAATTCTTGATCTAGTTGGTCTGAGAAAAAAGTACTTAATACGTTGTCAAATTTCGAGCTCAAAAGTTATTCTTGTGCGTTTTCATAAAAAGTGATTTTCAGTATAGTCAAGGACTTGTTCAAGTGATTTGAGGATCTATGTAGGAGTGTCATAGTCCTAGTAGGTTGTACTGGAGGGCTAATTGTTGATCTAGGTGGTCTGAGAAAAAAGTACTTCATACGTTGTCAAATTTCGAGCCCAAAGTTATTCTTGTGCGTTTTCATAAAAAGTGATTTTCAGTATAGTCAAGGACTTGTTCAAGTGATTTGAGGGTCTATGTAGGAGTGTCATAGTCCTAGTAGGTTCTACTGGAGGGCTAATTGTTGATCTAGGTTGTCTGAGAAAAAAAGTACTTCATACGTTGTCAAATTTCGAGCTCAAAAGTTATTCTTGTGCGTTTTCATAAAAAGTGATTTTCAGTATAGTCAAGGACTTGTTCAAGTGATTTGAGGATCTATGTAGGAGTGTCATAGTCCTAGTAGGTTGAACTGGAGGGCTAATTGTTGATCTAGGTGGTCTGAGAAAAAAGTACTTCATACGTTGTCAAATTTCGAGCTCAAAAGTTATTCTTGTGCGTTTTCATAAAAATTGATTTTCAGTATAGTCAAGGACTTGTTCAAGTGATTTGAGGATCTATGTAGGAGTGTCATAGTCCTAGTAGGTTGTACTGGAGGGCTTATTCTTGATCTAGGTGGTCTGAGAAAAAAGTACTTAATATGTTGTCAAATTTCGAGCTCAAAAGTTATTCTTGTGCGTTTTCATAAAAAGTGATTTTCAGTATAGTCGAGGACTTGTTCAAATGATTTTAGGGTCTATGTAGGAGTGTCATAGTCCTAGTAGGTTCTACTAGAGGGCTAATTGTTGATCTAGGTGGTCTGAGGAAAAAGTACTTCATACGTTGTCAAATTTCGAGCTCAAAGTTATTCTTGTCGTTTTCATAAGAAGTGATTTTCAGTATAGTCAAGGACTTGTTCAAGTGATTTGAGGGTCTATGTAGGAGTGTTATAGTCCTAGTAGGTTGTACTGGAGGGCTAATTGTTGATCTAGGTGTTCTGAGAAAAAAGTACATAACACGTTGTCAAATTTCGAGCTCAAAAGTTATTCTTGTGCGTTTTCATAAAAAGTGATTTTCAGTATAGTCAAGGACCTGTTCAAATGATTTGAGGGTCTATGTAGGAGTGTCATAGTCCTAGTAGGTTGTACTGGAGGGCTAATTCTTGATCTAGTTGGTCTGAGAAAAAAGTACTTAATACGTTGTCAAATTTCGAGCTCAAAAGTTATTCTTGTGCGTTTTCATAAAAAGTGATTTTCAGTATAGTCAAGGACTTGTTCAAGTGATTTGAGGATCTATGTAGGAGTGTCATAGTCCTAGTAGGTTGTACTGGAGGGCTAATTGTTGATCTAGGTGGTCTGAGAAAAAAGTACTTCATACGTTGTCAAATTTCGAGCTCAAAGTTATTCTTGTGCGTTTTCATAAAAAGTGATTTTCAGTATAGTCAAGGACTTGTTCAAGTGATTTGAGGATCTATGTAGGAGTGTCATAGTCCTAGTAGGTTGTACTGGAGGGCTTATTCTTGATCTAGGTGGTCTGAGAAAAAAGTACTTAATACGTTGTCAAATTTCGAGCTCAAAAGTTATTCTTGTGCGTTTTCATAAAAAGTGATTTTCAGTATAGTCGAGGACTTGTTCAAATGATTTTAGGGTCTATGTAGGAGTGTCATAGTCCTAGTAGGTTCTACTGGAGGGCTAATTGTTGATCTAGGTGGTCTGAGGAAAAAGTACTTCATACGTTGTCAAATTTCGAGCTCAAAAGTTATTCTTGTGCGTTTTCATAAAAAGTGATTTTCAGTATAGTCAAGGACTTGTTCAAGTGATTTGAGGGTCTATGTAGGAGTGTTATAGTCCTAGTAGGTTGTACTGGAGGGCTAATTGTTGATCTAGGTGTTCTGAGAAAAAAGTACATAACACGTTGTCAAATTTCGAGCTCAAAAGTTATTCTTGTGCGTTTTCATAAAAAGTGATTTTCAGTATAGTCAAGGACCTGTTCAAATGATTTGAGGGTCTATGTAGGAGTGTCATAGTCCTAGTAGGTTGTACTGGAGGGCTAATTCTTGATCTAGTTGGTCTGAGAAAAAAGTACTTAATACGTTGTCAAATTTCGAGCTCAAAATTTATTCTTGTGCGTTTTCATAAAAAGTGATTTTCAGTATAGTCAAGGACTTGTTCAAATGATTTGAGGGTCTATGTAGGAGTGTCATAGTCCTAGTAGGTTCTACTGGAGGGCTAATTGTTGATCTAAGTGGTCTGAGAAAAAAGTACTTAATACGTTGTCAAATTTCGAGCTCAAAAGTTGTTCTTGTGCGTTTTCATAAAAAGTGATTTTCAGTATAGTCAAGGACTTGTTCAAATGATTTGAGGGTCTTTGTAGGAGTGTCATAGTCCTAGTAGGTTCTACTGGATGGCTAATTGTTGATCTAGGTGGTCTGAGGAAAAAGTACTTCATACGTTGTCAAACTTCGAGCTCAAAAGTTATTCTTGTGCGTTTTCATAAAAAGTGATTTTCAGAATAGTCAAGGACTTGTTCAAGTGATTTGAGGGTCTATGTAGGAGTGTTATAGTCCTAGTAGGTTGTACTGGAGGGCTAATTGTTGATCTAGGTGTTCTGAGAAAAAAGTACATAACACGTTGTCAAATTTCGAGCTCAAAAGTTATTTTTGTGCGTTTTCATAAAAAGTGATTTTCAGTATAGTCAAGGACCTGTTCAAATGATTTGAGGGTCTATGTAGGAGTGTCATAGTCCTAGTAGGTTGTACTGGAGGGCTAATTCTTGATCTAGGTGGTCTGAGAAAAAAGTACTTAATACGTTGTCAAATTTCGAGCTCAAAAGTTATTCTTGTGCATTTTCATAAAAAGTGATTTTCAGTATAGCCAAGGACTTGTTCAAATGATTTGAGGGTCTATGTAGGAGTGTCATAGTCCTAGTAGGTTGTACTGGAGGGCTAATTTTTGATCTAGGTGGTCTGAGAAAAAAGTACTTAATACGTTGTCAAATTTCGAGCTCAAAAGTTATTCTTGTGCGTTTTCATAAAAAGTGATTTTCAGTATAGTCAAGGACTTGTTCAATTGATTTGAGGGTCTATGTAGGAGTGTCATAGTCCTAGTAGGTTCTACTGGAGGGCTAATTGTTGATCTAGGTGTTCTGAGAAAAAAGTACATACCACGTCAAATTTCGAGCTCAAAAGTTATTCTTGTGCGTTTTCATAAAAAGTGATTTTCAGTATAGTCAAGGACTTGTTCAAGTGATTTGAGGGTCTATGTAGGAGTGTCATAGTCCTAGTAGGTTGTACTGGAGGGCTAATTGTTGATCTAGGTGGTCTGAGAAAAAAGTACTTAACACGTTGTCAAATTTCGAGCTCAAAATTTATACTTGTGCGTTTTCATAAAAAGTGATTTTCAGTATAGTCAAGGACTTGTTCAAATGATTTGAGGGTCTATGTAGGAGTGTCATAGTCCTAGTAGGTTCTACTGGAGGGCTAATTGTTGATCTAGGTGGTCTGAGAAAAAAGTACTTAATACGTTGTCAAATTTCGAGCTCAAAAGTTATTCTTGTGCGTTTTCATAAAAAGTGATTTTCAGTATAGTCAAGGACTTGTTCAAATGATTTGAGGGTCTATGTAGGAGTATCATAGTACTAGTAGGTTGTACTGGAGGGCTAATTCTTGATCTAGGTGGTCTGAGAAAAAAGTACTTAATACGTTGTCAAATTTCGAGCTCTAAAGTTATTCTTGTCCGTTTTCATAAAAAGTGATTTTCAGTATAGTCAAGGACTTGTTCAAATGATTTGAGGGTCTACGTAGGAGTGTCAACGTCCTAGTAGGTTCTACTGGAGGGCTAATTGTTGATCTAGGTGGTCTGAGAAAAAAGTACTTAACACGTTGTCAAATCTCGAGCTCAAAAGTTATTCTTGTGCGTTTTCATAAAAAGTGATTTTCAGTATAGTCAAGGACTTGTTCAAATGATTTGAGGGTCAATGTAGGAGTGGCATAGTCCTAGTAGGTTCTACTGGAGGGCTAATTGTTGATCTAGGTGGTCTGAGAAAAAAGTACTTAATACGTTGTCAAATTTCGAGCTCAAAACTTATTCTTGTGCGTTTTCATAAAAAGTGATTTTCAGTATAGTCAAGGACTTGTTCAAATGATTTGAGGGTCTATGTAGGAGTGTCATAGTCCTAGTAGGTTCTACTGGAGGGCTAATTGTTGATCTAGGTGGTCTGAGAAAAAAGTACTTCATACGTTGTCAAATTTCGAGCTCAAAAGTTATTCTTGTGCGTTTTCATAAAAAGTGAGTTTCAGTATAGTCAAGGACTTGTTCAAGTGATTTGAGGGTCTATGTAGGAGTGTCATAGTCCTAGTAGATTGTACTGGAGGGCTAATTGTTGATCTAGGTGGTCTGAGAAAATAGTACTTAACACGTTGTCAAATTTCGAGCTCAAAAGTTATACTTGTGCGTTTTCATAAAGTGATTTTCAGTATAGTCAAGGACTTGTTCAAATGATTTGAGGGTCTATGTAGGAGTGTCATAGTCCTAGTAGGTTCTACTGGAGGGCTAATTGTTGATCTAGGTGGTCTGAGAAAAAAGTACTTAATACGTTGTCAAATTTCGAGCTCAAAATTATTCTTGTGCGTTTTCATAAAAAGTGATTTTCAGTATAGTCAAGGACTTGTTCAAATGATTTGAGGGTCTACGTAGGAGTGTCATAGTCCTAGTAGGTTGTACTGGAGGGCTAATTGTTGATCTAGGTGGTCTGAGAAAAAAGTACTTAACACGTTGTCAAATTTCGAGCTCAAAAGTTATTCTTGTGCGTTTTCATAAAAATTGATTTTCAGTGTAGTCAAGGACTTGTTCAAATGATTTGAGGGTCAATGTAGGAGTGTCATAGTCCTAGTAGGTTCTACTGGCAGGCTAATTGTTGATCTATGTGTTCTGAGAAAAAAGTACATAACACGTTGTCAAATTTCGAGCTCAAAAGTTATTCTTGTGCGTTCTCATAAAAAGTGATTTTCAGTATAGTCAAGGACTTGTTCAAATGATTTGAGGGTCTACGTAGGAGTGTCATAGTCCTAGTAGGTTGTACTGGAGGGCTAATTGTTGATCTAGGTGGTCTGAGAAAAAAAGTACTTAACACGCTGTCAAATTTCGAGCTCAAAAGTTATTCTTGTGCGTTTTCAAAAAAAAGTGATTTTCAGTATAGTCAAGGACTTGTTCAAATGATTTGAGGGTCAATGTAGGAGTGTCATAGTCCTAGTAGGTTCTACTGGAGGGCTAATTGTTGATCTAGGTGCTCTGAGAAAAAAGTACTTCATACGTTGTCAAATTTCGAGCTCAAAAGTTATTCTTGTGCGTTTTCATAAAAAGTGATTTTCAGTATAGTCAAGGACTTGTTCAAATGATTTGAGGGTCTATGTAGGAGTGTCATAGTCCTAGTAGGTTCTACTGGAGGGCTAATTGTTGATCTAGGTGGTCTGAGAAAAAAAGTACTTAACACGCTGTCAAATTTCGAGCTCAAAAGTTATTCTTGTGCGTTTTCAAAAAAAAGTGATTTTCAGTATAGTCAAGGACTTGTTCAAATGATTTGAGGGTCTATGTAGGAGTGTCATAGTCCTAGTAGGTTCTACTGGAGGGCTAATTGTTGATCTAGGTGCTCTGAGAAAAAAGTACTTCATACGTTGTCAAATTTCGAGCTCAAAAGTTATTCTTGTGCGTTTTCATAAAAAGTGATTTTCAGTATAGTCAAGGACTTGTTCAAATGATTTGAGGGTCTATGTAGGAGTGTCATAGTCCTAGTAGGTTCTACTGGAGGGCTAATTGTTGATCTAGGTGGTCTGAGAAAAAAGTACTCCATACGTTGTCAAATTTCGAGCTCAAAAGTTATTCTTGTGCGTTTTCATAAAAAGTGATTTTCAGTATAGTCAAGGACTTGTTCAAGTGATTTGAGGGTCTATGTAGGAGTGTCATAGTCCTAGTAGGTTGTACTGGAGGGCTAATTGTTGATCTAGGTGGTCTGAGAAAATAGTACTTAACACGTTGTCAAATTTCGAGCTCAAAAGTTATACTTGTGCGTTTTCATAAAGTGATTTTCAGTATAGTCAAGGACTTGTTCAAATGATTTGAGGGTCTATGTAGGAGTGTCATAGTCCTAGTAGGTTCTACTGGAGGGCTAATTGTTGATCTAGGTGGTCTGAGAAAAAAGTACTTAATACGTTGTCAAATTTCGAGCTCAAAGTTATTCTTGTGCGTTTTCATAAAAAGTGATTTTCAGTATAGTCAAGGACTTGTTCAAATGATTTGAGGGTCTACGTAGGAGTGTCATAGTCCTAGTAGGTTGTACTGGAGGGCTAATTGTTGATCTAGGTGGTCTGAGAAAAAAGTACTTAACACGTTGTCAAATTTCGAGCTCAAAAGTTATTCTTGTGCGTTTTCATAAAAATTGATTTTCAGTATAGTCAAGGACCTGTTCAAATGATTTGAGGGTCAATGTAGGAGTGTCATAGTCCTAGTAGGTTCTACTGGCAGGCTAATTGTTGATCTAGGTGTTCTGAGAAAAAAGTACATAACACGTTGTCAAATTTCGAGCTCAAAGTTATTCTTGTGCGTTCTCATATAAAGTGATTTTCAGTATAGTCAAGGACTTGTTCAAATGATTTGAGGGTCTACGTAGGAGTGTCATAGTCCTAGTAGGTTGTACTGGAGGGCTAATTGTTGATCTAGGTGGTCTGAGAAAAAAAGTACTTAACACGCTGTCGAATTTCGAGCTCAAAAGTTATTCTTGTGCGTTTTCAAAAAAAAGTGATTTTCAGTATAGTCAAGGACTTGTTCAAATGATTTGAGGGTCAATGTAGGAGTGTCATAGTCCTAGTAGATTCTACGGGCAGGCTAATTGTTGATCTAGGTGTTCTGAGAAAAAAGTACATAACACGTTGTCAAATTTCGAGCTCAAAAGTTATTCTTGTGCGTTTTCATAAAAGTGATTTTCAGTATAGTCAAGGACTTGTTCAAATGATTTGAGGGTCTATGTAGGAGTGTCATAGTCCTAGTAGGTTCTACTGGAGGGCTAATTGTTGAACTAGGTGGTCTGAGAAAAATGTACTTCATACGTTGTCAAATTTCGAGCTCAAAAGTTATTCTTGTGCGTTTTCATAAAAAGTGATTTTCAGCATAGTCAAGGACTTGTTCAAGTGATTTTAGGGTCTATGTAGGAGTGTAATAGTCCTAGTAGGTTGTACTGGAGGGCTAATTGTTGATCTAGGTGGTCTGAGAAAAAAGTACTTAACACGTTGTCAAATTTCGAGCTCAAAAGTTTTACTTGTGCGTTTTCATAAAAAGTGATTTTTAGTATAGTCAAGGACTTGTTCAAATGATTTGAGGGTCTATGTAGGAGTGTCATTGTCCTAGTAGGTTGTACTGGAGGGCTAATTCTTGATCTAGGTGGTCTGAGAAAAAAGTACTTAATACGTTGTCAAATTTCGAGCTCAAAAGTTATTCTTGTGCGTTTTCATAAAAAGTGATTTTCAGTATAGTCAAGGACTTGTTCAAATGATTTGAGGGTCTATGTAGGAGTGTCATAGTCCTAGTAGGTTGTACTGGAGGGCTAATTCTTGATCTAGGTGGTCTGAGAAAAAAGTACTTAATACGTTGTCAAATTTCGAGCTCAAAAGTTATTCTTGTGCGTTTTCATAAAAAGTGATTTTCAGTGTAGTCAAGGACTTGTTCAAATGATTTGAGGGTCTATGTAGGAGTGTCATAGTCCTAGTGGGTTCTACTGGAGGGCTAATTGTTGATCTAGGTGGTCTGGGAAAAAAGTACTTAACACGTTGTCAAATTTCGTGCTCAAAAGTTATACTTGTGCGTTTTCATAAAAAGTGATTTTCAGTATAGTCAAGGACTTGTTCAAATGATTTGAGGGTCTATGTAGGAGTGTCATAGTCCTAGTAGGTTGTACTGGAGGGCTAATTGTTGATTTAGGTGTTCTGAGAAAGAAGTACATAACACGTTGTCAAATTTCGAGCTCAAAAGTTATTCTTGTGCGTTTTCATAAAAAGTGATTTTCAGTATAGTCAAGGACTTGTTCAAATGATTTGAGGGTCTATGTAGGAGTGTCATAGTCCTAGTAGGTTCTACTGGAGGGCTAATTGTTGATCTAGGTGGTCTGAGAAAAAAGTACTTAACACGTTGTCAAATTTCGTGCTCAAATTTATACTTGTCCGTTTTCATAAAAAGTGATTTTCAGTATAGTCAAGGACTTGTTCAAGTGATTTGAGGGTCTATGTAGGAGTGTCATAGTCCTAGTAGGTTGTACTGGAGGGCTAATTGTTGATCTAGGTGGTCTGAGAAAGAAGTACTTAACACGTTGTCAAATTTCGTGCTCAAAAGTTATACTTGTCCGTTTTCATAAAAAGTGATTTTCAGTATAATCAAGGACTTGTTCAAATGATTTGAGGGTCTATGTAGGAGTGTCATAGTCCTAGTACGTTTTACTGGAGGGCTAATTCTTGATCTAGGTGGTCTGAGAAAAAAGTACTTAATACGTTGTCAAATTTCGAGCTCAAAAGTTATTCTTGTGCGTTTTCATAAAAAGTGATTTTCAGTATAGTCAAGGACTTGTTCAAATGATTTGAGGGTCTATGTAGGAGTGTCATAGTCCTAGTAGGTTGTACTGGAGGGCTAATTCTTGATCTAGGTGGTCTGAGAAAAAAGTACTTAATACGTTGTCAAATTTCGAGCTCAAAAATTATTCTTGTGCGTTTTCATAAAAAGTGATTTTCAGTTTAGTCAAGGACTTGTTCAAATGATTTGAGGGTCTATGTAGGAGTGTCATAGTCCTAGTAGGTTCTACTGGAGGGCTAATTGTTGATCTAGGTGCTCTGAGAAAAAAGTACTTCATACGTTGTCAAATTTCGAGCTCAAAAGTTATTCTTGTGCGTTTTCATAAAAAGTGATTTTCAGTATAGTTAAGGACTTGTTCAAGTGATTTGAGGGTCTATGTAGGAGTGTCATAGTCCTAGTAGGTTGTACTGGAGGGCTAATTGTTGATCTAGGTGGTCTGAGAAAAAAGTACTTAACACGTTGTCAAATTTCGTGCTCAAAATTATACTTGTGCGTTTTCATAAAAAGTGATTTTCAATATAGTCAAGGACTTGTTCAAATGATTTGAGGGTCAATGTAGGAGTGTCAAAGTCCTAGTAGGGTCTCCTGGAGGGCTAATTGTTGATCTAGGTGTTCTGAGAAAAAAGTACATAACACGTTGTCAAATTTCGAGCTCAAAAGTTATTCTTGTGCGTTTTCATAAAAAGTGATTTTCAGTATAGTCAAGGACTTGTTCAAATGATTTGAGGGTCTATGTAGGAGTGTCATAGTCCTAGTAGGTTGTACTGGATGGCTAATTTTTGATCTAGGTGGTCTGAGAAAAAAGTACTTAATGCGTTGTCAAATTTCGAGCTCAAAATTTATTCTTGTGCGTTTTCATAAAAAGTCATTTTCAGTATAGTCAAGGACTTGTTCAAATGATTTGAGGGTCTATGTAGGAGTGTCATAGTCCTAGTAGGTTGTACTGGAGGGCTAATTTTTGATCTAGGTGGTCTGAGAAAAAAGTACTTAATACGTTGTCAAATTTCGAGCTCAAAAGTTACTCTTGTGCGTTTTCATAAAAAGTGATTTTCAGTATAGTCAAGGACTTGTTCAAATGATTTGAGGGTCTATGTAGGAGTGTCATAGTCCTAGTAGGTTCTACTGGAGGGCTAATTGTTGATTAGGTGGTCTGAGAAAAAAGTACTTCATACGTTGTAAAATTTCGAGCTGAATAGTTATTCTTGTGCGTTTTCATAAAAAGTGATTTTCAGTATAGTCAAGGACTTGTTCAAATGATTTGAGGGTCTATGTAGGAGTGTCATAGTCCTAGTAGGTTGTACTGGAGGGCTAATTCTTGATCTAGGTGGTCTGAGAAAAAAGTACTTAATACGTTGTCAAATTTCGAGCTCAAAAGTTATTCTTTTGCGTTTTCATAAAAAGTGATTTTCAGTATAGTCAAGGACTTGTTAAAATGATTTGAGGGTCTATGTAGGAGTGTCATAGTCCTAGTAGGTTGTACTGGAGGGCTAATTGTTGATCTAGGTGGTCTGAGAAAAAAGTATTTAACACGTTGTCAAATTTCGTGCTCAAAAGTTATACTTGTGCGTTTTCATAAAAAGTGATTTTCAGTATAGTCAAGGACTTGTTCAAATGATTTGAGAGTCAATGTAGGAGTGTCAAAGTCCTAGTAGGTTCTCCTGGAGGGCTAATTGTTGATCTAGGTGTTCTGAGAAAAAAGTACATAACACGTTGTCAAATTTCGAGCTCAAAAGTTATTCTTGTGCGTTTTCATAAAAAGTGATTTTCAGTATAGTCAAGGACTTGTTCAAATGATTTGAGGGTCTATGTAGGAGTGTCATAGTCCTAGTAGGTTGTACTGGAGGGCTAATTGTTGATCTAGGTGGTCTGAGAAAAAAGTACTTCATACGTTGTCAAATTTCGAGCTCAAAAGTTATTCTTGTGCGTTTTCATAAAAAGTGATTTTCAGTATAGTCAAGGACTTGTTCAAATGATTTGAGGGTCTATGTAGGAGTGTCATAGTCCTAGTAGGTTGTACTGGAGGGCTAATTCTTGATCTAGGTGGTCTGAGAAAAAGTACTTAATACGTTGTCAAATTTCGAGCTCAAAGTTACTCTTGTGCGTTTTCATAAAAAGTGATTTTCAGTATAGTCAAGGACTTGTTCAAATGATTTGAGGGTCTATGTAGGAGTGTCATAGTCCTAGTAGGTTCTACTGGAGGGCTAATTGTTGATCTAGGTGGTCTGAGAAAAAAGTACTTCATACGTTGTCAAATTTCGAGCTGAAAAGTTATTCTTGTGCGTTTTCATAAAAAGTGATTTTCAGTATAGTCAAGGACTTGTTCAAATGATTTGAGGGTCTATGTAGGAGTGTCATAGTCCTAGTAGGTTCAACTGGAGGTCTAATTGTTGATCTAGGTGGTCTGAGAAAAAAGTACTTAATACGTTGTCAAATTTGGAGCTCAAAAGTTATTCTTGTGCGTTTTCATAAAAAGTGATTTTCAGTATAGTCAAGGACTTGTTCCAGTGATTTGAGGGTCTATGTAGGAGTTTCATAGTCCTAGTAGGTTGTACTGGAGGGCTAATTGTTGATCTAGGTGGTCTGAGAAAAAAGTACTTAACACGTTGTCAAATTTCGAGCTCAAAAGTTATTCTTGTGCGTTTTCATAAAAAGTGATTTTCAGTATAGTCAAGGACTTGTTCAAATGATTTGAGGGTCCATGTAGGAGTGTCATAGTCCTAGTAGGTTGTACTGGAAGGCTAATTGTTGATCTAGGTGGTCTGAGAAAAACGTACTTAATACGTTGTCAAATTTGGAGCTCAAAAGTTATTCTTGTGCGTTTTCATAAAAAGTGATTTTCAGTATAGTCAAGGACTTGTTCAAGTGATTTGAGGGTCTATGTAGGAGTGTCATAGTCCTAGTAGGTTCTAATGGAGGGCTAATTGTTGATCTAGGTGGTCTTAGAAAAAAGTACTTCATACGTTGTCAAATTTCGAGCTCAAAAGTTATTCTTGTGCGTTTTCATAAAAAGTGATTTTCAGTATAGTCAAGGACTTGTTCAAATGATTTGAGGGTCTATGTAGGAGTGTCATAGTCCTAGTAGGTTCGACTGGAGGTCTAATTGTTGATCTAGGTGGTCTGAGAAAAAAGTACTTAATACGTTGTCAAATTTGGAGCTCAAAAGTTATTCTTGTGCGTTTTCATAAAAAGTGATTTTCAGTATAGTCAAGGACTTGTTCCAGTGATTTGAGGGTCTATGTAGGAGTTTCATAGTCCTAGTAGGTTGTACTGGAGGGCTAATTGTTGATCTAGGTGGTCTGAGAGAAAAGTACTTCATACGTTGTCAAATTTCGAGCTGAAAAGTTATTCTTGTGCGTTTTCATAAAAAGTGATTTTCAGTATAGTCAAGGACTTGTTCAAATGATTTGAGGGTCTATGTAGGAGTGTCATAGTCCTAGTAGGTTGTACTGGAAGGCTAATTGTTGATCTAGGTGGTCTGAGAAAAAAGTACTTAATACGTTGTCAAATTTCGAGCTCAAAAGTTATTCTTTGCGTTTTCATAAAATGTGATTACAGTATAGTCAAGGACTTGTTCAAATGATTTGAGGGTCTATGCAGGAGTGTCATAGTCCTAGTAGGTTCTACTTGAGGTCTAATTGTTGATCTAGGTGGTCTGAGAAAAAAGTACTTAATACGTTGTCAAATTTGGAGCTCAAAAGTTATTCTTGTGCGTTTTCATAAAAAGTGATTTTCAGTATAGTCAAGGACTTGTTCAAGTGATTTGAAGGTCTATGTAGGAGTTTCATAGTCCAAGTAGGTTGTACTGGAGGGCTAATTGTTGATCTAGGTGGTCTGAGAAAAAAGTACTGAACACGTTGTCAAATTTCGAGATCAAAAGTTATTCTTGTGCGTTTTCATAAAAAGTGATTTTCAGTATAGTCAAGGACTTGTTCAAATGATTTGAGGGTCTATGTAGGAGTGTCAGAGTCCTAGTAGGTTGTACTGGAAGGCTATTTGTTGATCTAGGTGGTCTGAGAAAAAAGTACTTAATACGTTGTCAAATTTCGAGCTCAAAAGTTATTCTTTGCGTTTTCATGAAATGTGATTTACAGTATAGTCAAGGACTTGTTCAAATGATTTGAGGGTCTATGTAGGAGTGTCATAGTCCTAGTAGGTTCTACTGGAGGTCTAATTGTTGATCTAGGTGGTCTGAGAAAAAAGTACTTAATACGTTGTCAAATTTCGAGCTCAAAAGTTATTCTTGTGCGTTTTCATAAAAAGTGATTTTCAGTATAGTCAAGGACTTGTTCAAATGATTTGAGGGTCTATGTAGGAGTGTCATAGTCCTAGTAGGTTGTACTGGAGGGCTAATTCTTGATCTAGGTGGTCTGAGAAAAAAGTACTTAATACGTTGTCAAATTTCGAGCTCAAAGTTACTCTTGTGCGTTTTCATAAAAAGTGATTTTCAGTATAGTCAAGGACTTGTTAAATGATTTGAGGGTCTATGTAGGAGTGTCATAGTCCTAGTAGGTTCTACTGGAGGGCTAATTGTTGATCTAGGTGGTCTGAGAAAAAAGTACTTCATACGTTGTCAAATTTCGAGCTGAAAAGTTATTCTTGTGCGTTTTCATAAAAAGTGATTTTCAGTATAGTCAAGGACTTGTTCAAATGATTTGAGGGTCTATGTAGGAGTGTCATAGTCCTAGTAGGTTCAACTGGAGGTCTAATTGTTGATCTAGGTGGTCTGAGAAAAAAGTACTTAATACGTTGTCAAATTTGGAGCTCAAAAGTTATTCTTGTGCGTTTTCATAAAAAGTGATTTTCAGTATAGTCAAGGACTTGTTCCAGTGATTTGAGGGTCTATGTAGGAGTTTCATAGTCCTAGTAGGTTGTACTGGAGGGCTAATTGTTGATCTAGGTGGTCTGAGAAAAAAGTACTTAACACGTTGTCAAATTTCGAGCTCAAAAGTTATTCTTGTGCGTTTTCATAAAAAGTGATTTTCAGTATAGTCAAGGACTTGTTCAAATGATTTGAGGGTCCATGTAGGAGTGTCATAGTCCTAGTAGGTTGTACTGGAAGGCTAATTGTTGATCTAGGTGGTCTGAGAAAAACGTACTTAATACGTTGTCAAATTTGGAGCTCAAAAGTTATTCTTGTGCGTTTTCATAAAAAGTGATTTTCAGTATAGTCAAGGACTTGTTCAAGTGATTTGAGGGTCTATGTAGGAGTGTCATAGTCCTAGTAGGTTCTAATGGAGGGCTAATTGTTGATCTAGGTGGTCTTAGAAAAAAGTACTTCATACGTTGTCAAATTTCGAGCTCAAAAGTTATTCTTGTGCGTTTTCATAAAAAGTGATTTTCAGTATAGTCAAGGACTTGTTCAAATGATTTGAGGGTCTATGTAGGAGTGTCATAGTCCTAGTAGGTTCGACTGGAGGTCTAATTGTTGATCTAGGTGGTCTGAGAAAAAAGTACTTAATACGTTGTCAAATTTGGAGCTCAAAAGTTATTCTTGTGCGTTTTCATAAAAAGTGATTTTCAGTATAGTCAAGGACTTGTTCCAGTGATTTGAGGGTCTATGTAGGAGTTTCATAGTCCTAGTAGGTTGTACTGGAGGGCTAATTGTTGATCTAGGTGGTCTGAGAGAAAAGTACTTCATACGTTGTCAAATTTCGAGCTGAAAAGTTATTCTTGTGCGTTTTCATAAAAAGTGATTTTCAGTATAGTCAAGGACTTGTTCAAATGATTTGAGGGTCTATGTAGGAGTGTCATAGTCCTAGTAGGTTGTACTGGAAGGCTAATTGTTGATCTAGGTGGTCTGAGAAAAAAGTACTTAATACGTTGTCAAATTTCGAGCTCAAAAGTTATTCTTTGCGTTTTCATAAAATGTGATTACAGTATAGTCAAGGACTTGTTCAAATGATTTGAGGGTCTATGCAGGAGTGTCATAGTCCTAGTAGGTTCTACTTGAGGTCTAATTGTTGATCTAGGTGGTCTGAGAAAAAAGTACTTAATACGTTGTCAAATTTGGAGCTCAAAGTTATTCTTGTGCGTTTTCATAAAAAGTGATTTTCAGTATAGTCAAGGACTTGTTCAAGTGATTTGAAGGTCTATGTAGGAGTTTCATAGTCCTAGTAGGTTGTACTGGAGGGCTAATTGTTGATCTAGGTGGTCTGAGAAAAAAGTACTTAACACGTTGTCAAATTTCGAGATCAAAAGTTATTCTTGTGCGTTTTCATAAAAAGTGATTTTCAGTATAGTCAAGGACTTGTTCAAATGATTTGAGGGTCTATGTAGGAGTGTCAGAGTCCTAGTAGGTTGTACTGGAAGGCTATTTGTTGATCTAGGTGGTCTGAGAAAAAAGTACTTAATACGTTGTCAAATTTCGAGCTCAAAAGTTATTCTTTGCGTTTTCATGAAATGTGATTTACAGTATAGTCAAGGACTTGTTCAAATGATTTGAGGGTCTATGTAGGAGTGTCATAGTCCTAGTAGGTTCTACTGGAGGTCTAATTGTTGATCTAGGTGGTCTGAGAAAAAAGTACTTAATACGTTGTCAAATTTCGAGCTCAAAAGTTATTCTTGTGCGTTTTCATAAAAAGTGATTTTCAGTATAGTCAAGGACTTGTTCAAATGATTTGAGGGTCTATGTAGGAGTGTCATAGTCCTAGTAGGTTGTACTGGAGGGCTAACTCTTGATCTAGGTGGTCTGAGAAAAAAGTACTTAATACGTTGTCAAATTTCGAGCTCAAAGTTACTCTTGTGCGTTTTCATAAAAAGTGATTTTCAGTATAGTCAAGGACTTGTTCAAATGATTTGAGGGTCTATGTAGGAGTGTCATAGTCCTAGTAGGTTCTACTGGAGGGCTAATTGTTGATCTAGGTGGTCTGAGAAAAAAGTACTTCATACGTTGTCAAATTTCGAGCTGAAAAGTTATTCTTGTGCGTTTTCATAAAAAGTGATTTTCAGTATAGTCAAGGACTTGTTCAAATGATTTGAGGGTCTATGTAGGAGTGTCATAGTCCTAGTAGGTTCAACTGGAGGTCTAATTGTTGATCTAGGTGGTCTGAGAAAAAAGTACTTAATACGTTGTCAAATTTGGAGCTCAAAAGTTATTCTTGTGCGTTTTCATAAAAAGTGATTTTCAGTATAGTCAAGGACTTGTTCCAGTGATTTGAGGGTCTATGTAGGAGTTTCATAGTCCTAGTAGGTTGTACTGGAGGGCTAATTGTTGATCTAGGTGGTCTGAGAAAAAAGTACTTAACACGTTGTCAAATTTCGAGCTCAAAAGTTATTCTTGTGCGTTTTCATAAAAAGTGATTTTCAGTATAGTCAAGGACTTGTTCAAATGATTTGAGGGTCCATGTAGGAGTGTCATAGTCCTAGTAGGTTGTACTGGAAGGCTAATTGTTGATCTAGGTGGTCTGAGAAAAACGTACTTAATACGTTGTCAAATTTGGAGCTCAAAAGTTATTCTTGTGCGTTTTCATAAAAAGTGATTTTCAGTATAGTCAAGGACTTGTTCAAGTGATTTGAGGGTCTATGTAGGAGTGTCATAGTCCTAGTAGGTTCTAATGGAGGGCTAATTGTTGATCTAGGTGGTCTTAGAAAAAAGTACTTCATACGTTGTCAAATTTCGAGCTCAAAAGTTATTCTTGTGCGTTTTCATAAAAAGTGATTTTCAGTATAGTCAAGGACTTGTTCAAATGATTTGAGGGTCTATGTAGGAGTGTCATAGTCCTAGTAGGTTCGACTGGAGGTCTAATTGTTGATCTAGGTGGTCTGAGAAAAAAGTACTTAATACGTTGTCAAATTTGGAGCTCAAAAGTTATTCTTGTGCGTTTTCATAAAAAGTGATTTTCAGTATAGTCAAGGACTTGTTCCAGTGATTTGAGGGTCTATGTAGGAGTTTCATAGTCCTAGTAGGTTGTACTGGAGGGCTAATTGTTGATCTAGGTGGTCTGAGAGAAAAGTACTTCATACGTTGTCAAATTTCGAGCTGAAAAGTTATTCTTGTGCGTTTTCATAAAAAGTGATTTTCAGTATAGTCAAGGACTTGTTCAAATGATTTGAGGGTCTATGTAGGAGTGTCATAGTCCTAGTAGGTTGTACTGGAAGGCTAATTGTTGATCTAGGTGGTCTGAGAAAAAAGTACTTAATACGTTGTCAAATTTCGAGCTCAAAAGTTATTCTTTGCGTTTTCATAAAATGTGATTACAGTATAGTCAAGGACTTGTTCAAATGATTTGAGGGTCTATGCAGGAGTGTCATAGTCCTAGTAGGTTCTACTTGAGGTCTAATTGTTGATCTAGGTGGTCTGAGAAAAAAGTACTTAATACGTTGTCAAATTTGGAGCTCAAAATTTATTCTTGTGCGTTTTCATAAAAAGTGATTTTCAGTATAGTCAAGGACTTGTTCAAGTGATTTGAAGGTCTATGTAGGAGTTTCATAGTCCTAGTAGGTTGTACTGGAGGGCTAATTGTTGATCTAGGTGGTCTGAGAAAAAAGTACTTAACACGTTGTCAAATTTCGAGATCAAAAGTTATTCTTGTGCGTTTTCATAAAAAGTGATTTTCAGTATAGTCAAGGACTTGTTCAAATGATTTGAGGGTCTATGTAGGAGTGTCAGAGTCCTAGTAGGTTGTACTGGAAGGCTATTTGTTGATCTAGGTGGTCTGAGAAAAAAGTACTTAATACGTTGTCAAATTTCGAGCTCAAAAGTTATTCTTTGCGTTTTCATGAAATGTGATTTACAGTATAGTCAAGGACTTGTTCAAATGATTTGAGGGTCTATGTAGGAGTGTCATAGTCCTAGTAGGTTCTACTGGAGGTCTAATTGTTGATCTAGGTGGTCTGAGAAAAAAGTACTTAATACGTTGTCAAATTTGGAGCTCAAAAGTTATTCTTGTGCGTTTTCATAAAAAGTGATTTTCAGTATAGTCAAGGACTTGTTCAAGTGATTTGAAGGTCTATGTAGGAGTTTCATAGTCCTAGTAAGTTGTACTGGAGGGCTAATTGTTGATCTAGGTGGTCTGAGAAAAAAGTACTTAATACGTTGTCAAATTTCGAGATCAAAAGTTATTCTTGTGCGTTTTCATAAAAAGTGATTTTCAGTATAGTCAAGGACTTGTTCAAAAGATTTGAGGGTCTATGTAGGAGTGTCATAGTCCTAGTAGGTTGTACTGGAAGGCTATTTGTTGATCTAGGTGGTCTGAGAAAAAAGTACTTAATACGTTGTCAAATTTCGAGCTCAAAAGTTATTCTTTGCGTTTTCATGAAATGTGATTTACAGTATAGTCAAGGACTTGTTCAAGTGATTTGAGGGTCTATGTAGGAGTGTCAGAGTCCTAGTAGGTTGTACCGGAAGGCTATTTGTTGATCTAGGTGGTCTGAGAAAAAAGTACTTAATACGTTGTCAAATTTCGAGCTCAAAAGTTATTCTTTGCGTTTTCATGAAATGTGATTTACAGTATAGTCAAGGACTTGTTCAAATGATTTGAGGGTCTATGTAGGAGTGTCATAGTCCTAGTAGGTTCTACTGGAGGTCTAATTGTTGATCTAGGTGGTCTGAGAAAAAAGTACTTAATACGTTGTCAAATTTGGAGCTCAAAAGTTATTCTTGTGCGTTTTCATAAAAAGTGATTTTCAGTATAGTCAAGGACTTGTTCAAGTGATTTGAAGGTCTATGTAGGAGTTTCATAGTCCTAGTAAGTTGTACTGGAGGGCTAATTGTTGATCTAGGTGGTCTGAGAAAAAAGTACTTAATACGTTGTCAAATTTCGAGATCAAAAGTTATTCTTGTGCGTTTTCATAAAAAGTGATTTTCAGTATAGTCAAGGACTTGTTCAAAAGATTTGAGGGTCTATGTAGGAGTGTCATAGTCCTAGTAGGTTGTACTGGAAGGCTATTTGTTGATCTAGGTGGTCTGAGAAAAAAGTACTTAATACGTTGTCAAATTTCGAGCTCAAAAGTTATTCTTTGCGTTTTCATGAAATGTGATTTACAGTATAGTCAAGGACTTGTTCAAATGATTTGAGGGTCTATGTAGGAGTGTCATAGTCCTAGTAGGTTCTGCTGGAGGGCTAATTGTTGATCTAAGTGGTCTGAGAAAAAAGTACTTAATACGTTGTCAAATTTCGAGCTCAAAAGTTATTCTTGTGCGTTTTCATAAAAAGTGATTTTCAGTATAGTTAAGGACTTGTTCAAGTGATTTGAGGTTCTATGTAGGAGTGTCATAGTCCTAGTAGGTTGTACTGGAGGGCTAATTGTTGATCTAGGTGGTCTGAGAAAAAAGTACTTAATACGTTGTCAAATTTCGAGCTCAAAAGTTATTCTTTGCGTTTTCATAAAAAGTGATTTACAGTATAGTCAAGGACTTGTTCAAATGATTTGAGGGTCTATGTAGGAGTGTCATAGTCCTAGTAGGTTCTAATGGAGGGCTAATTGTTGATCTAGGTGGTCTTAGAAAAAAGTACTTCATACGTTGTCAAATTTCGAGCTCAAAAGTTATTCTTGTGCGTTTTCATAAAAAGTGATTTTCAGTATAGTCAAGGACTTGTTCAAGTGATTTGAGGGTCTATGTAGGAGTGTCATAGTCCTAGTAGGTTGTACTGGAGGGCTAATTGTTGATCTAGGTAGTCTGAGAAAAAAGAACTTAATACGTTGTCAAATTTCGAGCTCAAAAGTTATTCTTTGCGTTTTCATGAAATGTGATTTACAGTATAGTCAAGGACTTGTTCAAATGATTTGAGGGTCTATGTAGGAGTGTCATAGTCCTAGTAGGTTCTACTGGAGGGCTAATTGTTGATCTAAGTGGTCTGAGAAAAAAGTACTTAATACGTTGTCAAATTTCGAGCTCAAAAGTTATTCTTGTGCGTTTTCATAAAAAGTGATTTTCAGTATAGTTAAGGACTTGTTCAAGTGATTTGAGGGTCTATGTAGGAGTGTCATAGTCCTAGTAGGTTGTACTGGAGGGCTAATTGTTGATCTAGGTGGTCTGAGAAAAAATTACTTAATACGTTGTCAAATTTCGAGCTCAAAAGTTATTCTTTGCGTTTTCATAAAAAGTGATTTACAGTATAGTCAAGGTCTTGTTCAAATGATTTGAGGGTCTATGTAGGAGTGTCATAGTCCTAGTAGGTTCTAATGGAGGGCTAATTGTTGATCTAGGTGGTCTTAGAAAAAAGTAATTCATACGTTGTCAAATTTCGAGCTCAAAAGTTATTCTTGTGCGTTTTCATAAAAAGTGATTTTCAGTATAGTCAAGGACTTGTTCAAGTGATTTGAGGGTCTATGTAGGAGTGTCATAGTCCTAGTAGGTTGTACTGGAGGGCTAATTGTTGATCTAGGTAGTCTGAGAAAAAGAACTTAACACGTTGTCAAATTTCGTGCTCAAAAGTTATACTTGTGCGTTTTCATAAAAAGTGATTTTCAGTATAGTCAAGGACTTGTTCAAATGATTTGAGGGTCAATGTAGGAGTTTCATAGTCCTAGAAGGTTCTACTGGAGGGCTAATTAATGATCTAGGTGTTCTGAGAAAAAATTACATAACACGTTGTCAAATTTCGAGCTCAAAAGTTATTCTTGTGCGTTTTCATAAAAAGTGATTTTCAGTATAGTCAAGGACTTGTTCAAATGATTTGAGGGTCTATGTAGGAGTGTCATAGTCCTAGTAGGTTAAACTGGAGGGCTAATTCTTGATCTAGGTAGTCTGAGAGAAAAGAACTTAACATGTTGTCAAATTTCGTGCTCAAAAGTTATTCTTGTGCGTTTTCATAAAAAGTGATTTTCAGTATAGTCAAGGACTTGTTCAAATGATTTGAGGGTCTATGTAGGAGTGTCATAATCCTAGTAGGTTGTACTGGAGGGCTAATTCTTGATCTAGGTGGTCTGAGAAAAAAGTTCTTAATACGTTGTCAAATTTCGAGCACAAAAGTTGTTCTTGTGCGTTTTCATAAAAAGTGATTTTCAGTATAGTCAAGGACTTGTTCAAATGATTTGAGGGTCTATGTAGGAGTGTCGTAGTCCTAGTAGGTTGTACTGGAGGGCTAATTCTTGATCTAGGTGGTCTGAGAAAAAAGTACTTAATACGTTGTCAAATTTCGAGCTCAAAAAGTTATTCTTGGGCGTTTTCATAAAAAGTGATTTTCAGTATAGTCAAGGACTTGTTCAAATGATTTGAGGGTCTATGTAGGAGTGTCATAGTCCTAGTAGGTTCGACTGGAGGGCTAATTGTTGATCGAGGTGGTCTGAGAAAAAAGTACTTAATACGTTGTCAAGTTTGGAGCTCAAAAGTTATTCTCGTGCGTTTTCATAAAGTGATTTTCAGTATAGTCAACGACTTGTTCAATTGATTTGAGGGTCTATGTAGGAGTGTCATAGTCCTAGTAGGTTGTACTGGAAGGCTAATTCTTGATCTAGGTGGTCTGATAAAAAAGTACTTAATACGTTGTCAAATTTCGAGCTCAAAATTTATTCTTGTGCGTTTTCATAAAAAGTGATTTTCAGTATAGTCAAGGACTTGTTCAAATGATTTGAGGGTCTATGTAGGAGTGTCATAGTCCTAGTAGGTTCGACTGGAGGGCTAATTGTTGATCTGGGTGGTCTGAGAAAAAAGTACTAAATACGTTGTCAAATTTGGAGCTCAAAAGTTATTCTTGTGCGTTTTCATAAAAAGTGATTTTCAGTATAGTCAACGACTTGTTCAATTGATTTGAGGGTCTATGTAGGAGTGTCATAGTCCTAGCAGGTTGTACTGGAAGGCTAATTGTTGATCTAGGTGGTCTGAGAAAAAAGTACTTCATTCGTTGTCAAATTTCGAGCTCAAAAGTTATTCTTGTGCGTTTTCATAAAAAGTGATTTTCAGTATAGTCAAGGACTTGTTCAAATGATTTGAGGGTCTATGTAGGATTGTCGTAGTCCTAGTAGGTTGTACTGGAGGAAAAATTCTTGATCTAGGTGGTCTGAGAAATAAGTACTTAATACGTTGTCAAATTTCGAGCTCAAAAAGTAATTCGTGTGCGTTTTCATAAAAAGTGATTTTCAGTATAGTCAAGGACTTGTTCAAATGATTTGAGGGTCTATGTAGGAGTGTCATAGTCCTAGTAGGTTCGACTGGAGGGCTAATTGTTGATCTAGGTGGTCTGAGAAAATAGTACTTAATACGTTGTCAAATTTGGAGCTCAAAAGTTATTCTTGTGCGTTTTCATAAAAAGTGATTTTCAGTATAGTCAACGACTTGTTCAATTGATTTGAGGGTCTATGTAGGAGTGTCATAGTCCTAGTAGGTTGTACTGGAAGGCTAATTGTTGATCTAGATTGTCTGAGAAAAAGTACTTAATACGTTGTCAAATTTCGAGCTCAAAAAGTTATTCTTGTGCGTTTTCAAAAAAAGTGATTTTCAATACAGTCAAGGACTTGTTCAAATGATTTGAGGGTCTATGTAGGAGTGTCATAGTCCTAGTAGGTTCGACTGGAGGGCTAATTGTTGATCTAGGTGGTCTGAGAAAAAAGTACTTAATACGTTGTCAAATTTGGAGCTCAAAAGTTATTCTTGTGCGTTTTCATAAAAAGTGATTTTCAGTATAGTCAACGACTTATTCAATTGATTTGAGGGTCTATGTAGGAGTGTCATAGTCCTAGTAGGTTCGACTGGAGGGCTAATTGTTGATCTAGGTGGTCTGAGAAAAAAGTACTTAATACGTTGTCAAATTTCGAGCTCAAAAAGTTATTCTTGTGCGTTTTCATAAAAAGTGATTTTCAGTATAGTCAAGGACTTGTTCAAATGATTTGAGGGTCTATGTAGGAGTGTCATAGTCCTAGTAGGTTCGACTGGAGGGCTAATTGTTGATCTAGGTGGTCTGAGAAAAAAGTACTTAATACGTTGTCAAATTTGGAGCTCAAAATTTATTCTTGTGCGTTTTCATAAAAAGTGATTTTCAGTATAGTCAACGACTTGTTCAATTGATTTGAGGGTCTATGTAGGAGTGTCATAGTCCTATTAGTTTCGACTGGAGGGCTAATTGTTGATCTAGGTGGTCTGAGAAAAAAGTACTTAAAACGTTGTCAAATTTCGAGCTCAAAAGTTACTCTTTGCGTTTTCATAAAAAGTGATTTACAGTATAGTCAAGGACTTGTTCAAATGATTTGAGGGTCTAGGTAGGAGTGTCATAGTCCTAGTAGGTTCTACTGGAGGGCTAATTGTTGATCTAGGTGGTCTGAGAAAAAAGTACTTCATACGTTGTCAAATTTCGAGCTCAAAAGTTATTCTTGTGCGTTTTCATAAAAAGTGATTTTCAGTATAGTCAAGGACTTGTTCAAGTGATTTGAGGGTCTATGTAGGAGTGTCATAGTCCTAGTAGGTTGTACTGGAGGGCTAATTGTTGATCTAGGTGGTCTGAGAAAAAAGTACTTAACACGTTGTCAAATTTCGTGCTCAAAAGTTATACTTGTGCGTTTTCATAAAAAGTGATTTTCAGTATAGTCAAGGACTTTTTCAAATGATTTGAGGGTCAATGTAGGAGTGTCATAGTCCTAGTAGGTTCTACTGGATGGCTAATTGTTGATCTAGGTGTTCTGAGAAAAAAGTACATAACACGTTGTCAAATTTCGAGCTCAAAATTTATTCTTGTGCGTTTTCATAAAAAGTGATTTTCAGTATAGTCAAGGACTTGTTCAAATGATTTGAGGGTCTATTTAGGAGTGTCATAGACCTAGTACGTTATACTGGAGGGCTAATTCTTGATCTAGGTGGTCTGAGAAAAAAGTACTTCATACGTTGTCAATTTTCGAGCTCAAAAGTTATTCTTGTGCGTTTTCATAAAAAGTGATTTTCAGTATAGTCTATGACTTGTTCAAATGATTTGAGGGTCAATGTAGGAGTGTCATGGTCCTAGTAGGTTCTACTGAAGGGCTAATTGTTGATCTAGGTGTTCTGAGAAAAAAGTACATAACATGTCAAATTTCGAGCTCAAAAGTTATTCATGTGCGTTTATAAAAAGTGATCTTCAGTATAGTCAAGGACTTGTTCAAATGATTTGAGGGTCAATGTAGGAATGTCATAGTTCTAGTAGGTTCTACTGGAGGGCTAATTGTTGATCTAGGTGTTCTGAGAAAAAAGTACATAACACGTTGTCAAATTTCGAGCTCAAAAGTTATTCTTGTGCGTTTTCATAAAAAGTGATTTTCAGTATAGTCAAGGACTTGTTCAAATGATTTGAGGGTCTATGTAGGAGTGTCATAGTCCTAGTAGGTTGTATTGGAGGGCTAATTCTTGATCTATGTGGTCTGAGAAAAAAGTACTTCGTACGTTGTCAAATTTCGAGCTCAAAAGTTATTCTTGTGCGTTTTCAAAAAAAGTGATTTTCAGTATAGTCAAGGACTTGTTCAAATGATTTGAGGGTCTATTTAGGAGTGTCATAGTCCTATTAGGTTCTACTGGAGGGCTAATTGTTGATCTAGGTGGTCTGAGAAAAAAGTACTTCATACGTTGTCAAATTTCGAGCTCAAAAGTTATTCTTGTGCGTTTTCATAAAAAGTGATTTTCAGTATAGTCAAGGACTTGTTCAAATGATTTTAGGGTCAATGTAGGAGTGTCATGGTCCTAGTAGGTTCTACTGGAGGGCTAATTGTTGATCTAGGTGTTCTGAGAAAAAAGTACATAACACGTTGTCAAATTTCGAGCTCAAAAGTTATTCTTGTGCGTTTTCATAAAATGTGATTTTCAGTATAGTCAAGGACTTGTTCAAATGATTTGAGGGTCTATGTAGGAGTGTCACAGTCCTAGTAGGTTGTACTGGAGGGCTAATTCTTGATCTAGGTGGTCTGAGAAAAAAGCACTTCATACGTTGTCAAATTTCGAGCTCAAAGTTATTCTTGTTCGTTTTCGTAGAAGTGATTTTCAGTATAGTCAAGGACTTTTTCAAATGATTTGAGGGTCAATGTAGGAGTGTCATCGTCCTAGTAAGTTCTACTGGAGGGCTAATTGTTGATCTAGGTGTTCTGAGAAAAAAGTACATAACACGTTGTCAAATTTCGAGCTCAAAGTTATTCTTGTGCGTTTTCATAAAAAGTGATTTTCAGTATAGTCAAGGACTTGTTCAAATGATTTGAGGGTCTATGTAGGAGTTTCATAGTCCTAGTAGGTTGTACTGGAGGGCTAATTCTTGATCTAGGTGGTCTGAGAAAAAAGTACTTCATACGTTGTCAAATTTCGAGCTCAAAAGTTATTCTTGTGCGTTTTCATAAAAAGTGATTTTCAGTATAGTCAAGGACTTGTTCAAATGATTTGAGGGCCTATTTAGGAGTGTCATAGTCCTATTAGGTTCTACTAGAGGGCTAATTGTTGATCTAGGTGGTCGGAGAAAAAAGTACTTCATACGTTGTCAAATTTCGAGCTTAGAAATAAAAATTATTCTTGTGCGTTTTCATAAAAAGTGATTTTCAGTATAGTCAAGGACTTGTTCAAATGATTTGAGGGTCAATGTATGAGTGTCATGGTCCTAGTAGGCTCTACTAGAGGGCTAATTGTTGATCTAGGTGTTCTGAGAAAAAAGTACATAACACGTTGTCAAATTTCGAGCTCAAAAGTTATTCTTGTGCGTTTTCATAAAAAGTGATTTTCAGTATAGTCAAGGACTTGTTCAAATGATTTGAGGGTCTGTGTAGGAGTGTCATAGTCCTAGTAGGTTGTACTGGAGGGCTAATTCTTGATCTAGGTGGTCTGAGAAAAAAGTACTTAATACGTTGTCAAATTTCGAGCTCAAAAGTTATTCTTGTGCGTTTTCATAAAAAGTGATTTTCAGTATAGTCAAGGACTTGTTCAAATGATTTGAGGGTCTATTTAGGAGTGTCATAGTCCTAGTAGGTTCTACTGGAGGGCTAATTGTTGATCTAGGTGTTCTCAGAAAAAAGTACATAACACGTTGTCAAATTTCGAGCTCAAAAGTTATTCTTGTGCGTTTTCATAAAAAGTGATTTTCAGTATAGTCAAGGACTTGTTCAAATGATTTGAGGGTCTGTGTAGGAGTGTCATAGTCCTAGTAGGTTGTACTGGAGGGCTAATTCTTGATCTAGGTGGTCTGAGAAAAAAGTACTTCATACGTTGTCAAATTTCGAGCTCAAAAGTTATTCTTGTGCGTTTTCATAAAAAGTGATTTTCAGTATAGTCAAGGTCTTGTTCAAATGATTTGAGGTTCTGTGTAGGAGTGTCATAGTCCTAGTAGCTTGTACTGGAGGGCTAATTGTTGATCTAGGTGTTCTGAGAAAAAAGTACATAACACGTTGTCAAATTTCGAGCTCAAAAGTTATTCTTGTGCGTTTTCATAAAAAGTGATTTTCAATATAGTCAAGGACTTGTTCAAATGATTTGAGGGTCTATGTAGCAGTGTCATAGTCCTAGTAGGTTGTACTGGAGGGCTAATTCTTGATCTAGGTGGTCTGAGAAAAAAGTAATTCATACGTTGTCAAATTTCGAGCTCAAAAGTTATTCTTGTGCGTTTTCATAAAAAGTGATTTTCAGTATAGTCAAGGACTTGTTCAAATGATTTGAGGGCCTATTTAGGAGTGTCATAGTCCTATTAGGTTCTACTGGAGGGCTAATTGTTGATCTAGGTGGTCGGAGAAAAAAGTACTTCATACGTTGTCAAATTTCGAGCTTAAAAATAAAAATTATTCTTGTGCGTTTTCATAAAAAGTGATTTTCAGTATAGTCAAGGACTTGTTCAAATGATTTGAGGGTCAATGTAGGAGTGTCATGGTCCTATTAGGCTCTACTAGAGGGCTAATTGTTGATCTAGGTGTTCTGAGAAAAAAGTACATAACACGTTGTCAAATTTCGAGCTCAAAAGTTATTCTTGTGCGTTTTCATGAAAAGTGATTTTCAGTATAGTCAAGGACTTGTTCAAATGATTTGAGGGTCTGTGTAGGAGTGTCATAGTCCTAGTAGGTTGTACTGGAGGACTAATTCTTGATCTAGGTGGTCTGAGAAAAAAGTACTTCATACGTTGTCAAATTTCGAGCTCAAAAGTTATTCTTGTGCGTTTTCATAGAAGTGATTTTCAGTATAGTCAAGGACCTTTTCAAATGATTTGAGGGTCTAGGTAGGAGTGTGATAGTCAAAATAGGTTCTGCTGGAGGGATAATTGTTCATGTAGGTGGTGTGAGAAAAGGAACGAAATAGGTCAAATTTCGAGCTCAAAAATTATTCTTGTGCGCGTTCATAAAAAGTTATTTTCAGTTTAGTCAAGAGTAGTAAAGATTTTTTGCAAATATAGGGTTCTTCTTACAAACATTTTGGTCCAATTTTGTCTTGATTTGAATTGTTTTAATTGAAAGTGCTTGCGCCCCTAATACGCCGGGTTTGGTGGTCCCTCAAAACTCGTGAGTTTGTCTTCAGGTTTTGTTTGCTATGGGTGAGTCTACATCGGGATGTAGACTGAGACCACCTCACCACGAGTTATGTGGGACCACCCATCCCCGGGTATCAGGGGACGCCACCAAGTGTGAACTGGGACCACCCACCACGGGTCTAAGTGGGACCACCCAGCCCCGGGTATCAGGGGAACTACTCTAGGGGTTAATTTATGCTCAAATTTTCTTAATTTTTTCAGTTTTTATCCATGTTGATATTTTTTTTGTGTTATAGAATGGAAAATAGTGTGCTTATTCTTGGAGATTCTCATTTGAAGAGGATGGCACAAAACTTTGAGTTTCCTCCTGCTTTCACTGTCATTGGAGTGTCAGGAGCCAAAGTTCAGATGTGGGAGGAGTTCAAAGACGAGATTAGAGGGCACCACATTTTGGTTGTTGTTCTTGGCGGTAACAACGTTACAGCTAAACCGTCGGATCCACAACAAAACAAAGAGAGCCTTTCTCAGACAATGACAAGCTTCGACGAGTTGCGAAATTTTTGCAATTTTGCAAGTACCAGCCTCATTATCTGCCAAGTGTTTAATAGGAAGTGCTCAATGAAAAGTAACTTCGATCCGATTGAAAAGCTAAATGGACGGCTACGTAATAAGAAACTGAAACCCAATTTCAGATCTTTTAACTTCGATCCTGTGTTAAGTGAAGATGGCGTTCATCTTACACCAGAAAGTTACAAAGCTGCTTGTGGTGAGATTCTGACTTCTGTTCAAGGTCCCCCTCTGGCTCGACCAGAGTTTGCAAAGCTGAATGTGAACAATGTTGTGTAGTTTGATACGTTGCAATTGATATGTTCTTTCTTTGTAATTTGAGTTTGGTTTCTGCTTTCCACAAAAATACTCTGGTAGAGTGTTCAATATCTGATATATTAGACGTCATTGATTTCTTTGTGAAAAGTTGTCTACAGGTTTTAATTGATCTTAATTATTGAGTTTCTGATCATAGTAAGAATAATAAAAATTATAATAATAATAATAATAATAATAATAATAATAATAATAATGATTGACTAACCGATAATAGTGCAACTCATTGAATTTTTTCAAACCTCATCTAATTCTTTCAAGTAAAAAACTATGCATGTTGATCCTATCTGATTCAAGTGGAGGGAATCAACTAATAATTTTTTTCTTTTGACTAAAAATTTTAACCAATTTGTTCATCCCATCTGATTGAAGTGGAGGGACTGAACTTGTTTTGCTTATGGGAGAAATAATGATTGACTATCTGATTATGGTGAAAGTCAGTGCAATTTTTCAAAATACTCTTGCTTTTAATTCTGTTGAGTTGTAATTCTAATTGAGTTGTACGTAGGGTCGCTTTGTTTATCTCATCTGATTCAAGTGTAGAGAATGAACTTAGATTTGCTGTGTGGAGAAATTTTCTGTGACTCTCTGATCATAGTGGAAGTCATCGAAATGCGAGTCTTCTTATAAATTCAATTTTCTCAAGATCAACTTGTATATTTTTTCACTGAGACATTTGAAATTATTAGAAGACTCCTATTTCGATGACTTCCTCTATGATCAGAGAGTCAATGAAAATTTCTCCACACATAAAATCCAAGTTCATTCTCTCCACTTCAATCAGATGAGATGAACAAAGCGACCCTAACTACAATTCAATTGAAGTTACAACTCAACAGAATTAAAAGCGAGAGGACTTTGAAAAATTACAATGACTTCCACAATAATCAGATAGCCAATCATTTTTCACCCCTAAGCAAAAGGAGTTCAATCCCTCAACTTCAATCCGATGAAATAAACATAGGGATCTTGGTTTTTCTCAATGAACTATTAGTTGATTCCTTCCGCTTGAATCAGATAGGAACGTGTATTTTCTTTCACTATCTGATTCAAGCGGAAGGAATCAACTAATAGTTCTCTGAGAAAAACCAAGATCCTTTTGTTCATCTCATGTGATTGAAATGGAGGGATTGAATTCATTTTGTTAGTAGAGAAATAATGATTGACAGTCTGATCATAGTGGAAGTCATTGAAATTTTCAGAAGTCATCTATTTCTTTCAAAAACTATGCATGTTGATCCTATCTGATTCAAGTGGAGGGAATCAACTCAGTTTTTTTTATAAAAATATAAGATCTTTTTGTACATCTCATCTGATTGAAGTGGAGGGATTGAATTCATTTGGCTAGTGGAGAAATATTGATTGACTATCTGATCTTTGTGGAGGTCATTGAAATTTTTCAATAATCATCTAATTCTTTTAAGTAAAAAACTATGCATGTTGATCCTATCTGATTCAAGTGGAGGGAATCAACTAATAATATTTTCTTCTGACTAAAAGTTTTGACCAATTTGTTCATCCCATCTGATTGAAGTGGAGGGACTAAACTTCTTTTGCTTATGGGAGAATTAATGATTGACTATCTGATTATGGTGGAAGTCATTGCAATTTTTCAAAGTACTCTTGCTTTTATTTCTGTTGTTGTAATTCTAATTGAGTTGTAGGTAGGGTCGCTTAGTTCATCTCATCTGATTCAAGTGTAGAGAATGAACTTATATTTGCTGTGTGGAGAAATTTTCTGTGACTCTCTGATCATAGTGGAAGTCATCGAAATGCGAGTCTTCTTATAAATTCAATTTTCTCAAGATCAACTTGTATATTTTTTCACCGAGACATTTGAAATTATTAGAAGACTCCTATTTCGATGACTTCCTCTATGATCAGAGAGTCAATGAAAATTTCTCCACACATAAAATCCAAGTTCATTCTCTCCACTTCAATCAGATGAGATGAACAAAGCGACCCTAACTACAATTCAATTGAAGTTACAACTCAACAGAATTAAAAGCGAGAGGACTTTGAAAAATTACAATGACTTCCACAATAATCAGATAGTCAATCATTTATCACCCCTAAGCAAAAGGAGTTCAATCCCTCCACTTCAATCCGATGAAATAAACATAGGGATCTTGGTTTTTCTCAATGAACTATTAGTTGATTCCTTCAGCTTGAATCAGATAGGAACGTGTATATTTTTTCACTATCTGATTCAAGCGGAAGGAATCAACTAATAGTTCTCTGAGAAAAACCAAGATCCTTTTGTTCATCTCATGTGATTGAAATGGAGGGATTGAATTCATTTTGTTAGTAGAGAAATAATGATTGACAGTCTGATCATAGTGGAAGTCATTGAAATTTTTCAGAAGTCATCTAATTCTTTCAAAAACTATGCATGTTGATCCTATCTGATTCAAGTGGAGGGAATCAACTCAGTTTTTTTATAAAAAAATATAAGAACTTTTTGTACATCTCATCTGATTGAAGTGGAGGGATTGAATTCATTTGGCTAGTGGAGAAATATTGATTGACTATCTGATCTTTGTGGAGGTCATTGAAATTTTTCAATAATCATCTAATTCTTTCAAGTAAAAAACTATGCATGTTGATCCTATCTGATTCAAGTGGAGGGAATCAACTAATAATATTTTCTTCTGACTAAAAGTGTTGACCAATTTGTTCATCCCATCTGATTCAAGTGGAGGGACTGAACTTCTTTTGCTTATGGGAGAAATAATGATTGACTATCTGATTATGGTTATGGTGGAAGTCATTGCGATTTTTCAAAGTACTCTTGCTTTTATTTCTGTTGTTGTAATTCTAATTGAGTTGTAGGTAGGGTCGCTTAGTTCATCTCATCTGATTCAGGTGGAGAGACTGAACTTAGATTTTCTGCGGGGGGAATTTTCTTTGACTATCTGATCATAGTGGAAGTCATCGAAATATATGTCTTCTAATAATTTTATTTTTCTCAGTTGAAAATATACAAGCTGATCCTATCTGATTCAAGTGGAGGGAATCAACTCAGTTTTTTTTATAAAAATATAAGATCTTTTTGTACATCTCATCTGATTGAAGTGGAGGGATTGAATTCATTTGGCTAGTGGAGAAATATTGATTGACTATCTGATCTTTGTGGAGGTCATTGAAATTTTTCAATAATCATCTAATTCTTTTAAGTAAAAAACTATGCATGTTGATCCTATCTGATTCAAGTGGAGGGAATCAACTAATAATATTTTCTTCTGACTAAAAGTTTTGACCAATTTGTTCATCCCATCTGATTGAAGTGGAGGGACTAAACTTCTTTTGCTTATGGGAGAAATAATGATTGACTATCTGATTATGGTGGAAGTCATTGCAATTTTTCAAAGTACTCTTGCTTTTATTTCTGTTGTTGTAATTCTAATTGAGTTGTAGGTAGGGTCGCTTAGTTCATCTCATCTGATTCAAGTGTAGAGAATGAACTTATATTTGCTGTGTGGAGAAATTTTCTGTGACTCTCTGATCATAGTGGAAGTCATCGAAATGCGAGTCTTCTTATAAATTCAATTTTCTCAAGATCAACTTGTATATTTTTTCACCGAGACATTTGAAATTATTAGAAGACTCCTATTTCGATGACTTCCTCTATGATCAGAGAGTCAATGAAAATTTCTCCACACATAAAATCCAAGTTCATTCTCTCCACTTCAATCAGATGAGATGAACAAAGCGACCCTAACTACAATTCAATTGAAGTTACAACTCAACAGAATTAAAAGCGAGAGGACTTTGAAAAATTACAATGACTTCCACAATAATCAGATAGTCAATCATTTATCACCCCTAAGCAAAAGGAGTTCAATCCCTCCACTTCAATCCGATGAAATAAACATAGGGATCTTGGTTTTTCTCAATGAACTATTAGTTGATTCCTTCCGCTTGAATCAGATAGGAACGTGTATATTTTTTCACTATCTGATTCAAGCGGAAGGAATCAACTAATAGTTCTCTGAGAAAAACCAAGATCCTTTTGTTCATCTCATGTGATTGAAATGGAGGGATTGAATTCATTTTGTTAGTAGAGAAATAATGATTGACAGTCTGATCATAGTGGAAGTCATTGAAATTTTTCAGAAGTCATCTAATTCTTTCAAAAACTATGCATGTTGATCCTATCTGATTCAAGTGGAGGGAATCAACTCAGTTTTTTTATAAAAAAATATAAGAACTTTTTGTACATCTCATCTGATTGAAGTGGAGGGATTGAATTCATTTGGCTAGTGGAGAAATATTGATTGACTATCTGATCTTTGTGGAGGTCATTGAAATTTTTCAATAATCATCTAATTCTTTCAAGTAAAAAACTATGCATGTTGATCCTATCTGATTCAAGTGGAGGGAATCAACTAATAATATTTTCTTCTGACTAAAAGTGTTGACCAATTTGTTCATCCCATCTGATTCAAGTGGAGGGACTGAACTTCTTTTGCTTATGGGAGAAATAATGATTGACTATCTGATTATGGTTATGGTGGAAGTCATTGCGATTTTTCAAAGTACTCTTGCTTTTATTTCTGTTGTTGTAATTCTAATTGAGTTGTAGGTAGGGTCGCTTAGTTCATCTCATCTGATTCAAGTGTAGAGAATGAACTTATATTTGCTGTGTGGAGAAATTTTCTGTGACTCTCTGATCATAGTGGAAGTCATCGAAATGCGAGTCTTCTTATAAATTCAATTTTCTCAAGATCAACTTGTATATTTTTTCACCGAGACATTTGAAATTATTAGAAGACTCCTATTTCGATGACTTCCTCTATGATCAGAGAGTCAATGAAAATTTCTCCACACATAAAATCCAAGTTCATTCTCTCCACTTCAATCAGATGAGATGAACAAAGCGACCCTAACTACAATTCAATTGAAGTTACAACTCAACAGAATTAAAAGCGAGAGGACTTTGAAAAATTACAATGACTTCCACAATAATCAGATAGTCAATCATTTATCACCCCTAAGCAAAAGGAGTTCAATCCCTCCACTTCAATCCGATGAAATAAACATAGGGATCTTGGTTTTTCTCAATGAACTATTAGTTGATTCCTTCCGCTTGAATCAGATAGGAACGTGTATATTTTTTCACTATCTGATTCAAGCGGAAGGAATCAACTAATAGTTCTCTGAGAAAAACCAAGATCCTTTTGTTCATCTCAAGTGATTGAAATGGAGGGATTGAATTCATTTTGTTAGTAGAGAAATAATGATTGACAGTCTGATCATAGTGGAAGTCATTGAAATTTTTCAGAAGTCATCTAATTCTTTCAAAAACTATGCATGTTGATCCTATCTGATTCAAGTGGAGGGAATCAACTCAGTTTTTTTATAAAAAAATATAAGAACTTTTTGTACATCTCATCTGATTGAAGTGGAGGGATTGAATTCATTTGGCTAGTGGAGAAATATTGATTGACTATCTGATCTTTGTGGAGGTCATTGAAATTTTTCAATAATCATCTAATTCTTTCAAATAAAAAACTATGCATGTTGATCCTATCTGATTCAAGTGGAGGGAATCAACTAATAATATTTTCTTCTGACTAAAAGTGTTGACCAATTTGTTCATCCCATCTGATTCAAGTGGAGGGACTGAACTTCTTTTGCTTATGGGAGAAATAATGATTGACTATCTGATTATGGTTATGGTGGAAGTCATTGCGATTTTTCAAAGTACTCTTGCTTTTATTTCTGTTGTTGTAATTCTAATTGTGTTGTAGGTAGGGTCGCTTAGTTCATCTCATCTGATTCAGGTGGAGAGACTGAACTTAGATTTTCTGCGGGGGGAATTTTCTTTGACTATCTGATCATAGTGGAAGTCATCGAAATATATGTCTTCTAATAATTTTATTTTTCTCAGTTGAAAATATACAAGCTGATCCTATCTGATTCAAGCGGAAGGAATCAACTAATTGTTTTTTGAGAAAAACCAAGATCCCTTTGTTCATCTCGCTGGTGGAAGTTAAGAGAATGGACCTATTGCTGAGTGGCGGATTAATGATTGAATGACCTTCGATCAATCATCTGTGAATTCGTTTTGAATTGAGGATTCATAATCTTTGGTTTCTCAAGATCGGTTTTCCTCTTCAGACCGTCTAGTATGTCTCAATTTGTATCTCAGCACCTTGATCCAAAACAGAGGGAAAATCGCGGCATAAACACTAGAGAAGTTTACTCAGAGGCCGAGTACAACCGAGCGCTGAGGTTGCGCTGGGTGTTCTTCTGCAGATATGATAAGTCTGTGTTCCCACTATACTTGAAGCATTACGCGTGGCCAGCCGGTTTTGGATTTCACGACAAGATGAATATTACAAAAGGCACTGTTCTACCCCTAAAAACAGAAATTGGTTTGTACGACTGCCAGTTTGTGGAGACTTGTTTAGAGAAGGAATATGATTCCCCATCACGAAGGGCCATGGAAATACTTGATAGGGCGAAGCAGAATAATGTGTCCATCGCAGAGCTAACTATGAGCTTAGGGTTAGCGATTTTCTAGCTTTTTGAAAAAGCATGTGAGTGTTGAATGTATGTGCTCATGTTCTTTTTAAAATTCCAAGGCCATTTTAGTTACGACACCTTACAGATTCTTTACTTTTAATTGGAGCTGTAAAATTTAGTGCCGTAAAAACAATTTTTTTTATTTTTTCTGCAGGGAAGAACAGGATGAGAACACTGCTCCCCCTACTCAGGAAAGATCCGTGGCCGATCTATTCATTGAAAACGGCGGTTCGCCTATAACTAGCACACAAAGGAAGAAGAAATCCAAAAAAGTTGTACGAGACGATGATGAGGCACCTCCAAAAGCTAGAAAGAGGCTAGCAGAGCCAATTGTGTCACTGGGTGGGCAACAGGAGTACAATTGTCGAAGTCCTGTGGATGTCATGACACCCCCGAATGTAGAGGCAGAGAATTCTAACAAGGTACACTTCTTCTGTGTTTTTCTCCCAATTAAGAGTTTATTTTGTACAGTTTTGGCTTTCTGGTTGCTTGGAGTTATGTTAAATTAATGCTTATTTCTACATTACGATGTCTTAAAAAGTTTCCTGTTATCTTTTGTTGAAAAAATCGTTTCTCTGCTTTTATATTGAATCTTCTTTAGAGTTCATCAGCAGTTCTGAAGGCACTGGTTCAAGAGCAGAAGCAACATAATGATATGATGGCGGAAGGTCAACGAAAGTTCTTTGATCAGATGTTGAAGATCCGTAAAGCTGAGAAGAGAGAGTTCTTAAACATTTGGTCAGCTCATCTTAATGTTAATACGAGTGGAACTGAAGTGCCTAACAATGCTGAAAATTCGGCTCCCTTGATGTATAAAGGATTTGACCTAATGACGCTCTATGCTCCAGAAAAACCGAGCATACTGAGTCGTGAGCTTGGTCGTCGACTCTTCGGCGAAGGAGAGAAATGCGAACTGATCCTCTTGATAATAGGAAAGAAAACCAGCCGTGCAACCGGGAGAAAACCATGTGATGTCACAAGATATCAACTGTTCAAAGGTATGTTGTGGCAGCCAGGTGGTGATTTTAGAACTTCAAGTATTACAAATGTTTTTTGGATAAAAAATGTTTTGAACCTTTTTTAACTTCGTGGAAATTTAAGGTGGGTTTGTTCTGTATGGGAAGTAGAGTTGAATTAAGCGCAGGCTTTTTTCTGCATTTAGAGTGTGTCACTAGGAAGTACCCATGGGCACCAGAGGCAGCCTTTGCCAATGCACGCGACAGCGCTAACCAATACGGGCTGGATCAAAAGGTCAGGCATGGTGTTGAAGAGGCGAAGAGACTTGTGCAACTACAAGAGTTGACCAATGGCACTGATGACGAGTAACTTATAGCCAAATTTTGTCAGAATGTTTCTTCAAATGAGCTTCAGGCGAAACATGGGATTCACGCATTAACTTTTGTCGCCCTGATAACATTTATTTTCAAGAGTCTTTCTCTTAATGCTGACTTGACTTGAAAACAATATTTTTGTTCATCTAAGGTACTTTGTTGCTGATGACCTAAGATCTATTTGCTGATTCAAACTCTTAGCTCATTCTATGCCATATTATTCAGATCTCTTCTTTTATTTGTTATGTACCTTTTTATCAGCTGACTTATTTTTTATCTCAGTCCATCACCTGAGATGTTTTGATCTTCCTTTCTGTTTGTATCACAGTGAGTTTTCAATTTATATCAGAGGTGTTGCTATCTCACGCTGTTCATTCTTATGTTATGAGTTCTATTGGTTTTTGTTCAATGTCTGTCAATATTCGAGCTAATAGCAGTCCTAATAAATAAATTGTTCTCAAAAGTTTTGTCTTCAAATTTTTGTTCGAAGCTCACATGAATTGCATTAAAGCAAACCCTTGCCTAGCAATATCTTCACAAATTATTACCTCAGATCTTGTTTTATGCGTTTCATTTATGCGGTTCACTTAAAATCTGTCTTTAAAGATGTTTTGCGGACCTTTTGTAATTCAAATTTTTCTGTTTCAAGCTCCTATATTGGTTTCAGAGTCATGAGTTTCACTTTTTTAAATAAAACTGAAAAACACAATCTGTTATGTCAAGTTGATGGCCAAATTTGTCGAAGTTTTGGTTTTTCGGATCCGGAACTCAAAACGTTTGTTGAGTTGATATCGGAAGACGATTTTGATGATTTGAAGAACTCGAATTCCTCAGTTAAAAAGACTCATAATTTGTTGCAGAAGGCTTATCATCAAATGAAAGTAGAATGCTGTCAAATAAAACCAGATAATTATCACGGATATGGTTTGTTCTACGAAGGAGAGAAGACACTTGCTAGAAGTCAATTGGTTGCGTTAATAGGATATCTGGAAAAAATTCCAGAAAAAGACGAAATTGCGTTCTCAAATTTATCAGTTATGGCTCCAAGAGAAGGCTCGAAGTTAAGTCGTGTTATGGTTGGTCCTGCGCGCTTTGTCAATCATAGTTGTAGACCGAATTGTGATTACAGGGCAGTTGAAATTAATGGAAGAAAAGGAGTCCAAATTATCACACGTCAAGAGATCTTGCCTGGAACGGAGTTGTTATCCTTCTATGGGACTGATTTTTTCGGACCTGGTAACCGGGAATGTAAATGCCCCCATGAGGATCTGCATGTTGATGTCAGTACACCCGTTGTTTGTGCTCGAAGAACTTCCGTTGATGTTTCGCCCATTTCAACTGATACGCCTGTAAAAGGAAGTCAAAAGATATTCAGATTGAAAAACTTCAAGCGGCAGTATCAGCAACGCAATTTACAAACAGTGCCCAAAAAAGCAAAATGGATTGATCTCAGGCTACCTAGCGGCGAAATTACCGAAAGTGATGACACTAGTGAAGAAGAAGGCGAAGCATCAACACCTGCAGCCGAAAATACAGAGGAGAGTACGGCACCTGTTGGTTCATCGGCTGTTGCGTGTAGTCAAATTGTTGAATGTGGAAGCCAGGTTGAATGCAAAAGTTCTGGTGAATCGGAAAGCGAAGATGAACAATGTTTTTCTAATTATCAACCAATCAGCAATACTTCAAAAGTTTCAGTGGAAAATTTCATTCATTGTGTTGAGAGCATAGTAACGAAACACGGAACGTCAGACAAAGAAGCTGGGGAATTGTTGCGCTTGATTCGTTTGTCTCATCCGAATAGCTCAATTCCTTCATTCAAAACGCTCAAAAAGCGAAACGTTCTGGTAACTCGTCAGCGAGTTGTTAAATCTGAAGCATCGAAAGGAGGAGAATGGTGCGTTCTTAATTTCCTTGAAGAGATTGAAACTCTTCTGAAACTGAACATCCATTCCATTGTCAACTACAGTAATCAGCGAATAGATGCGAGAGATTTAATTCTTCCTGATTTCTTTGATGAAAGTTCCAGAACACTCAACCTCTTCCTAATTATAAATACAGACGGTGTGAAAGTTATTCAGTGTCGCAACACTTCCTTGTGGCCTGTCTGGATAGCGATTGCAAATTTACCCCCGATTATACGATCAGCCTTCAAAAATATAATTTTGGCCGGGCTGTGGTTTGGAACTGAAAAACCTCACTGGACATCTTTTTTAAAGGTAATTTTCTTCCTTCTCCCTTTTTTCGTGTTTTTTTTCCCGGATTTTTATGTATACCATTTTATAGGCAATCAGTGAGCAGCTGAAGCCAACCACTTTGGAATATTCTGGTGTGTTCTATACTGTGATGTTAAAGCCTGTTCTTTTTGTTGCCGATACTCCTGCTCGCTATTCTGTTCTCAATTGGACTTCCTTCAATGGCTATTTTGGCTGCTGTTATTGTTACAATGAAGGCCAACGTAATGAAAAAACGCATTTTTATCCGAATGTTCGGTCAAAAATGAGGACTGTTTGTGAATACACAGCGAATGTTGAGTTCATCAAAAAACATCCTTCGCTGAAGAACTGGAAAGGTGTTAAAGGTGTGAGCGCTCTCAGCCAAATAATACCTAATCTGCCTTTATCCATGCCTATAGATTATATGCATTAAATTGCTCTCGGAGTTGCACGAACAGTTCTTGATTTGGCTGCAAAAGAAATTAAAGGTGCCCGCAAAGAAGAGCTGAAGAGGGTCATTAAGAATCTTAAAGTAAGTTGTTTATTTTTTCAGTGGTATTTGCAAAGTTGTTTTCCATTTTTTTTAAATCAAATTTTGATTAGGTCCCTCATGAAATTAAACGCTCCCCGAGAAGTCTCTGCGATCTCCCCTACTTCAAAGCAAGCGAATGCAAGGACTGGCTTCTCTATATTGGGCCTGTTCTTTTGCAATTCAACATCTGTCCTGAGAGCTACGAAAGATTTATGTGTCTGAGCTACGCCATTCGACTGCTCCTAACAGACACAAAGCATACCGAAAAAGCTGGAAAATATATTGAACGATTTCTTAATATGACAGCATCACAATACGATGAGTACTGCTTTACGATTAATGTCCACTTCTTGTCGCATTTATGCTGGCAGGTCAGAAACTTTGGTCCGCTGTGGTCAACGTCAGCGTTCATGTTCAAGTCTGCTAACAACATGCTGAGCAAACCGTTTACAGGAACAGTTAATCATCTCGACCTTATTATAGAGCGATATATTCGGCGGAAAAAGTTGCTGCTTAGCGAGTTAATAAATGATGACCTGTTCGATTTTGCCGAGAGCCTGGGGTGTTCAACGAAAGTGTTCGCGGAACATAAGGTCATTGATGAAACTGCACTTCCCATTCATTTCGACTCACGTGATCCAAGTCTGTTTTCTACGATGTCCTTGCGTACGCTCAATCTTGACTCCCTCACATGTTCTACTAATAATAACGCATACGTCAGCTTTATGCAATCTGCTCTGCAACAGTATGGAGAAATTGTTGTTTTCCAAAAGTCAGATATAGTTACTTGCCTCGTCAACGTTTTCCGAGTTGTCAAGCGGTTCTCTCACAAATATTGCACCGAAAAAAACTGAAATTTTGAGTTTCGTTGAAGTCGAGTATGCCGGCTACCAAAAAGAAATTTCAATCACTGATATCCTCAACAAACTGTTTCGCATTGATCTTGCTCACAGAGTTTTTTTGTCTGTTATTGTTGATCATTTTGAGCATGATTAGATTTTTCCTTATTTTTAATCTTGAATTGTTATCTGTTTTGATTGGTTCGATTTCATTTTTATATTGTGTGCTCTTTGATATCAATTTATTTGAGATCACCGCTTTTTCGCAAAAGTGTTCACTTTTTGCTGCCAAAAATGATGCTTCCTTAACTATACTAACTGTTTGGATGGTATTAGTTGTAAATTTTTGTTCGAATTTGAAAAGTTCGGAAAAAATAATAGGATTTTGAAGAAAGTCGTTTTTCGAAAAAAAAAATAGTTATCATTTTATATTTTCTCGACACCCAAGAGCAACATCTTCCGACAGCTTTCATGCTTTATGCTTATTTTAGGTCACCTTATAAAACTTGGTATGGAGTACCACCTATTTAGGTAGAGTGTGGGAGAAAAAAAGTTTTTGCTATAGCTTGTCTAGGAAAAAAGTTAGTTTTTCATACGGAAATTTGCGAATTTCGCGATTAGCGAATTTTTAAAATAGGTCTTTTTTCATTGGGTGAAGGAGTTGTTCAAATCAATCGAAACTTGGTTTGGATTATCACCTGTTTAGGTAGAGTATAGTAGAAAAAAAATTGCTATAGCTTGTGTAAAAAAAAAGTTAGTATTTCATACGGAAATTTGCGAATTTAGCGAATAACGAATTTTAAAAATAGTTCTTATTCATCGGGTCGAGGAATTGTTCAAATCCATCCAAACTCGTTGTGGAGTATCACCAGTGTAAGTGGATTGTAAACCAAAAAGGATTTTTGGTATAGCTTGCCTAGCAAAAAAGTTAGCTTTTCATACGGAAATTTGAGGGTATCGCGATGAGCGATTTTTAACTATAGTTATTTTTGATTGGGTTAAGAAATTGTCCAAATTGAACCAAACCTGGTATGGAGTATCCCCTGTGTAGGTAGAGTGTAGGAGAAAAATAATTTTTGCTATAGCCTGTCTAGGAAAAAAGTTAGTCTTTCATACGGAAATTTGCGTTATTCGCGAATAGCGAATTTTAAAATTATGTCTTTTTCAACAGGTCAAGGAGTTGTCAAAATCAAACCAAACTCGATATGGAGTATCACCAGTGTAATTAGAGTGTAAAACAAAAAGAATTTTGGTATAGCTTGCCTAGCAATAAAGTTAAGTTTTCATAAGGAGATTTGCGAATTTCGCGATTAGCGAATTTTAAATATAGTTGTTTTTGATTGGGTCAGGAAGTTGTTCAAATTGAACCAAACTTGGTACGGAGAATCCCCTGTGTAATTAGAGTGTAAAAGAAGGAAAATTTTTGGTATTGCTTGCATAGCAAAAAAGTTGGGTTTTCATACGGAATTTTGCGAATTGCAAATTTTTGGGAATTTAAAAAATAGGTCTTTTTCATCGGGTCAAGCAGTTGTCTAAATCAAACCAAGTTCGGTATGGAGTATCCCCTGTGTAATTAGAGTGTAAAAGAAAGAGAATTTTTGGTATAGCTTGCCTAGGAAAAAAGTTGGGCTTTCATACGGAGTTTTGCGAATTTCGCGAATTGTGAATTTTTGCGAATTTTAAAAATAGGTTTTTTTCATTGGTTCAAGGAGTTGTCCAAATCGAACCAAACTCGGTATGGAGTATCCCCTGTGTAGTTAGAGTGTAAAGCAAAAATAATTTCTGCTACAGCTTGTCTTGGAAAAAGGTTAGAATTTCATACAGAAATTTGCGAATTTCGCGATTAGCAAATTTTAAATATAGTTATTTTTGATTGGGTCAAGAACTTGTCCAAATTGAACCAAACCTGGTATGGAGTATCTTCTGTGTAGTTAGAGTGTAGAAGAAAAAGAATTTTTGCTATAGCTTGTCTAGGAAAAAAGTTAGTTTTTCATTCGGAAATTTGCGAATTTCGCGATTAGCGAATTTTAAAAATACGTCTTTTTCATCGGGTCATGGAGTTGTCCAAATCAAACCAAACTCGGTATGGAGTATCATCAGTGTAATTAGAGTGTAAAACAAAAAGAATTTTTAGTATAGCTTGTCTAGGAAAAAAGTTTGTTTTTCATACTGAAATTTGCGAATTTCGCGATTAGCGAATTTTATATTTTTTTTGAAAATAACGATTTATTATGCTTTGTTTTGCTTGGAGATAGAGTTCAAGCCTGG
This sequence comes from Convolutriloba macropyga, assembly GCF_964194025.1. NCBI lineage: Eukaryota > Metazoa > Xenacoelomorpha > Acoela > Convolutidae > Convolutriloba > Convolutriloba macropyga. The sequence goes on from NC_134482.1 coordinate 11,607,681, forward strand.
TATTTTACCTAGTGCTCTTCTCAAAGTCTCCTATAGTTGTTTGTTTTTAACTCCGCCGTAGCCGGTCCCCAGCCCGGATGAGAAAGGAGGAGGGAAACACACCCAGAACATACTGGAAAAGTCTCAAAAAGCCGGTTTTTCAACTTGACTGGAGCCTTTTCCGACAATTTTCCAGCTATTATTTGACCTTAAAAACCTTTTTAATCTTGGTACGGCCGTAGTACGGCACCTTATTAATCTTGGTACGGCCTTAGTACGGTACCTTAGAAATCTTAGTACGGCCTTACTACGGCCCGTAGAAAACTTAACAAGATCTTAGTACGGTTTTGATCAAAGACTTATACGGTGCCGTACTACGGCCTTACCAAGTTTTCCAAGTTCGGGCAACCTGGGTCGATTTTACCAATTTAATATGCTAGAGAAAAATTTGTAAAATCCAATCCTTAGTTGCATGTAATTGCACTGCTAAATATATATTACATGAATTACAAGCAAAATCTAGTATATTTTTTATTTTAATTGAAATTCAGAAGTCATTTTGGCCCGTGCTAGAGAAGACTTTCTCTAGCGCAGGCCAAAATTTTTTTTACTTTCTCAACGTTAAACGTTAGCAAATTCCTTCAATAGCGACATCTTGATTGCTGCTTAATTTCCATTTTACACTTTTTTCCTTCAAATACGTTTAGTTTTTGGTCAAGATCTTATAATATTTTTCCGGGGAAAAAAGAACTTGAATACGTTTAATTACAGATTGTTTTTAAAAGGAAACTGATATGGTAAGATATCTAATGGTTCCAAATTCAGCTTTGAATTAATTGCATTTTGTCATCAACCAATTATAAAATTAGATTAATCAACGTATTTCACCCAATAAAATAGCAATATGAGAAAATTATTCAGCATTTTTTTAACTAGAAAATGGCGCCGTCATTTGGCGCTCAAAGATTTTGAGTTCTGTCGAAGTTGTTAAGTCTACAAATAAAAGTGTTGCAAAGCAATTGCAAACTGATAATAACAAAATTTTGCGGTCTGCTTATCTTTTTGTTAATGCATCCCGGATTTTCATAACATCACTTAGAGATAATTTCGGAAGCATTGAAAAAGTAATGCTTGAAGATGAGTAACATTTCATAAACACAAAAATTATGTATAATAGTATTTGATTTAATACATAAATTGTTCACAGTCGGCGTGTTATCTCAGTTAGAAATTTATATTGATCAATGTTATGAGCACAATTGGAGTTATAAAGTCTAATCAAATTCGTGGCGCTTAAAAAGATCTCAACTACGCTCGTTTGAGTTTATTTGTCCTAATTAAAATTTTTTTTTTGCTGATTGTAAATCATGATATTGAAATTCTTCAGTAGTTTCGCAATTTTAACGGTTCTGGTTGTTGTGTTTTCCGAACATCCGGTGTCTGGGCAGGCAATTCCCAACAGCGATTGGTTTCCTTCATTTGATCTTGCAATGCCTCATGTCAAAGGGGTTCGAGATTTCTACTCAGAGTTTATGGAGGTACGATATCAATGCATATGTCATTTTTTGTGGTAATCACAAAATGTACTCTATCACCTCTCGGCGTTCCCATTAACCCCCATTAAGAACCCTAGAACCCTAGAAACCCTAGAAACCTAGAACCCATTAACCCCCAATCAATAGCCCTTTCCTGTCATTTAGATATTTCTAGACAGTACACATACGTTCTTTGTCTCTTATATCAGTATCTTCATTCCCTAATTTCTTATCCCTCTCAGCGAATTTCTAATCCCTATGTCAACAAGGAGACTCGGTAATGTGCGTTCGCACTTAAAGTTCCGACCCCGCACATCACATTTTTGGCATAAGTGTCTATCAAATGAGGAACAGATAAGACAACACGAAAACTAAAGGATTTTTCAAAATTTTGGTGTATGCTCAAAAAGATTGCCTACAACGCACAAAAAATCCGGTGGAATAAAAAGCTCCGCATTAGAGTGATACTTTTTGCCATTATTAAGAAAGCAAGGCTAGAGGAAATACAAAATAAAAAAAACACAAACATTAATTACATCCAAAACTTATTGTCCATTAAAAAAAACTTAATAACAGAGTCATGATAGCGTTAGACACGACTGAAACTAAAGAAAACAACTTGTATTTATTTGAAAAGATATGGGACCAGTCCATTATAAGGCTTCGTAACAATTAGACAAACAAACAAATTCAGCAAAGCTAAAAGAAAACTCACTTATATTTTTTTAAAAACAATTAATTTCAAAAGTAATGAGAACCATTGAATATCAACTGAAAACAACTAATTGTTTTACAGTAACCCATACCTCTAATGCCTCTATAAGAGGGCATTAATACCTGTCACTATTCAAATTTTTATGCTGTTACAAAAAGAACAACAAATCGAGACAGCAAACAAAAATTCAATTAAAAATTGCGAGAAAAAACTCTCGACGCCGCACGGCAAATTTCGCCCCTCAAAAAATGTTTGATTGCGCCTTTTTTGATAAACCCAAAAAATGGTATATGACCTATCAAGAATGAGACCAGTTAAAATTAGAAAAAAAAACAAAAAGTGGAAAAACTAAGAAATATATTCATATTTTTTTATAGCAATTATTTTCAAAGTCATGAAAGCCATTAACTACCAAATGACATAATTAAATAGGTGCGATTGTTTGTCCAATGAGAACTCCAAGCGCTTGAGAACTCATTTACTCAGAGTATGTCTTACATCTAAAAAGAACGTCCAATATAGAGAAAAAATTCAAAATTATTTTTTTTTGCAAAAAGACCGTGTAGAAGCCAGCAAATTCATATCGAATTGATAAAAACAATAAATTCTTTACACTTACACTTCTCTTTGACAACAAATTTGCGATATCTGACCTGTAATTAAAAGATTAGGTAACAAAAAGACAAAAAAGTACAAAAATGCGAAATTGGAGTGAATTTTTTTTTTAATTTTTGAAAACAATTGTTTTCAAAGTCATGAAAGCCTTCAGCTATCATTTCAAATCAGAATGTAGACTCATTTGTTCCATTGTTCCTCCATTAAAAGCCAAGGAGACTTGTCATTAAACAGGAAATTTCATTCGACTAAAAAGAGAAAGTGAAAACGATAGTTAGCGACAAATGAAAAAAAATTCTTCGAGAAGTTCTGTCGAAGCCGTTTAAACATTAGTCTATGCCTCTAAAGACTTTTATATGTTCTATTGTTCTTTATTTTTAACACCAATATTGTAATATGTGAGCTGTCATCAATAAAAATTCGGATAAAACGAGAAAAGAAAACGTGAAAAATGGGCCAACGCCTAAAAAACAAAAGAAAATTGTGAATTCTAGCAGTATCAAAGCCAGAAAACCATAACTTAACCGCGTTAAAAAAGGTCCAAATGTATTTCACTAGAAACAAGACGAAGAGGAAGCATTCTTTGTTTGCGGTCACTAAGCTACAAGTTGACCAAATTAAGAGAAAAATAGTGGCAAAATTCACTAAGCCATTGTTTGTTTAAAAATCAAGCATTTTTAAAAGTCAAAGCGACCATAATTGTTCGGATGAAGAAACTAAAAACTCTAATTTGGAACTGCTTAGGAAGCCATTTGGACCTATTAACAGTGAGCTTTCATTTGAATTTTTCTGTTCTTTAATAAGCAAAGAAAATATCAATTTTTTTCTTTAAAAAAAGCGACGGACAACAATCCGAATTATTTTTGGATTGTAACAGTGCATGATTGTACCAAAACCAATTTTTCTATTGCTGTTCAACCATTAAGAACACTCAATTGTTTTGAATGTTATAGATCTGGATAATTTGTTAGTTAGGAGTTCAAAAATGAATGCTGCGTTTTCGATAATCATAGAGTAAAGTTAGCAAAAGACGGCAAAATTTTAACTTCAGACAAATCTCAACGAAAGTGGACGTAGGCCTAGCTCCAATTATAGTTTAGAAAGATTGTGTTAATTGTTTATGGGTGTGTACTTCCGGCAAATTTAATCAGAGTGGACTAAATTAGCTTATTTCGCGGAATTTTTGATGAAAAAGGCTGAATTTTGAAATATTTAGCCAAAGTTTGGGCCACAAAAATTAAAACAAAATAATTAACAAACTTTTTTGTCTTCAGAATAAAATCAACAGTACCATTGTCAACAATTTTCACATAATTTAGCAAATTAGACGAAATTTTAGGGGAAAATTCCGGAAAATGTGAATAAAAATATGGCACATTGTTCTAATATTCACAAAAATTTAAGCCACAATAACTCGCTCTAGGAAACAAAATTGAAAAAAATCTTTCTAATTTAATAATATTCGGCTCTGGCCGGGCTTCTTAATGATACCACTCACAACTCTGTACGATGAATATATCGATCGATCAAAATTGTCTGAACAAAAAAAAACCATTTGAGTATATAGCTCCTCCCCCCTCAAGAGGGTCGGAACAATTACCACCTCATTCTTTTAACCGCTCTCACTTTTCACATCGATTAGTTGTTATCCAATATTGGGATAGATAGGAGTCAGGGCAAAATTCGCGGCAACAAGTTCAATTTAAATCGGAACTGTTCCAAATATCAAGCATTCAGGTGCCCCAACTGCTTTGGCTCAAGATATGCAACTACTTAGACTCAGTGGTGGAGATAATAATCATACTGCAACAAGAAATGTGTGTATTTTTATGTTTATATGCATCTATGCATGTGTATGTAAGTATGAATGCAGTTGTATATATATATATATATATATATATATATATATATATATATATATATACATATATATATATATCAATATATATATATATACATATATATATATATATATATATATATATATACATATCTATATATATATATATATATATATATATATATATATATATATATATTCAACATCCATTTATCGGTCTGTTGGAGAAAACGTGGGATTAGGTTTGAGAAAACAAAATTTTATAAAAACGGTAGGTTACTTGTTGTTCCAAATATCAAGCATTCAGGTACCCCAATTGCTTTTTCTCAAGGCATGCAACTACTTAGACTCAGTGGTGGAGATAATAATCATACTGCAACAAGATATGTGTGTGTATTTTTATATATTTATATTCATCTATGCATGTGTATGTATGTATGAATGCATGGTTAGAATGCAGGAGAGAAATTAAAAGTGGTGATTTCTGCCAATCGGTCGCATTTGGTCACGGGCATTTTTAAGGAGTGCGTCTAACTATTGGCTTATAATTCCAGCAACTTTTTTCTGTGTTTGAATTCCCTTGAATTTTTGCGGAAGCTATTGCTATTGTTGACGCCAAGATAGATCAATAACATAGGGGTCAAATTGTATAAGTGATGCATATATATATATATATATATATATATATATATATATATATATATATATATTCAACATCCATTTATCGGTCTGTTGGAGAAAACGTGGGATTAGGTTTGAGAAAATAAAATTTTATAAAAACGGTAGGTTACTTGTTGTTCCAAATATCAAGCATTCAGGTACCCCAATTGCTTTTTCTCAAGGCATGCAACTACTTAGACTCAGTGGTGGAGATAATAATCATACTGCAACAAGATATGTGTGTGTATTTTTATATATTTATATTTATCTATGCATGTGTATGTATGTATGAATGCATGGTTAGAATGCAGGAGAGAAATTAAAAGTGGTGATTTCTGCCAATCGGTCGCATTTGGTCACGGGCATTTTTAAGGAGTGCGTCTAACTATTGGCTTATAATTCCAGCAACTTTTTTCTGTGTTTGAATTCCCTTGAATTTTTGCGGAAGCTATTGCTATTGTTGACGCCAAGATAGATCAATAACATAGGGGTCAAATTGTATAAGTGATGCATAGTTGGCGGGTAAAATAACGCAGGTGTGAATAAACAAGTTATTAAGAGAAAGGGATCGAGGATCTTTTCCGTTGTGCCCCCCAGCTTAGTGGGTGCATATTATTTGCCACCCCCAGACGCACGTGCAATGTTTTACTATGTAATGACACGTGCTCTGTCACTGGGGAGCATAACGTACTGGGGGGGCACCAACGGAAAAGATCCGGGATCGAATTTATTGAGGTTTAAAGAAGTCAAACCACAGGTTTTTCCACGCTTCGTATATAATTTTTATATAAAGTATCTATATTTTTTCATTGAAAAATAGTGACAAATGATCAACTTGCTAAAACTGGTACCTATGTATTGACTGCAAATATATCTTAATAATAAATAATTTTGGTTCCTGCGTAATCACAGCGGAACAGCATCAGGCCTACAGTAGCCTGTTCTCAGCTGCCTTTTTCTTATTATTCCCCACATTTCAGACTATTCTTTCTATGAGCAGCATTGCTCTTTTTTTGTTGACTCTGGCCACTTTTTTTTGCGTCTGAAACTTTAGAGGACGCTATATTTTAGAGGACGTTCAATGTTTTTTGCGGGGGTTTTGTAAGAAAGAGCCAATTTTAGATTGGATTTCGTACACTTTTATTGCGCTCTATGTTTTCTTCATTGTTCAAAATTTGATCATTGTTCAAAATCTTAAATCTAGCTTCCTATCCGCCTTGAATCGAACTTGATTTACCCACCTATGTCCCTTGAAGCAAAATGATTTAGGTTGCTGTCCGCTTGAAGCGAACTTGAATCACTTTTCCGAAATCCTCCAGATCTCTTATCTCTAGACTTTTGAAGTCGATTTCGATACTTTATCTAGAATTAAATTAGTTACAACATGCAATTATTACAGAATTATCATTTAATTTTTGTTGGCCATTGATTTTGGCATTCGTTGAATAATATAAAGTTTACGCACTTATATTTAATTATACAGAAGTTTTTACTGGATTATATAATAATAATAGATTGCATTCAAGTAGGTTATCAGCAGCACTGTAATTAACGAGGCTACAACAGAATCACATCCCACTTGCCAGGTTATCAAAAACTCCTCACAATCCTACTGAAATGATGCCGCCAAGTAGCAGTAAAAGACTTATAGGACAACAAGAGCCAGAGAACAGTCGCGGAAGAAAAATCAGTGAAGATCAGTACACCAGAGTGGAAAAATCTGCATTACTGATAAATTAGTTTACTTACTGCTTGCTGAAGCAGATCTGACGCAGGCGCTGATACTCAAAATTTACAAGAGTGCGCGTATTACTCAATATAATTGAACTTTTCCAATCATAGAAGATCGGATTTCATTCATAATAATCACAAAAAGTTTTATATGATTTGCGTGAAGTCTTAATAACTTTATCAGGATCATGTATGAAACATTTTAGCATAAAACTGCCACAAAAACTTTGAAGACCCTTTTAACAAAAAATGGAATTGAAAAGGTTAACTCTGACAGAAAGTAAAATAAGCCAGGAGAACTGTAACAGTTGAACGCATGCTATATCAAGGTATTGAATTAGAAAAGTCTATCACCACAATTGAACAAAAAAAGTCAGCTAAAATATTATTTTCCCATTTTTGCCTCTCTGTAACAACAAAACGCATGAGCTAATACCAGCCCACTGTGCTCCTTATCAATCTTGACTTTGAAAACATTAACAAAATAAGTTGCATTCCACCTCTGTCATTGACATGTGATCTGCAGAGGCAGATTTCAGTGATTGAGAACCTAATCGAAGAAACTTTTATAACCCTTGTTATACTCATACACAGTGAGTATATCCAATTGAGTTGCGAATGACACTTTATTTACTGAGATGGGAGATCGCGTCGCAAATGGCAATCTATTTGATTGAGTTTATTATCAAATTTCTAGACTAGTCAATCGCAGTGCGAATGGCTACTTTCACAGTACTGAGGTTAAACGAGTAGCGTTTTGCAAGAATTGAATTGGACTGAATTTTAGCGTTGCAAGTTGGAGAATGAAATATGAAAGTTACAATTTTAAGAAAGAAAGTTTGTTCAAGCTTTAATCACGATTAACGGAAGCAACTCTAAGATTTGTTTATATCATGAACAAGTTAATTTCCTGCACAGACAGGATGAACAGACAATACTGCTAAAAATGGGAGGAAGTTGACAATAACTGAACTGAAATGGCATTTGCCCTTCAAATGGAACTTACAACAAATAAATGAACTAAATACGGATATGGATATATGAAGAGTATCCATTGCCGTATGACATTTCCCCCTCTTTGAGAGAAAATAAACTTACTAATTAAAATCAGAAAATTAATAAATATTCACCGGTTACTAAGTAATAAAATATTAAATAATAGATAAAAAATAAAAGTTTTGTGGAGTTTTTGTTTTATTCAAATTCATTCACTATCACTATTTTCTGCGTTTTCAGCTTGGAGAACTGTCATCTCCCTTGGCTGATTTTTGGGTATCTTCAACCCATTCGTTTGAGTTTCTTGCGTCTCCAATGTCATGATTTGCATTGTCGGAATAGTCTTCTGTGTTTCTGACCTTTTCAATAATGGTTTGCGATTTCGGTGTCTTCTTCTTTAAAGTTTGCTTGCTTTTTCAAACTGAAGAAGTATCTGAATCTGATGTGTCGCTAATCGTAATCTGTCGCTTTTTAGTTTTTCGCAAAATGGGTGTCGGTGTTGGCTGTACTGATAGGGGATTTGCGTCGCAGATGGTCCTGCTGTTTTGGACGTGGTCAATTGTGGTGCGATTGGACTAAATCGAAGGATCTGTGTTAAATCGGGTCGATTGAGGAATGTCTCGTCATGTTTTGGATTTCTCTTTGGAATTCTCATTTTTAATAATCTGGCTATATTGCTAGCTGAAGAGATGCATGACCTGCCCGAGGAAACTACACTCACATCATCCGATTGTCTGCGATTGCGTTTTATCTTTTTATCGCCTGTGTTTTTCCGAATAAGATCACGCTTGTGTTTGTAGATTTTGTGCTTGATGGTCTGCTCGTTGATCTTTTTCGGTCTTCTCTCGATGTATTGTGCAAGATCCGTATCTCTTTCTGCCCGAGTTCCGAATTTAGCAATATCCGAATTTCTGACCCGCACTTCTTGCTTGTGTGGTTCCTTGATCACGCTTGTTGTGGGGCTTACTTTGCACACAGTGCTTCCTGGTGCTAGCACCTCATAAAGCCCATCTAGATTTTTCTTCTGTCGTTGACTTTCGTGCAATTTGCGAGCCAACTTTACCTGCACACTGCGTTCCGAGCAGGGAATTGGTCGACTAACGCCTTCTGAATTGAGAAAACGTTCTTCTGCATCTTTTCGTTTCTCTTGTTCAGCTCTTGCAAGAGCACTCGCGGCACACATTACACGTTCGATCTCCGTGTCCGAACATAGGGCTGTATCTGCCCACTGCTCCTCTGACAAGTAAGAGCGACCCGGAATTGTATCTTCGTCTAAATAATTATTAAGTATAGCATTATAATTGAGATTTTTACTATTAGGTTTAGTTGTGATGTTTGATATAGGTGTGTTGCATTTCCTATCAAAGTGTGCCTCAAATGGTGTGGTATTTATTGTTTTTTGTTTTGATATTCTTAATCGTTGTATTATTGCTTCAAGTGAATTTTCTAAATTAAATTTTTTATTTAATTGTTTTTTCGTGCAAGATAATTGTCGTTTAATTGTTTGAATAAAACGTTCTACAAGTCCAATTGCTCTATGATCATTTGCTGGTGCATATATAGGTGTAATATTTTTTTCTGTACAGAATGTTTCAAACTTTTTTCCTGTAAAACATCTAGCTTGATCTAATCTAATAGTTCTAGGTACTCCGTGATGATATATATAAGTTTTTAAGAATTTGATTACATTTTGGCCTGATGCATTATTTACTATTTCTGCTGTGGGGTATTTGGAATATCTATCTATACCTGTGATAAAGTATTGTTCTATGCCTTTCTCATTTGAAATTGGTCCACCAAAATCTATTTGTATTTCGTCGTTTGGTTCACTACATTTAGGTAGAAGTGTCCGTTTGCGGTGCGGAATCACTGATTTAAGGTTCTTACCAATTTCCGTGCAAGCTTTGCACTCACTGACTTTTTCCAGTATGTCTCTATGGATGTAAGGCCACCAGATATTTTGAGCGAGTGAGAGCATGGCAAAACTTCCTGGGTGGGTAGAGTGGATGTCTTCCAACACCGCGTCCTTAATTGATTTGGGTATGGCAATTCGTTCGTGCAGGCAGACGCACTCATGTTTGACGCTTAAGTCCCTCCAATAAGAGAAGAGATAAGGACTTATCTCTTGTAATCGATCCGGATCGTCTCTCATCACGCAGTCCCTCACTTCTTTGAGTATTGCGTCCTTTCCCGTTAATATTGCCAAGAACTTTTTGCTGAATACTTTATTGAGGGTCTCAGTAAAGATTATGTCGTCTGCCTCCTCTATTGCACTGCCGGTTGGGGTTTTTGTGTGTGAGGTCGTATTTGTTCCAGGCGTAGAGGGAGTCGTGTCCGAAAACGTCACTCTTGCCTTTGTAGGGGTTGACTTAGATCGGGTTGCTTTGGCCTTCGACATTGTATTTATGCTTTTTATTGAATTGTCTGATATGAAAAAATTAGTTTGTTTATTCACTATGGAGTGTTTTGTAGGTTGAATTTGGGCAAAAAGCGAGTGATTTTTGTGCAAGTGGTATTTATACTTAGGAATTTGTGCTTTTGCGCTTAATTTAGTGTTATTAGGTGGATTATTTGAATTTATACCATTAATGGGTTGTATTGGGGATAATTTTTCAGATCGTTCACATTCTTTACTGTCTGACTTTTGCACTTCTTTTGTAGCGAATTTGTTAATGAAATTTGCATTACTGACTTTACGATTATTTAGTGCAAATTGTAATTTTGTAACTATAAGTGGCATTTGCGACGCAAATGGATGTTTAAATTGTGAATTAATCTTAGATTTAGGAAGTGTTAATTGCGGCGCGAATGGTTTATTCACTGGTGAAGGGGTTAATTGTAATTCAAATGCTTCAAAACAATTAGGTGAATTAACATTTAGTAGTGTAGGTAATCGCGGTGCAAATGGTTGTTTTAATTTATGTGAACGCAAATTTGACTTTAAAATACTGCTAAATTTTATAGTTGCTTTCTGTTTATCTATAATTAGAGATTTCATTGAATCACGAATTTTTGAGATTGTTGCTACAACAAAGTGTTCATCGTAGGTCGATATCTTTTTAGCTCTCGCAAATGGGTTCCTTGAAATGTAATCGACTAGACCCATTTTTGCACCTGGCATATGTTCGATTGTAAAATTGTACGGAAGAAGTCTGTCTATCCAACGAGATAATCGGCCATTATATGATTTGTTTGATCGATGTTCTTTAAGTATGGATAATAAGGCTCTGTGATCCGTTACTACCGTGAAATTTTTTCCATACAAATAGTATTTAAAATAGTCAATTGACCAAACTATCCCCAATAGTTCCAATTCGTTGACACTGTAGCATTCCTCCGTTGGATTGAGATATCGGGACGCGAATGCTACTGGCTTCCAACCATCTGGTGTATTTTGCTCTAATGCTGCTCCCAATCCGGAACGTGAAGCATCACATTTGACACGAACGTCCAATTTTGGATTAAAATAACTGTTTTCTGGACTATTTGCGATTTTTTCTTTAATCAAGTTAAAGTGTTTTGTGTGTTCATCTGTCCAAACGAATTTACAGATTTCTTTAACAATGGTCTAAGAGGGTGACATAGTTGTGCGAGATGTGGTATGAACTTGCCGATGTAATGTACTGACCCTAGAAATGATCTAAGGCGTTTTAGTGTCGTTGGTGGTGGTATTGTTAAGATTGCTGCAGTTTTACTTTCTAAAGGTGATATACCATTCTGTAAGAATTTGTAACCTAGCCATTCTATTTCTGTTTTCGCGAAGTGACATTTCTGAAGATTAGTTCGTAAATTATCGTTATCTAGTTTTTTAAGACATTTGAAAACATATGCTAAATGGTCTGCTTCAGTGCCGGTACTAACGATTATGATATCGTCCAAAAAAAATATGTGTTTTGCAAGCCTATGAGTGTGTAATCCATAGCTTTTTGGAATTCTGCCGGCATATCTATAAGACCATAAAAACCAGTTTTGAATCTATATGTACCAGTAGATTCGCCACATATGATATTAACTTAGTGTTTTGCTGTGTCTTGATGCAATTTTAGTTGGCTATATGCATACTTTAAATCTAATGTGGTGAAATATGCTTGTTGACCGTTTTGTGTGTCTGTAAGGTGTTGTGATATGGTGTCAATTAACATTTCGATGTTAGGCATTTGATATTTATTTTTGTGTATTGCTTTATTTAATACTTTGGAATCTAATGCTAGTTTTATCGATTGGTCTTTTTTCACTGTGATTACGATCGGAGAGATAAAATTTTCGTCAGAGCAACTAGATAGTTTTTCAATATGACCTTCAGTTTGTAATCTTTCTAATTCTTCTGACACTCTAGGTTGGAGATTAATCGGAACACGTCGACCTTTTTGATGCTTTGCTGTAAACTTTTGATGAAACTTTGATTTCGCTACATGTGTTTTGAATAAGCCAATTCTTGATACTAGATGTGGAAATTGCGTCGAGATTGTCTCTTTAATTTTACATACAGAATTATTGATGTTATAAACACATTTACCAGTTTCTGGTTGCTGTTGAACAACTGCAAGTCCCAAGGTAGCGAACAGATCCCTTCCAATTATGTTTTTGTGCCCATCGTCTACCACAGTCAACCTTGCTGATGTGTCTTTCCACTGATTGTAGATTACTGTGGTTTCAAATGCCCAAGGATTTTGATAGATTCGTTTGAAAAAGTCTTCAAGTTCCTTTTTTCTGTTGCATTTAACCAATTGGCTGATTTTGTTGATCGGGTGATTTTGTTTGCTAAACTTCTTGTTATGATACTGACTGCACTTCCAGAATCAATCATTGCAGAGGTTTTTATTTCCCCCAGTTGTATTTCAACGTTTAGTGGTTCCAATTGGTGCACCGAATCAGAGGAGATCGCTGCCACATAGTCATCTGAATCACTGTCATAGTTTGAATCATACGCCTGTTCGTACAATTGTTGATAGCTTGTTATATAATTGACTGATTCTTCATCATCACTCGTTTCCCGCGATTCGTCAATTTGGTTGACATTCGACTTTTGAGTTTTCTGTATTGGATTCTGCGACTTTTTCGGTTTGCGGCATTTTCTAGCGAAATGACCCACAATACCACAATTATTGCATTTCTTGCCATTCGCGGAGCAAATCTGCTTATGGTTGTGGCTCCAGCGGAGACCACAATTCATACAAACACTTGTATATTGATACTTTTGAGAAACAGTTGGGTAGCGTGTAAAGTCTCGTTTAGTCGGAGGTGCATTCGCGTTGCGATTGCGGACTTGGTTACTATTAATGAAATTCACAGATGGAGTACCTGACATCAAGTTTTGGTTTATTTTCTGTTGATTTTGCGCTCCCATCTTCATTTGTATAGCGATCTCCAATGCTTTTGGTGGTTCTACTGTTTCTTTCAACAATTCCTTCTGTGTCTCGTGATCAAGCATAATCAATATGAATGCATCACGGATCAATGTAGTCTCTTCACTACCCAGAGTGCAATTCTCCGCCAATTCTATGAGACGACCATAGAAACTTTCCCCTGTTTCTCCTTTTTGCTGCTTACAAGAGTAGAAAACGAAGCGATCGTAAGTTATATTACGAACCTTTGTGAATGAGTCCTCCATTGCCTGCCACAAATCTTTGAAGGGTAGTTTCTCTATTTGAAAATGGGGGTATTTACTCTTGAAAATGCGTCTTCCCTCTGTTCCAATGCTCAAATAGAGCAACAATATTGCTTTCTGCTCACAAATTCACCACAGTTTGTCTCCACGCAGAATCCCAATTTCTTCAACTTTTTTACAACGGTTTTGTCACTTTACTTTCAATTGCTGATTTCGAACTTTGCGATCTCTTTCCGTCGCTTGTGTATGGTTTTCTACCGGTTCTTCATAGACGAGTTCAGGTGGGTAAGTCACTGTTGCTGGAGGATCGTCTAACATGGTGCCTAACTGTATCCCTTCCTTAGCAAGTAGAGCCAGTTTCCATTGCTGTGTCCATTTTTCCCACGTCAGAGGGGGTGTTGCCGTCAGTTTCTCCCAAAATGCTTCTATGTGGAGTGGTGTTTTCTTGGAGTCCGTTGCTGACTGCGCCATGTTATACTCATACACAGTGAGTATATCCAATTGAGTTGCGATTGACACTTTATTTACTGAGTTTATTATCAAATTTCTAGACTAGTCAATCGCAGTGCGAATGGCCACTTTCACAGTACTGAGGTTAAACGAGTAGCGTTTTGCAAGAATTGAATTAGACTGAATTTTAGCGTTGCAAGTTGGAGAATGAAATATGAAAGTTACAATTTTAAGAAAGAAAGTTTGTTCAAGCTTTAATCACGATTAACGGAAGCAACTCTAAGATTTGTTTATATCATGAACAAGTTAATTTCCTGCACAGACAGGATGAACAGACAATACTGCTAAAAATGGGAGGAAGTTGACAATAACTGAACTGAAATGGCATTTGCCCTTCAAATGGAACTTACAACAAATAAATGAACTAAATACGGATATGGATATATGAAGAGTATCCATTGCCGTATGACAACACTATTTTCAATCTGCCAGTTTACTAGCAGCCATTAACAGATTCTCAAAAGCACGGTTAAATTTTAAAAAGATCCCTCGTGTTCTTGATTTTATGTCTTCTTGCTAAACCAAGGGAAGAAACTATTGTGCTTACCCACGTTTAGACCTCAGCTAATGAAAGGAACACGCTCGACCAATACGTTGTATGAGAGAAGACCGTGCTTGACCAAATTATTCTATGAGAAGAGTTTTATTTCGACATTAGTGATAAGCTGTATATTAGCTCGGCCCAAAATTTGACGCGCAATGTCTGCTCAAACTTTGCTCTATTTAAAATCTAACGCGCAATTTCATTGCAAAATACTAATACAAAATAATCAACATGCTTGCTCATGTATCTTTTGAAATTCTGAAAAACAATTGGTCAATCATAAACATGAAATGTCTTTTGAAAGCAATGTTACGAAACAATGGAAGTAAAGACATCTACAAATTTCCAAAATTTCATCTTTGCTAATGGTAAAAAACATTTTGCAGTAAGCCACCTATTTTCTTTCAACTTAAGAAAAAACTTGAGGAACTTGCAAAATCAGGCGTGATCGATTGATTTTTGTTGGCTGGACTTTTAAAATGCCCTTTCTCAGCCCAAGAAAAAAAAGGAGAAAAAGACCCAAAAAGTCTATGAAAAGACTATACATGGCTCAATCTTTCCAAACTATTTTTGATCGACACATTCAAAGACTTTTCCTCGGCGTTAAATAGGAAGTTCGATTGTGTAATTTTAGTCAATACCCCAATGATTGTGGAATTTTTACCGTGTAAGATCTGACAAATTTCTGACAAAACCATCTTGCTAATAGCCTGTAAGGGGATGCATCTTCTTATAAGATCTTATAAGACGTTTATCAGATCTTATACGATAAAAATTCCTCTTATAAGATCTTACACGATAAAACTTCCTCTTATAAGATCTTACACGATAAAAATTCCTCTTATAAGATCTTACACGATAAAAATTCCGTCTTATCGGATCTTACACGATAAAAATTTCCTCTTATATAAATTCATGAAGTATGGTATATTCTTCATATTGAAATTAAAAAATCACTTTTTCAAAAACTGCAGGGATTTTATACAAGCAGGACAAAAATCTTCTGTGTGAGAAGACACATTTTTCAAAATTGAAGATTGCCTTTCAAACCGTCGATGAACTCGTTTTATTTTTCGACGGTTCTTTTTTGTTGCAGCTGAGGTTGAGCCATAGAGACAAAGAAAAATGATGATTTCATTGTCATCTGAATTGTTGTCAACAACATAAATAATGCACAATGACTGCAAAAACATCCTTTTATTTTTTTCTACAGCTCTTATTTCATTTTTTTTAAAAAAAATTTCTATAGTGTTTTAGAACTACCGGTTTTATGAGATATAAATTTGATTCTCTGCAAATAGCAATACATGCAAACTAATGCAACGAAGATATACTTTTTATGAGATAGTGCCATCGGTTGTTCAGCAGAGATAAACAATGTTGTAAATAGCTGACTCTAAATATCACAAATTTGAGCTAGATTTTGTTTCGAAAACATTCGAAACCCTATTATGATACCTATTATGATTCCTGTTATGATGCCGGCTTCCCTATTGTGATGCCTGCTTCTGAATATAAAAAATTTTTAAAATATGTACTTTGAGCAAGTAAAAATTAATGGTAAAAATTTAGGACGCCACGTTACCTACCAACGACATTTGGTTGAATTTTCATAGTTCCGCTTTTTCGGGATAGAATGTGACAGATTCGATATGTATGTTTTTGGAGCAGAACACAGAAAAAAATTATTTTCAAAATTTAAACACGACGGCTTTTTCAAGGGGTCTGCTATCTTATAGTATCTTGCATGGTAACGGGTAATCTCACAAGATTCTTACACGATGTCCCGCAAAATGTCTCTTTGTCCATCTTTATAAGCACTAACCAAGAACCCAATATGAAGCAACGATGATAATTGGTAACCACGCCATATATATCTCAAGTGGTAACCATTCATATATGTATAAATGGAATTTATACAAGTATACTATGATCATTAATGAAATCTTACTGAACAAAATGCTTATTAAAACAATCGCAGGCGCAAAACTGATAAAAAATTTATTCTAAATTATGATTTTTATCCCCATGGTTATACTAATTCATATCTAGAAATTTTAGGTGAACACAATGAAACAACAATGCATAGTTTAACGTAGTCTGTATAGTCATGCATAGTTCTATCTAGAGCTCTCGTTTCAAGATAATCATATTTTTCAGAAAAAGTTTCTCATAAATGGAGCATACTTTGTTAAAATAACAGAAAAATAAATGCTGATTTTTATCTGTTCTACATTATATCAATACCATGCACAATATTTCAACAAAAGTTTAGTTTTTCTACTTAGCGTACTTTTTGAGGAAGCTATTTGTATACTAGTATCACAAACTAGCCAGAAACAAACGTTAAAGGGGAACCTTCACAGTATCTATTTAAAAAGATTGATTTTCGTTAAATGCGGCCACTGAGTAATATTGTTTTTGGGAGTGCTATTTAGCGTATCATTGCACATGCAGTTGGAACACGAACTCTAAAAAAAATCTTTAAAAACGCAGAAAAAAGGAATCTTAGCGACCTTAAAAAGATCATTTATAGTTCTTACTGATCATGCAAAGGATCATATATGTTTATTGCTAAGGAAACTAAAATCCTTGTCGATGTGTGAGTAAAATTGTTTGGCAAATTTTGAAAACAACGCCCTGAATGTGCTAATAGCTTAGTTTCAGGTGCTAAATGTGTTGATATAAATTTTTTCAGCTTTTGCCAACGCATTTGTTGCAAAAGTTAGTGCATTTGTTACATACTTTCACCATTTTCGAAATTTCAGCAGTTTCAGCAAGTTAGGAATAGAGGGGTAATCATCTCTGTCAGCATACTCTAAACAATTCAGCAGCTTTCTCGCAAAAATTATTCACATTTTTTGACCTCTTCTTTGCATAAATTCAACACTTCAAAATTTCAGCACATTTCTTACAGAATTATAGATTTTCAGAAATTGAGATTAAAACTGCTGGAAATTTGCAAGCAAAGAAATTGTATGGTACGTAGTAAAGGTGGTGAAATTTGTAAAATAAGTGCTGAAAAGTGCTTAATCTGTGCAAGGAAAGTATTCGAAATATATAAAAGAAACTTGTTAAGTTGTTGAATTTAAGAAATAGAAGTGCTAAAATTGCTAAAAGTTTTGATTGGACAGTGTACAAGAAGAGTGCCCAATTTGGTTACACATGTTTTACAAAAGGGTTAAAAAGCTTTAAGAAAATTTGAATCTTTGAACCAAAAAAATGCGAATAGCAAAATATGCTCTTTTTGACACAAAATTGTAAGCAGATAATTATGTTTGTTTCATCCGCCCAAAAAAATTTTAAGAGGCTGTCAGCGCATTTCTTAGATAAATTTCAGTAAAAATCTTGAGCCGGGTTATTTTCGGGTTTCAATTATTTCGCATCAAGTTTCAAGGATGTCATAATCTTTCATGTCTTTACGTTGATTATCAAGCTCAGGTTAACTAGTGCATATTATTAGTTCGGTTTTATTAGGTCTGGCCTGAAAATTTAATAAATTTTAGGTCCCTATTTCTGCTCTGACCGCTTCTATCAATATATATTGTCTTCTAGCTTATCTGTTTGTTCCACAATTACGTAATCTGGATTTCTTATTGGTTGCATTTCAAACTATCTTTGATCTGATGTTCTCTGGCATTGTTGGTTGCTGTTACTATATTTATAAATTAAGATCCGTTCAGAACAAACAGATTAAGATCCGTTCTAGCTTATCTGTTCGGTTTTATTAGGTCTGGCCTGAAAATTTAATGAATTTTAGGTCCCTATTTCTGCTCTGACCGCTTCTATCAATATATATTGTCTTCTAGCTTATCTGTTTGTTCCACAATTACGTAATCTGGATTTCTTATTGGTTGCATTTCAAACTATCTTTGATCTGATGTTCTCTGGCATTGTTGGTTGCTGTTACTATATTTATAAATTAAGATCCAATGCCTATTTTGCTTGTGGAGGAGCATTCCGACTTGGATTATCACCAAATTCCAGGTAGATAAAAAGTTTTCTCCGATAGTCTGTTAATTTCCAAACAAAGGGAAGATGGGGCGGGTCGAAAAATGGAAACAATCCCGATTTCAAAAATTTGGATCTGTTGTGTTTCCCGTTTTCTCTCTTTCATTACCCAGTAACCCCCCCCCCCCGCCCTTGTTGCAAATTATGTTGTTTTAAAGCACAGCAGCGTTGGGGAGAATATCGAAAAGTTCCAAGCTCTCGTACAAACTTAATGCAAACTCTGTATTTTAGCATGTGTGATCCAAAATGGGCTACAATTTTCGACGGATTCAACCCAACGACGTTTAAAACAACTTTATATCTAGAAGACGCTGAGCGATATTTGAGGAAAGCTATGGAATTGTTCCCTCTCTACTCCCAGTGTTTCCTTATGGTCGGACTCAGTTTTGAGAGATGGGTGCTTGTCTGCAGACCACACAGTGCCAAAATGGAACGGAATCTGTTTTAATCTGGTATATTCTGTTTAGCAACCTCACAAATTTAACAAATATTACAATTGGTTTATAAACTCAGAATTATATAGTTGTTTCAGTAAGTTTTTGCCTCTTAAAATTTTACTTTTCTACCCCGCACCCAAGGTGAAGAACATGCGATGACAATGTATTTTGTTGGAGCAGATAATTATTCCCAGGTTGAGGTGCTCCGACAGAAGTGATCTCTGATTAGACCATCTTCGAGCGCACACATGCCCATGAAAGTTTCGAGCCCACTTCAGTCTGGAAAATGGTCTATAATTTGTCTCCTCAGATGTCACTTCGGCCTGTGAACTTCTGATCAGAGGCAGTTTCGAGCGCACACTAGTCTGATCAGGGAAAGATTTGGAGCGCACGTTAGTCTGATCAAAATGTGTTACGAATCGAATGCAAGGTGGACTAATCAGATGACGTTTCCAGCGGTAGAGCAAAATAGGTAAAAGACTACCACAAGTTAAAAGTTAACTAGGATGGTGAAATCAAGCTCTGGTCAATTCATTATTGAACAGCCGTGAAAGATGCTCGATAACAAAAAAGAATACATGAAAATCATATGTAACAAGCATTTCTAAATATACACATGCTTCAACTAAAAGGCAGAAAATGTGAAATATAATTCCGCGTATATCAATTGAAAAAATTTTAAGAAATCTTATTTCAAGTTATGCCAGTAATCAACCGAAGGGAAACCTAAACAGCATTAAGGTGTAACTCGTATACCTTAAAAAACTTTACAGGCTGCATCAGGCAGTTTCGGAATTGAAACACAATCTAAAAGTAAATAAAGACTAATTTGTTTTTCATTTTTGATTTTTAGCTAAATTTTTATGTTGTGATGTCACCTCGCAGATTCAATAAAACAACAGAATTACAGCAAAAAAAAATAAATATTTTATTGAATGTGATAGGTTACCTTTTTTTCGATAAACCATCAGAATAGTCCGAAATATTTTCCGTTAATACAGAACATATCTTTTAGTACTCAAAATTATTGCATTCGAAATATATTTAGTCTATGGTTATGTAATCAATACTCGCAGCTACAAATAAAGCATTCAAAAACCCAAATGACTGTTATAACATCTTGATAATTTTTCAGATTCTGAACAAGTGATCGCCATGATGAAAAGGTTCAATGGACGAATTTATTGATAAAAATAAATCTGATTAAAATCTAAGCTGAATTAAGGGTTTCGAATCAAACCGCAATTAATACTACCCACGCGAGTGAACGTAAACTTTTGAAGGGTTCAAAAACATTGCTAGAGAAAAAATTACAAACCTCATTAGCGAAAATCATTTTTAGCATCAAATTACCTTGCAACTTCAAAATAAAAAAGACTATTTGGTCCACTTGTTGACTTCTTTTCGGATAAAGCTTTTATATAAACTTTTATACTCTAAAAAATCAAAATCATTAATTCACAAGAAAAAAATCGCATTTTTTAAAGCTGAATAATTGATTGCAAGGTAGGATTGCAAGGTAATGATGGGGAAAAATGGAGCTTCATTTCCAGGAATTACAGCCAAATTTTCCAGAAACTTGGAATGATCTTATTTACCTCAGGTTATGCACCTCCTTGGAAAACCAATCAATTAGACTTCTAAGATCGGTGTTGTCCATTTCTGAAATCTATTCAAAAAACGTGTTTTTCGCTTATCATAAATTTGAGAAATGAAGGTTTTGGGTTTAGCAATCAGTATTGATCACGTCTTGTATCAAGTCAAAAGACGTCTCAAGACTTGAAAGGACTTTTGAACACTTTGCTGACTCTCAAAATCAGAATTAAGGTTCTGGCAAAGACTTGAAAAATGCTTATCAGCCTCTTAGCGATGACTGGTTAAGTCACTAATTTTATATACTTGGTTAATAGGAAATACAAACTATAGAAAATAACAGTACATATAAATTTTACATTTTAAAATTAGCGGAAAAGAGGTCCAAAAAACTCTTTAGATCTGTTAAACTGATCAAACTATCCAAAGTGTCAATTGTCCACTTGAGTTGCAACAACTATTAACTTACAACTATCTGTTTTCTATTCTATTCAACTCTAATTAGTTGAAATTTTCATCAATCTTTTAATTTTTCAATTTAATTGAACGTTGCCGAAGTGCTTAAGTTGTGTGCTTTTTTTGCAAGTTTAATTGTAACCTAATCCAAAAGATACTCTTTATATTTCGTTAATAAAACAAAACAGATTCAAGTGTTTTTTGAGTCTTGACCCTGTCTGCTTGATGACTATGTCTGGAGACCAAGCCTCGGCCAAGACTCCCTTAGGACTCATTACGACTTAACTCTTTGTTCAAGACTTACCAAAATATAAAGTGATATTATATTCCTCCAAATGCGTCACTCATCCAAAAACACGTCCAATGTCGCTGAATTTGCATTGCATGAGACTTCCCATTCAGCCTGGGTCGACTAAGAACATTTCACCTTGCTTATTGTAAATCATGTGAACTGCTCCTCTCAGAATTTATGCTGAAAAGCAGATTTTGAATCGATGAAAAATCGATCTTTTTTATTTTCAGAACAAACCATTATTAAAAATATATATATTTCAGAACTTCCCTAATATATGCACGCATTGTGCGTACAAATCATTTTTGATGAAGTCTTGGTTCAGCTCAGCAGACGTGACAAGACTTATAAAGACTTTTGAACACTTTGTCAAGATATCTCAAATCATTTGGACATGTCTTGACAAGTGTTGAATCACCTCTTGGAATGAATAGGTCGTTAATAAAAAATAACTGATGAGAATTGTACAATTCAATCAAAAATATTTGGAAAATTTATACAATTAATGATTAGCTGAGAAGTCTGATAAATTATCTAAATCTGTAAAAAAAAACTATCAAACTATCTATCAAGTCACTTGGCAACTTTTGGATGCCATATATGTTGATTAAAACAAACGGTTTTATTTCAAAATAACAACCTTTTTAGTTTTCATTCTGTGCAAGTGAAAATTGCGAAACTACTTGAATTTTATGCGCTTTTTTCCAAATTGCGCACGTTTGGCTGTAACCTATGTTATATGTTGCTCCTTATGATTCGTTTTCAGAACATAAACGATCAGTTTTGAAAACAATGCTCTATATTTGAGTTTCGTTGGCAAAGACTGACTTAAGACTCGTCCAGACTTGACATGTCACTGAATCATCACCAATTAAGAGTTGAAGTTCAGTCCGGGTGCTTAAACAAATGTAACTTTGCATATTGTGAAGCATGTGAGCTAAAGAACTAAATTTCGCAAAAAAAAACATCTTCCAAAAACGATTCTGAATGGATCCAACAAACTTATTCTATTCACTTCTACCATGCTTTGCTCGTTTTTGTACCAGTATTTGTGCAGATAGATTAATTATCAACGAAGACACGGTAACTCTACCAACTTTGAAATAATGCCAAATAATGCATTAGAAACAAAATTAAACAATTAAAAGAAACAACATGATAAAATTTGTTCTTGCAATGCACGGCTTGCTGTTTTTTGAGTTCGCATCTTTTCCATTTTTGATTTCCAGAATTTTTTTGAATATATTAGCATTTCCCTGGCAAATGCAGGCTTCGTCTGTACATGAAATCTTGGTTCAAGTCAGCAGACGAGACAAGATATAGAAAGTGCTTGAGTTGTGTGTGCTTTTTTCTGCAAGTTTAACTGTAACCTAATCCAAAAGATCCTCTTTATATTTCGTTATCAAAAAGAAACTGATTCAAGTGTTTTTTTCTTTTTGACCATGTCTGCCTTGGCCATGTCGGCCAAGACTCCCTTAAGACTCATTACGACTGAAATCTTTGTTCAAGACTTGCCAAAACTATAAAGGGACATTATATTCCTCCAATTGCGTCACTCATCCAAGAACACGTCCAATGTTGCTGAATTTGCACTGAATAAGACTTTACATTCAGCCTGGGTGGCCTAAGAACAATTCACCTTGCTTATTGTAAAGCATGTGAACTGTGCTTCTCAGAATTCAGAATTTATCCTGAAACACAGATTTTCAATCGGTCAAAAAGGTATTGTGATTATTTTTATCCTTTTAGTTCGTTTCTTTTACCGGAAATTGATCAGATAGATTATTTTATCAACGAAGACACGGTAAGTCTATCAACTTTCAAATAATTCATTATATTGTAATGGTGACACGTTTAAACAATAATTAACTGAAATGATAAAAATTTTTGATGACGTATAAGGCTTGCAGTTTTTATTTTGTGTTTTTTTCAATTTTTGATTTCCAGAACAAACCTTTTTTTAAGAAAAATATTAGAACCTCCCTAAAAAATGCAGGCTTTGTGCATACAAATCACTTAGACTGTTTGATGAGGTCTTGGTTCAGCTCAGTAGACCTGACAAGACTCATAAAGACTTTTGAAGACTTAGTCAAGGCATGTCAAAGCATTTGGACATGTCTTAACAAAGGTTGATTCACCTCTTGGAATGACTAGGTAGTTAATACTAAGTAGTTGATAAAAAATTGTACAATTCAAACAAAAACCTTTTGAAAAATTTTCACAATTAATGATTAGCAGAAATTTCTGATAAATTTTGTTAATCTGTAAAATTTATCAAACTATCTATCAAATCACTTGGCAACTTTTGAATGTCATACATTTTGATTACTACCTGTTGTTTTTTTAAAATAAACAACCTTTTCAGTATTCATTCTGTGCAAGTGAATGTTGCGGGACTGCTTGAATTTTGTGTGCTTCCTTTTTCCACTTTGCTCACGTTTGTGTGTAAAGTATTTCATACGTTGTTCTTCATGTTTCGTTATCAGAAATGAAATGATAAATTTTGAAAACAGTGCTCTGTATTTGAGTAGCCTTGGCAAAGACTGAGTTAAGACTCGTCCAGATTGACATGTCATTAAATCAACAACGATTAAGAGTTGACGTTCAGTTTGGGTGGCTTAAGCAAATTTAACTTTGCTTATATTGAAGCATGTGAACTAAATTTCTCAAAATATATATCAAAAGCAGATTCGGAACGGATCCAACAAATTTTTCTGTTCAGTTCTATCATTTTTTGTTCGTTTAATGAACTGGTATTTGTTCAGACGAATTACTTTATCAACGATTAACTTTTTCTTTTTGTTCTTTTAAAAAAAAACAACATTTTGAGCGGATCTTAAGGCTATGTTTTAATGATTCTCGGTTTTTTCTCATTCTGTTCAAGTGAAGGTCGCAGGACTGCTTGAGTTTTGAGTGGTCAAGATTGGCCAAGATTGATCTAAGACTCGTCAAGACACAAAACTTCATCCAAGACTTGCCTAATATAAAAAGTAAAATTATCGGAGCCCTAATTTAAAACTCCTCCAGGACTTGACATGTCAATGAATCAGCACCAATTAAAAGTCGACGATCCGTTTGGGTAGTTTTTCTATTTTTGCCCATTGTGAAGCTTGTGAAATATACATCTCAAATGTTATCCTGAAAAACAGATTTTAAATCGATCTAATAAACTTATTCTGTTCACTTCTACCATGCTCTGTTCGTTTATGGTTCCTGCATTTGTTCAGACAGATTATATTATCAATGAAGACACGGTGAGTCCATCAACTTTCAATTAAATTGGTGTATTGTATTGGAAACTGATTTTTACAATGAATAGAAATCGAAATCGGAAAATTGATTGTTGATGTGCAATGCTTCCAATTTTACAAATTGCATCTTTTTAACTTTTTGATTTCAGAATGAGTCGGGTTACCATGCATCTTCCTTTGTTTTCATACCAAATTGTATATGAATCTCATTAAACATTTTATGTCAAACATGATTTGTATGATTTCTTAGCAGTCATACAATGATAATGTATGATAACTCGAATGATACAAAAAATTGAAAGCCTAAAAACATTTCATTTTGGGTCGGAGTTGAAAAAAATTTTTGAAAAAAAGAAACAAGGTGTTTATATATGACAGATAAAACATTGACTGGCGAAAACAATTCCCGTATGATGGAGTCAGAGGGCATATAACTTAATATATTGCTTGTTAGGTCTACATTTGAATATTTGAGTGCGCTAGATCAAAAAGTTTGGATTTGGGGGATCACAAAGTATTCCTATCAAAAAAATAAGAACTTAAATGGAAGGATATAGAAAACTTGGTAATTTCACAAGGACCGAATGCTTTCGCACTAGGATGGGACTAGGAATCAAAAACAAACATTAGAGAATCGAATATGAATCGTGTATGAGATAAAAAAAAATCTAACATCGGGACGCAATTTGTTGATAGCTTAGCTTCTGAAACGCATAATAATTTATAAACTAATTCCTCTTAAATCTGGGTGTTTCCCATTATAACTCACACCCCTACGAATCTATAGCCTTCATAGTAATGGGGGATACTATAAATTACTATTCTGATGGAGCCAACATAACACCCAAAAAATATACAAATATGTTGAGTATGTTTTTTATTATAGTCGTTATCCTATGAGCACTGTGAAAACTGCCTTTTGACCCGATTTCTCTACTACAGTCACATCATTCTCGACACCTCAACGTTTGCTATTTGTGCTCTTATCTCGGCTGTTTTCTACACACAAGTCATTTTTAGTCTCACACGCATTCGACAAAATGGAACAACTCGGCTTCTCACTAAGGCCACACCTTTGTTTCTTCCTCCTATCTTTGTTCCTACCTCATTGCCTTATATTGATATGTGATAGGAAACTTGATACAATTGTTAAGACACATAGTAAAACATGGTCTATCTTAGCAAGATCTGGACTTGAAACTTGCAATGAAAACATGATGATTTGTACGTACAAACTTGTAAGATCTTTGTATAATTAACAAAAAACAAGATCTTTGCAAAATAAACAAGGGTGATGAACAGAATATGGATTAACATAACAAGTTGTATAACTTTAAACAAGATTTAGCACCAAATCATAAGATTAAGCAACCAAGATTTATCAAGATCTTAGAATTAGCGAGATTCATCAAGATCATAGAAAGTTGCGCCAAGAAATTTTCCTAACATATCTTGATAGGATGTTGTCAAGATCTTACCAAGGTGTTTCGAGAAAATTGTTTCTATCGAGATATTAGCTAGATGTTTCATTTTTGGTAAGTTATTAAAATCTTGCGTGAAATGTGTCTAGAAAAAATAGAGTTAATGTTAGGGTAATTGTCAAGGCTCCAAGGCCTTCTGAGCCTAATATTAAGCCCAAGTTGTGTCAGCGACGTTTTTGTACATGTTTGCGTAAGAAAACGCGTTAAAATTATATTAAAAAATGTGCTAAAATGCACAGAATGCAATGAGAATTCAGCGATTTTCAATACTATATGTTGCATAAATTGTATCTGCATGTTAGTGCATTTCATAAAAAATGTCAGCCAATTTATGTAAACTGATGCTTCGGTAAACTCTAAGAGTTTTAGCGCATTTATAGCCAGATATGAAAAATAAAAAACCTTGAATTGAGAAGAAACAGCGATTATCAAGGCCTTTGCCTTTCTGTGGCTCTCATGGCTTGTATTTGTCGGCCCTAGTGTTGTATTCAATGCTTACATGAACAAATACCTGTCAACTTTCCGACCGTTCTACAATCTGGCTCCCGCAGACTTCCCAGATTTTGTAATCATCAGGGAATCTCTGTGGAAAGAGAACACAGTGCAAGTTCTAGTCGTCCTTGACGTAATTTTCAGAAGTTTGAAACATTCTTATGCATTTGTTAACTCTTTGTTACTTATCATTATTTTGCGTCCATTCAGACAACCTTTCGTTAACTTGATTGATGCTTGTCGCCATTAGAGATAACTTCATCTATAATTCCCTTCTAATATTTTACCCCTGCAAAAAATATGTTTGTTCAACAAGGGTAGTTGATTGAGATAGTTTTAATTTAAAAAATATTCCTTTCCCTGTGTTTTGCTTTTCTGCATTGTTGTGACCTTTGGTTTGGCAATGGATCCAATATCGTCAACCTGACCTCCACCTACAAATTTTAATAATAATCCACCATATCCTAGCTGATCAGACGATCTTTTCTGAACCCTTGTTTCTGTTAAATATAGATATAATTCTGAATCTGTCGCTTTTTATCCCTAATGGTAGAGCTTTCATCTTTGTTGTATGGAAAACCTAAAATATAAAATTCATCCTGGCTGAATAATTTCTGTAAATGGATGCTGGTTGCTGAAAAATATTTTTAGCGTCAAAACTTTAACTTAAAAATGTGGTGAAGAAATTATTTTTTCACCAAATTGAATTTCTGTTTGCTTTCAAGGGTTAACTAGCAGTTTTTGGGGAATAACACTAGAGAACTAATCGGATATTGGGATGAAAGCATAACTCTTGTCTTTGTGATTTTGAGGTTTAATAAAAAAATACTCGTGAGACAGCAATGTTGACCAACAAGAAAACCCTTAAAAAGTCTTTGGCCATGACGAGGAATTCAGAAGCTCTCTTCAGCATAATGGTCTTATCAGAGATGGGCTTTAATTTTGAGTAGCTTTACATTTAAAGGCCTATTTAAGTTACTCTGAACGAACTTGATTCATGACAACTCCGACAATTACGAATGATTGATCGCAGTCTACAGCTTTTCATTCACCCAGAGTTAACTCGAAGTCAAAAATCTTTTAAGAAAACATGAGGGAAAATAAATAATTGGATAAATTGAACGGGAGTTTTTTCATTTCAACCAAATTGAGAGGCTTGTTTTTGCCATACAGACTTTCATCTTGTGCCCAAATTAAACTGATATTTTAAAATTTAAAAATATTTGCACATATATTCGTATATTGAAAATGTGTAACATTTTATTGTTCCGACCCCTCTTGAGGGGGGAGGAACTATATACTCAAATGGGTTTTTTTGTTCAGTCAATTTTGGCCGATCGATATATTCATCGTAGAGAGTTGAGACTGGTATAATTAGAAAGCTTGTGCAGCGTAGAAGATGGAATTAGAAAGATTTTTTTGATTTCGGTTTTTTACAGGTTTTTCCAGATATCGAGGTTTAAACTTTCGACAAAATAGAGTGAATTCCATTGATTTCATCATTACGATGCAGAGGTATACCCCAAAATTTCCGCCTTAGTAAAATTGGTTCTAAAATTAGTTACATACAATGAACGAAATCAGATGACATCCTTTGTATCTTACTTTTCGCAAAAGGGGTTCCGCCAATTTTGCAAAATAAAAGAACATTCGGTGCAAAAAGTAGGTAACAAATCTTGTAGTACGTTTCCGCTCAATTTAGGTCTCTATTATTCGCCCGCATTTTGAGCATGCAATAAGCACTTTTATAAAGATTTAATTGAAGCTTTCAAAGCTTTAAAGTACCTTAAATACATGCAACCACAAAAACTGGTTTTTTTCTGAAAAATCCCTTGCACATCAAAGGCTTTGTATATCAATCTGGGACTCGCCAATTTTAATAAGTTGTAATAAATAGTACTAATAAGTAGTAATAAGTAGTAACAAAGTACCATAAGTAGTAATAAAGTAGTAATAAAGTACTACTAGTAGTAATAAGTAAGGCTTAATTAAATAAGTAGTAATTATTTTAGGCTTAATTTTGGATTATATGCGAAATCGAGCTACATTGGGTGCGAAAAATCGATACTTAAATTGAGCGGATGCGTGATACAACTCGCGCGACAAATAGGTTATTGAGTTTGTACTTGTTTTTCGCGGATAAAATTAGGACACTTTTGCGAACACGAGATACGATATTTCCTTCCATTTTGCCCGTTTATGCGAAAATAGCTATTTTCCGCAATAATGTACCACTTTCAATGTATTAACATAGTAAAAACGAACACGAGATACACACATCGGGCATATCTGCCCGTGACGATTTGGGTATACCTCTGCACTGTAATGATTCACCTTTTTTCGGATATTTTGAATAAAATTTCGCCAATTTTGATATAGTTTAATAAAATTTACAAGAATTTGTTGTTTCTTTTACGTTTAAAGACAAAATATATTGTCGGCTATTTTCATTGAAATTTTTCTGTCACAAATTCCGGCTAAATAATTCGCACGAAATAAGCACGAAATAAGTTTCTTTAGTCCACTCTGATTAAATTTGCAGAAACTGCACACCCAAATACCGCTAACACAATCCTTGTAGACTGAAAGGGGGCTAATTTCACTTCAACTTCCGTTGAGAGTGCTCTGTAATTAAAAGTTTGCTGTTTTTTGCTAAGTTTAATCGTTGATTATCAAAAAGGCAGCATTTATTTTTGGAGTTTTAACTAACAAAATATCTATATCAATGACATTCGAAAAATTAAATGTTCCTAATGGGCCATTCGGCATTAGCAGGACTAGTTTTGTAACAATCTTGGACCGTTAAATTCCAAAAAAAAATTCATATTGGCATCAGTCGGTTTTTATATAAAAAATTCGATATTTTGTTATAAATTATATAACAGAACATTTCAAATCAAAACTCACTAGTGAGAGGTCATCTAGGCCTCCTAATTTCCTCCAAATTAAATAATCTGGTTGATTGCTTGAATGCTAATGGTCGTTTTGACTTTAATAATATTTGATTTTTAAATAAAAAATGGCTTGTTGAACTTTGCCTCCATTTTTCTCTTAATTTGGTCAACTTTTAGCATAGTGTCAGCAATCAAAGAGTGCTCCTTTTTTCTCTGAATTCAAAATCAGTTTTTATTGCGGTTTTATGCCTTAAGTTATGGTGTTCTGGCTTTGATATTACTAGATTTCACAATTTTTTTTTTTTAGGTACTTGCCAAATTTTCATGTTTTCTAGTTTTGTCAAATTATCACGTTATTGGCAGTTCATATATCAGATTTTTTGCGTTAAAAATACTTTCTTGAAGAATTGAATTGAATTTTTTAATTTTGTCTTTAACTGTCGTTTTTACTTTGTCTTTTTAGTCGTATTTAATTTCCTGTACAATGACCCAATTTGATTGGCTTTTCATGGAAGAATAGATGAGCCGAAGTTCTAATATTAGAAGATAGATGATGGCTTTCATGACTTTGAGGGTAACTGTTTTCCAAAATGAAAAAGAAAATCACTTCAACTTCGCAATTTTGTTCCTTTTATTGTCTGCTTTTTACCTGGCCTGGTTAATTAAAAGTTAACGATGACATTATTTTTGTCAAGAGAAGGTGTCCTAAGGAATTGGTGTCACAAAATCTATTGTTTTAAGAGAGTTCGTTATGACTTTACTGGCTACCACACGGGTTTTTCACAAAAAAACTAAATTAATTTTTGATTTTTGTCATATTTGACGTTCTTTTTGCAGACGTAAGACATATTCTGGATAAATATAGTTCTCAGAGGCTTCCTTTGGAAGACTAAACGAACCCATTCAATTTTATCATTTTGTAATTAATGGCTTTCATGTCTTTGGAAATAAAGTTTTTTCGAAAAAATAAACAATTATTACATAATTTTGCATTGTTTTCTTTTTTTGTCTAATTGTTACTTAGTTTCACTAAAGAGAGGTCACAGAATCCATTTCCAGGGAAGGTCTTAAAGGAGATTGGTGTCACAAATCTAATTTTTAATGAATTCGTTATGACTTTACTGGCTACCACACGGGTTTATCACAAAAAAAAATAAACTAATTTTTGATTTTTGTCATATTCGACGTTCTTTTTGCAGACGTAAGACATATTCTGGATAATTATAGTTCTCAAAGGCCCTTTGGAAGACTAAACTAACCCATTCACTTTTCTCATTTTGTAATTAATGGCTTTCATGTCTTTGGAAATAAATTTTTTTCGAAAAAATAAACAATTGTTACATAATTTTGCATTTTTTCTTTTTTGTCTAATTGTTACTTAGTTTCACTAATGAGAGGTCAAAGAATCCAATTCAAGGGAAGGTGTTAAACGGGATTGATGTCACAAATCTAATTTTTAATGAATTCGTTATGACTTTACTGGCTTCCAGACGGGTTTTTCACAAAAATAAGTAAACGAATTTTTGATTTTTGTCATATTTGACGTTCTTTTTGTAGACGTAAGACATATTCTGGTTAATTGCAGGTCTTAAGGGCTTCCTTTGGAAAAATGGACGAACCTATTCAAATTTTTCATTTTGTAATTAATGGATTTCATGTCTTTGGAAATAAATTTTTTTCAAAAAAAAATCAATTATTTCATAATTTTACATTTTATTTCTTTTATGTCTAATCGTTACTTGGTTTCAATAATGGCCGGTCACATAATTCATTATCGGTGTTCGAAGAAGGTGCAATCGAACATATTTTGGGCGCTAAAGTATGCCTTTACGGCTTCCAAAGCATTTGCCGGCAAGTTTTAATTGATTTTTTGTTTGTTGTCTATAAGTCGCATTGGGGCACAGGTCACATATCTTTTCTCATGAGTTATAGGATAAATTGCTTTGTTTTGGCTTTCATGTGATGCAAGTTCAATTTTGTTATGATTTTTTATTGTAGACATCGAGTTTTGGTCGTAAATAATGTTTGATGTTTGATTTTTAATATTTTCCTTTCTAGTAGTCCAATTATCAACAACTTTCATTGGCCCTCTTGCGTCGCATTATCGTATTTCATTGGTTGCTTATTGTGCGATGTGCATGTTTTTGAAAGTTTTCTATCTCTTCATCTTTTGGTAGCCAATTAAGTTCAGAATCGGGATGAGCGTGGTCGGAACACTATGTGCGTACGCACATTACCGAGCCTCCTTGTATATATATATATATATATATATACATATATATATAAATGTATATATATGTATATATATATATTATTATATATATATATATATATATATATATATATATATATATATATATATATATATATATATATATATATAAGATATATATATATATATATTTCACTAAACCAATAGATTTTTTCAATTTCACCGGCTTTCAATGCCATTTAAGTGATATGTGACCTGTCATTAATATGATATTGTGGCAAAGCAGCTAAAAGAACCTCGAAGATAGGCAAAGGTCCGAAAATCAAAAAAAAATGAACACTCGTAGTATCAAAATAGGAAAACCATTACTTCAAAAAACTATTACTAGAAAAAATCATTACTTCGAAGCAATCAGGACACAAATTTGTTTCACTTGAATGATGATCCCTACTTTCTTGGCGATGCCGAAAAAATAAGAGAAGTATTATTAAATAGGTGACAGAGCTCAAAGAGCTCAACCATAGTCTTGCAACTGAAAATTACAAGGTGGATTTGCATAGGAAGTCGGTTAGACCCTATTTTGGAGAAACTAATACACAGTACTGCAATTCAACAACGTTTACAAGCAGAACTCAGAACTTCACTAAAAATTTTACGCTATCACAGTGTTGGAGGTTTAAAAACTGTTATAATAATATATGTACGAGTAGTCTGATTTGCACGTAGATGGAATCTGACAAAAGTGAGCAATTATTTGAAACCATTCCGGTTTTTAATTAACAATTAAAAAAACAAAAACAAAAGCAACTAGAATAAAAACAAGCCATCACCCCAATACATTCCTAAAACCAAAACTATCCGTTCTAGTTCTCCTCTTCCCGTAGCAACGCGTAATAGTTCCAAATGCTAGCAATAAAATTTCTTAACGAAGTAAATTCAATACATTAGAAAAAATGAAAAAAATTGAATAACTATCGAGTTAAATAAGCGAAAACCCATCAAAAATTTCTTCCAGAGCACTCACTGACGCGAACGCGTAGCACAAACTAACGCTCTTTTGATTTTCATTTGATTGTGTCTGCAGTTTTTAGGCCTAAATTTTGGGTGAATTAAACAAACTCGTCTAAAAAAGCTTATTTAATGTAATTTTTGATTAAAAAAGACTGAATTTACGAGAATTTAAGCCATAATTTTGCATCAAACAAGTCAGAAACGCCCCCGTGATCTTTAAATTTAAAACAAATAAAACTAATTTTAACACTTTTGACTTAGGTTTAATAAAAGAATGAAAAAAAAGTTAAGCAGGAAAATATGAACAATAACCACGGAAATCGATCAAATAGTCACAAAATAATCAAACTCGATATTTCTAAGAGAAAAAATAAAAATTCAAAAAGTCTTTTTAATTATGTTGTCTACTCTGCACGGGGGGATGATACCACTCAAAATTCTCTCCGATGGATATATCCATTAGTCAAAATTAATTGAACATTAAAACCCAGTTGAGCTAATGGTTCCTGCCCCACTATGGGGGGTCAGAAAAAAATAGGCAACAATTATGGCGAAACATTTAATACCTGCAAAATTTGCACACGAAAAAATTGCATTTTTTCATCCACCAATCATAGCTACGAAATATTTCCAATTCACTCCATAAATAAGAATGGCGCCGTCATTTGGCACTCGAAGATTTTGAGTTCTGTCGAAAATGTGAAGTCTGCCAATACAAGAGTTGCAAAAACAATTTCAAACGATTAATAAATTAATTTTGCGGGCTACTTATCGTGTTTTAATGCGTCCCGGATTTTTCATAACATCACTTGGAGGGAATTCTGGAAAAATTAAAAAGGCAATGAAAATGAGTAATATTTCATACATTTTGAAGTGGTTTCGCTGTGAAGAGGAAAATTGTTCACTTTCGACGTGTTAATTCAGTTAAAATATTATTTTGATCGAAGTTACAAGCACATTTGCATTTACAAAGTCCAATCAAATTCGAGTTGCTTGAAAAGATCTAGATACTACGCTGGTTTTAGTTTGTTTATCTTAATCTTTCTTTTGCTGGTGATAAAACTTGATAATGAAATTATTGAAATGCTTCGCAATTTTAACTGTTCTGGTTGTTGTGGCTTTGGAGCACCAGGTGTCTGGCCAGGCAATAGTCAACGGCGATTGGATTCGTTCGTTTGATCTTAAAATGCCGCATGTGAAAGGGGTTCGAGACTTCTACTCGGAGTTTATGGAGGTACGGTAAAAATACTCGAGTCAACTTTTAGCGATCACAAAATGCACTTTTTACTCGGCTTTTTATTCGGACTAGCGTCCCTATTGACCCAACCAAGTACCATTACCTGTCAATTAGCCATTTTTCAGCCAGTACGCTCTTTTGTCGCTGGCATACGCCATATTTTTTTAAAAGTGTCAAATATACAGAAGTGAATGAAAACTTCAGATAAATGATTTCGGGATAACTAATTGTGATTTAAAAAACGACAATTTACATGCTTACATTTACAAATTACCTTGGCTCAGGTGTCCTGTTCTCTCTATATCGTCTCGCCCCGGATTTAAAATTCCAAAATTACCATACCTCAGTTTTTTAATCGATTGCACTTATCACATGGATTAGTTGTGATCCAAAATCGGGATTATGATTCAGGGTCATGTTCGGACCGCCAACAACTTCCCTATAATTCGGAATTGTTCCAGATGTCAAGCATTAAAATGCGTTGACATCTGGTGGAACCCCCCCCCCCCCCAATTGCATTGCCTCAAGACAGGCAAGTACTTTGCGTCAGTAGAGAATATAATCATACCCCAATAATAAGCAAAAACAGATACTCAAAAAGCAATAAAATAGAGGTAAGCAAAAATTTTAATAGCATCAACAATTGCAGGAGTTTCGACAAATCAGCCAATCGCCGATAATTTTTCCTCGCAATACCAGCTGAGCAAAATCTTATTCAAGTTTCCCAACGAAAGAGGATGTAATTTCAGAGCCGTCTGTCTACTGGAGTCCTCTGATCGGTTTTGGATTATATTGATACAGCCATTTGCAAATAAAAAATTTTAAAAATTATAGCCAACTTATCGGTTTGATGGAAAAGGAGAACTAGATATGAAAAGGTCTACTTCAGAAAAACAGGAGGTTGCTGGTGATAATTCCGGAATTTTGTAAAATTGAACCAGAGAAAGTCGGCTTTTGATGGAACTGCAAGAAAAACAAACGCTATTGAAGGCTGGCACTAAAGTTTACGAGCAATTTTTTGATGGCCAATATAGAAATGGCGTTTGAACAATTTTAATCAAACTTACAGAACAAAGTTATTTTTGAAAAACAAGTTTTCTGAACGCCTCAGCCGTTGACCTGCATCCTCAGTAGTGGATAAAACAAGGATTCCAACCACCAGTAAAATTTGTCCCTTTCTCCTAACGCTAATCGCGCATGTCGAATCGGGCCAAAATTTACTATTTGTTGAATCCCTTGTTTTATCCACTACTATATATTAGCTCTAAATTTGATAAAAATTAAAAAATGGGAACCAAAAATAAAGCAAAAATCAAAAAATCGAAGCAAAATTTACATTTCACTCTTAAAGAGTGATTCACTCTTATTCGGAGTGATCACCCAGTAGAAAAGATCGCTCTTTTTCGCTCTTAAAGAGTGATTCCCTCTTTTTTGATATATTTTTATTTTTTTATACTTTTTATTTCAAATTATCTATACTCTTCAATAAATTTTTATTTTCTTTTACTTTTTCTATATTTATTCCATTATTAATAAGAAATGATACAAAATTATAGTATTTACATGAACAACTATCAGTATAACTGCTCAACGGAGTTGTTTTGCAAATTCGAAGATCCCCAGTTTGGGTAATATCAGATCTGGGAACCAGCTCCACTGATCTTTCAGTTATATCAGGGAAACTGCTTTGCAGATTTCTACTAAATCCTCTAGTCAATTCTATATCTGGATGTTGTTTCTTTACATGAGCCCGTATCCCATCATATCTCACAACAGAAGTACAATAAGGAATATTAACTCTAGCTGAAGTACAACTTCTACATGTATACTTACCCTCATCAAAATTATTTAGTGGTTTTATATAATTACACTTATTACAACATCTAGTTAATACTTCTGAGCTGGGGTTAAGGTTAGGGTTAGGGTTGGGGATAAGGTTAGGGTTAGGGTTGGGGTTAGGATCTGAGTTAGAGTTATAGTCATAGATAGAACCAGAACCAGAACAAGAGCTACAACTGGGGTTAGAACCAGAACCAGAACTAGAACTAGAGCTAGAACTAGGGTTAGAACTAGAGTTAGAATTAGGGTTAGAACTAAAACTAGGGTAAGAGCTAGAATTAGGGTTAGAACTAGAATTAGAATTAGAGTTAGAATTAGAACTAGAATTAGATTCAATTTTTAAAGAACAACCCCATGGGGAAAAATCATTAGCACAAATACCACTTAGTATTATATTACCACACATACATTTATCAGTTTTATCTTT
Source organism: Convolutriloba macropyga (assembly GCF_964194025.1). Taxonomy (NCBI): domain Eukaryota; kingdom Metazoa; phylum Xenacoelomorpha; order Acoela; family Convolutidae; genus Convolutriloba; species Convolutriloba macropyga. The sequence continues at coordinate 11,644,047 of NC_134482.1, forward strand.
ATGACATGATTCATAATGATATTTTAAAACAGCAATGTTTCCACATTTATAGTTACACTCCAAACATTGTAAAAGCATTTATAATAGGGTAAACTATAAAATTTACCTAATCCTTCACAGGTAATATTTAGCCATGATTTCAATTAAATCTTTAGTGTTATCTTTAGATCTGATACACTCTAATAAACATTTATTTCCTAAAGTATTGAGTGTATTAGTTTTACATCTCTTATCTAAGATCAAATCAAGGTCAAATCTTTAACAAAATTTATAATCTCTTCTTTAAATTCTTCATTATTTATATATAGTTTTTTTAAAAACCTTCCTCCCTTTCTATTCAAAATTCCCATCTCTTCATTGACGAAGTCATAGTTACACTGATCAGTATACGAACAAAGTTCGTGGTTTACCAAACTGCTTCACTTATCAGTATAACTGCTTCGTGTTTCACCTTCCAACTCTTCTCCATATCCAACATTAACTAATGTATTTAATCTACTCAACATTGTACTTGCTCCCATTGCTACAGTTCCAGCATTTCCTGATATTTGAATTAGGATAAAAACAATTAAATATAATTAAACCTGTGCCTGTAATTCCACCAATATTTAATAAAATTTTCATACCCTTTCCCATAATCATTTCTTTTGTTAGAACATCATTCTGAATTTTAATATTATTTAAAGTAGGAAGTTTATTAAAAAAAACTGATAATTATCATGATTAATAACATTTCTATCTGTTGCATTAATCATTAGCGGTTTCATATATGCTATAAGTTTATTTATGTCTTCTCTTTCTAATTTATCTTTTAAACTAAGAGCTTTGAAATCAAGGAAACCAACTCTTGAATCATATATCATTGTTCTATTACTACCAATAATAATAAAAGTATTTTCCTTTTTATTATATTTAATTATACCATAACAAAGTTCAGCTGACATTCCATCTGTATAATTATAATAGTTACTGTTTAATTCACTAATTATTTTATTGAAGTCATGTTCACATTTATATATCTCATTAAAGTTTTTAAATAGGTCAGGTCCATTATAAGTTGTTAAATAAATAGTATCAAAACTCATTCTTGCTGTATTAATTATTTGAGCTGGTTTATGACACATTACAATCATTTGAATATCATAATGTCTACCTTCAGTAAAATAATAACCTATATCCTTATTTAACCTATCACCCATATCATCAAGTACTATTACACAATTTTGAAATTTATGCATATTTTTTTGTGATCATATTTATATCACATTTATTAAACCCAGTATAAAACTTATCAGACTCAGGATCTATCCAGTCTCTGTCATCTTTACACACTATAACTATATTTTTAGCTTGGTCTTGATTTTGGTCTTGGTTTTGGTCTTGTTCTTGATTTTGGACTGAGTATAGTTTTAAATATTGTCTAATAAAATATGTTTTGCCTGTACCAGTTCCACCATAAACAATAGTATGTAATGGTGACTTTTCATATTCAAATCTAACTAGACTCCTATTCATAAATCCACCAAAGCCTTCTTCTAGTTTTGTATATTTACTTGGAATCATATTAAAGGTAAACTAAGAATTAACTGGGATCGGAGAGTTTTATAGTTTAAGTTTAAGTATCAGGGAACCCGCTTCGCCGATAAGTGTAAGTCTAAGTACAAGTCTAAGTATAAGTATAAGTATAAGTATCAGGAACCTGCTTCGCAGATAAGTATAAGTATAAGTATCAGGGAACCTGCTTCACAGATAAGTCTAAGTGTAAGTATAAGTATAAGTCTAAATCAAACAGACCTTCGGTCTGCTAACTATGTTAGATGTAAAGTAAAACTTAATACATCACCATTAAAGTCTATAGGTCTTCCATGCTCATCTTTAATATGAAATTCTACATATTCTATTCAATCTTTAGTTACATTTTGATAAAAGATATTAGTTGGTATAATATTTATCAAGTAACCTGATGGTTCAGTTAGATTAAAAGTATATAGTATGTCTGTATCTTTACCATTATTTTTAGCTCCAGATATCACATTACAATGAATGTCAATAGTACTAAAACCCATAATATCAATAATTTTCTGAGATTTATATCTACCTCTTTTATGAATTATTTTTCTAAATCCTAGTAATGAGGCTAGTGAGTTTTCTATATCAAAGCTGAGTGCTCCTTGTTTTATTTCCATTAAACATTTCATCGTATTCTTATTGGGTTCTATTATAAAATTACCATCAGTTTCTTCTTTTATTAATTCTGCTATATCAGTTAACTCATATGCTCCCGGTGTAATAGTTGAATATAGCAATGGGATTCCTTTATAATTATAATTAAGTATAGATGTAATGTTTGGGCTTGAGGTAGAGATAGGGTTAAGGTTAGGGTCAGAGCTAAGAGCCCGAGGTAAAGCTTCATCATCTTCTATAACAGTACTAGCATATAAAAATTGATTGTCTCTCCTATTCACATTAAACACTGAATTATAAACAGATAATCTAATTAAACCTAATTTTGTTGTATTAAGTATAGGTTCACTGAAGTTAAACTTTTCTGTTGGTTTTATCATTCTAAAGTTAAGTATATGCTCTTCTTTAGTTTTAGTTAAAGCTTCGTGTATATTTTGTAGTTCATATAGAATCAAGTTGTCTGTCATTTTTTTATCTAATAAAAATGGATTTTAATTTGGATACAACTTATGGTTATAAAAATGATATACATAAAAAAAGATTATAAAATATAAACCTAATAATCTAGCAACAATGAATACGGTTAATACTAATATTAATATCATTCTCAACAGAGAAGAGAATCATTTAAATTTGCGTGATTCATATCTAGAGATAGAGTTTGTTGTATTAGATGATGCTGGTGGTGTATTTGCTAATGATGCTAATATCAGATTAGTTAATTATGGTATGATGGCATTGTTTAGTTCAATTAAGCTTGAAACTAGTGGTGGAAGGACTATTGAATATATAGATCATTGTCATCCTAATCTATTGATGTTTAAGTTATTAACTAGTACTTGTGATGAATATGAGAGTGGTTTTGTTAGAAATCAGGGCAATTGAGATAGTCAACTTAAAGATGATCATATTGCTGCACAACAAGGACATATGTATATGATGGTTAAGATGAGTGATCTATTTGGTTTCGTAAATGATTTAGAAAAGATTATATATGGTTTAGGATTTAAACTAATATTAAAAAGAAATAATAATGATAGAGCTCTATTTAGAGTTAATGCTAATCCTGGTGCAGTTGGTAATGATGGTAATATAGAAATTAGAGATATATCATGGTGTGTGCCTAGTATTGATCCTAGTAATGATAACAGAATTATTGTGCAAAAGGGTTTAAGTAAAAAGAATAATGTAGACATTAGTTATTATGAAAGAAAGACATTTTATAAGAATGTGCCCAATGCTACTAACTTCTTGTTTGATCTTGGTATGGAAAGTGGTATGGAAAGACCACAATATATAAAAGTTGGTTTTGAAAATAATAATGTTACTGAACAAACTCGTGATGCAAGTACATTTGATATAATGAATGTTACTGAATGTTATTGTAAGATTGGTAGTGAGTTTTATCTTGAGGATAGAATGAATTTTAATTATGGAACTAATAAATATAATGAGGTTTTTAAAGAGATTGTTAGCTTTAGTAAAGATTATAATGGGCTACCACATAATATAAAACCATATATAAATCATAGAACATTCAAAAGTAATTATAGAATATATGTATTCGATACTAGATATCAAAGGGATTAAATAGGTCCACAACCAATAAAACTTAATTTTAAAATTAGTGCTGCAGTTGCAGATGTTATATGTCATGCATTAGTATTAACTAGAAAGGTAATTAGTGTGAATAGTGATGGTAATAAGATGGTAGACATAATAACATAGATATAATTTAAGTCATAGATATAATTTAAGTCATAGATATAATTTAAGTCATAGATATAACTCTAGCGATAATTATAATTTTAGATATAACTCTAGCGATAATTATAATTTTAGATATAACTCTAGCGATAATTTATAATTATAGTATAATATAGTTATTGTTATAATTATATACATAACCGTATACTTATACTTATAGCTAGTCAGCTCTAATTGTTACTCTTGTTATACCTATCTCTTTCTTATTAGTATTAACAAAACCTTTAGCATAAATAATGTCTAATTTCTATTAATTTTCTAGAGCCAAGCCTCTAGCTTCAAGCTTAATCTTGGGCTTGAGCTTAGGCTTGGGCTTCGAGCTTCGCTCGTGGGTGGAACCCTTGGGTTTAATAACAACAAAAGGATTATACTTTTAAACTTCCATTATTTTTTATATATAGAAATGAGTCTTTTAAATAAGTTCAAAACTAATTCATATTGTGTTGGAGGTAGACATTATAGTGGTACTGTTAATATAAGAGGAGCTATCGGGGAACCCGCTTCACGGATTACTTCAAAAGGTAATAAAATGTTAAAAAGTAATTGTGTTTTATGTAGAAGGAATAAATCAATGACACTATCTGATGCAACAATAGAAGCGGAAGGACTTAAAGATTTCTTTAAAAGTGTTGGTAAAGCTACGGTTAATTTTGGAAAGAAAGTTGCTAATAATCCAGTAAGAGCATTAGAAATAGCAAGTAAAATAGGAAGTGCAGCTGCATCTAGAAACCCTAAAGCAGCTCTAGCGGCTACACCTGATTTAATTAAATTTGCAACTACTGGTGAAGGTATAAAAGTAGTACAAAAAGGAAGCGGGGTTATACTTAGGTACAAAGAAAAGATAATTATTTGATTATAATTATGATTATGATTATGATTATGATTATGATTATATCCATGATTATATCCATGATTATATTATGTTTATGATTATGATTATAGCTATGATTATGATTATATATTTATCGATCGGTGTAACCGCTTCGCGGATAAATATTGATACTAATATTATTATACTAAAAACATTGTTAATACTACGCACTGAAATCTTTAATCAAAAAAAATACTCAGCTTGTTTTTCTTATTCTTCTTATAATCCTCATATAACTTAACAAATTCATTATACTCATCATTATCTATTTCATTAGTATTCATTGATTTAGTATATAGATTATTAAACTTATCACTAAACTGTTTACTTAAAATATACATTTGTGAATACTTTATAATTTTTTTCTAATTTCAGTATTAATTGTTTTTGATAATGAACCATAAACGGTTGCTGTAGCAAAAGCTGTTGGTATAGAATAAGCTAATCCTATACCTGCTAATGAAACTGATGTTGTTGTTGCAGATGTTGCTATTGATGATAATACTATTTCTGTTATCTCAGCTATGTTAATATAATTCTTATATCTACTTAACTTCTTATTATAGTTATTAGTTTCAGTTTTATAATAATTTCTAATATCTTTTATAATGTTAATATTGTTGTTAAATTTATTATTAGCTTGAATCTTTTCGTTTATGTGTTGTTCATTAACGGTTGACAAGTTGGGATATAGTAATCTCTCACTCGGTGCTGTTGGATTGGTCATTGCTTTGCTTACTTTCATTAGTAAAAATTCTTTCTATTTCTTTCATTTTATCTTCTTGATTAAAACTATAATGCATCTCAAGTCTGTCTTTCTCTTTATTATCAAGTAACTTACTTTGTAAAAGTATAGCAATTATATATTGTACTATAACACCTCTAAGAGATTTATTGTATTCTTTCATTTCTCTCAGACCGTTAGTAAACTTTTCATCTAAGTGTATGTTAGTTATATTCTGACTAAACTTATTATTATCAAATTCTTGCTTTAATTGAATATATTTAGAGATAGTATCTGCAGCAACTTTATTACAAAACTTAACAGTATTTCTGACTTCATTTGTTGATTCAATAATTAGTTCTTCATTAACTTGTGTTTCATTTAGTTGTAATGTTTTAGTTGTAACTTTATCAAAGTCACCCTTTCTTAGTTCAGTTATGTTTCTACTTTAAATGTCTATTTTATTAGAAGAGGATAATAAGTTATTGTCACAATACTCTTTATTAACAACATCTTTTTCATCTCTAGGAGGATGAACATTTGTAATTTTATAGGTATCCTTCATATCAATATTATCATTATCTTCTAGGAATAACCCACGAGCCTTACTTTGTGTTGAGTTGTTGGTTGATGTTGATGTTGATATTGATTGTTTAGCTTGATTGAATCTATTTCTTATCATCTTTGTATTTGTTTACATATAATTAGTCTTGTAATTAGACTTATAATTAGTCTTACAATTAGACATAGACTTAGAATTATAATTAGACTTAGGACCACAGGTCAATCTGCGAAGCAGGTTCCCTGATCAACTTCGTAGCTGACCGTAGGTCTATATTTAATGATTCCAAAACCTTATTATTAGATTCAAGATCAAACTCGGATTTCAATAGTTCCTGTTCATAATATTTGCCTTCTATTATCTCTCCATTAATATCTTCTATTTTATATGTTGGTGGATGTATTTTCAGAACTTCATTCACTTTAAACAAATCTCTATTCCAATTAGAAGTGAAACCTTTAGAGAAGATATTACGTTTATCTGCATTTCTAACATAATCACCAACTTTGAATTTTGGTGTTGCTTTGGGAGATTTAATCTGCGAAGCAGTTTCACTGATATAGTATTTAACTTTATCAGGATTATTAGAAGCGTCAACTGGTGTCATATTAATTGTTGAGTGAATGTTATTGTTTATGTTACAACAGCATCATTTAATATATTTACCCAATTACCATCACCGTTGATGAACATTGGTTTATTTATTATGTGTAATAATGTTCTATTGAATCTTTCTATAAACACAGCCTTTAAATTACTATAAGTAGATTATAGCTCTATCCCCGAAGCGGCTTTGCCGGTTCCATATTCTTTAAGTAAAGATTTAAATGTTTTATTGTAAAACTCACTACCTCTATCTACCCAAAACTTTTCTGGTTTTCGTCCTTCTGATAGGATTGTTTTAAAACCATTAGTTATAGATAAACCAGATTTATTCTTTAATGGAATAGCCCATGCATATTTTGTGAATATATCTATAACTGTTAATATAAACTTATAATTTTTATTGTATTTACTTAGAGATGACTTATCAATTAAATCAGCTGACCATGTTTCATCTTTATATAGTGGTATTATTCTTTGTCTTTTAAACTTTGTTATTTGAGGACTGAATACTTCTTTAGCCAGTTGTTGTTGTTGTTTTTCTATCGTTTTATTTATGGCCATAGTCATTTGCGAAGCACGTTCCCTGATGGACGTAGTCATGGTTTCACCTATTTACCATAATTAAAAGCAAAATTATCTAGTTGGTTTTGATTAATAATATTCATAGATAATAGTTGCTTAGATATATCTAGCATTTCATCATATAGCCCATCATGACCAGCTTTTGTTTCTAGTATTAATAATTCTAATCTTTCCATTAAACTATTCGGGTTGCCATTTAATCCCCTGCCAAATATATCATCTCTTACCTCCATTATACGTTTTATTGTTCTATATCTAGCGCTTTTCTTATCCCCTTTTCCTAAATCATATCTAATATCCTTTAAAAACCTTTTAATTCTGTTTTCATCTTCCTCAACCTTATCATCATATGTTACATTTGATTTAGTAAGAAAATCAGTAAATCCTTCTGAAAACTCATATACATTATCCCTAACTAAAAATGCTCCCTGCTCTAGAGTTATATCAACACCATTCATTTTATATCTCCTACTAGGTAAATCTAAGAGTTCTAATTTTAATTGAGGATTAGTTTGAGCCCCCATGTCATGAAGAAGTTTGGCTAATTTTGTATCAACATAAACTGGTGCTATATCTTGAGTTTGCTTTATGGTCCCCTTTAACGTTTCACCAATCTGCGCAGCAGTTTCACCGATCTTGGAAGCAGTTTCATTAAACTGGGATCCAGCTTGCTCGATCTGCGAAGCAGTTTCACCAATCATCTTAGTTTGTTTATCTAACTCTTGATTTTGCCAATCTATTGCTCTTAATGTTTGTTCACTTAATGCTAGATTCTGTTCATTGTTTGCGTTTATCTGCGAAGCAGTTTCACTGATAGTTTTGGTTAGAGGATCAAATAACTCTTCTATTTCACCATAATATTCTTGTTGTTTTAATTTATTTTCTAATCTATTTCTTCTGTTTTGTTTTTCTAGATTGTTTAATTCTATAAGTTTATCTAGTTTAGTCATTTTATATGTATTGAAAAATTATAATAAGACTAAAAAAATGGATAATGAAAACAGCTTCTCTCTTAATCTAAAAAGATGTTTAGCTTGTAAAAGACGTTGTAATACTATAGATGACTTTATTGATCATATTAAGGAACCAAATCATGATGATTTAATAATTTCTAAATATGTAGATGGGGATGGGAAGATAATAAAATTTCTAGAATATAATAAAAATATAATAGCTGGAGCTACACTACATAAGAATACAATCATGGGAGACACTATGGAAAAATATATGGCTCAGATAATGATTTATAATATACTAACTACCAACCATATGGATGTAATGAATGAATTAGGTCTATAATTATTTGTTTTAAAAATTAGCAAAGCTCATTATATAATATAATAGCAACTTCAATTAACTTTCTATCATCATTAATGGATAGCACTAGAATGTTATTAACCAGTAGGTCTTTGTCTCCATCTAATGATCTGCGAAGCAGTTTGGTAAACCGCGAGCTTTGCTCGTTCACTGATGCTTGGTGGATCACTTTTATTAAATTTCTTTTGAATAGATATAGAGTCTCATCATGAGGATAGCTTTTAATATTATTTACATAAAATTTTTTATCATCAAAGGTGTTTAGACTAATCTTACTTGTTTTTGTTGATGTCATGTTATCGCCAACTTTTTGTATTCTACATTCATCTACTGTTCTCTGTGTATTATTCATTAATGCATCATAATAATCTCTGTGCCTAGCATTATTATGCTTCTTTATTCCTTTTTCCTTAGTGTTTTTAGGATAATTTTTGAAGCTATATGTTTTGGGGGACAATGCTATAAATTCCTCAATAATCCTACTTCCCAGCTCGTGCTTAAACTTGCCGGGGACTTTATTATTAGTTTTTATAGGTACTTCTAAATTAGATAAGTCCATATGCTCATCACTAACTTTACCTTCACTATAACTTAATACGAAACTGTCCGTATCCATATAGTGAAGTGTTAGGTCTTTGAGGGATGGTTGTAGATTATTATAGAATACATCATACATGTGTAATTTACTTAATTCTAAGATAGTAACACCTACCTATACTGGAGAATCATATTCTATTTTTTTCTTTATATATTCTATTTGGCTATAATCTCTATATCTAGTTATATTCTTAAATGTTGGTGTACTTACACTTTTCATTATCTTTTCTTCATCATGCAAGAACTTGCATTGAAAGAAGTGTAGAGGATTCCTGCACATTCTTCCATATAATGAGTTATTCATTAATTTCCTTACATCTTTTTCTACTTCAGTTTTAGCTGTTGCTCTTTTATTTGTATTGTTTTGTGTATAATCTCTACATATATAATCTTGTTTAAATTTAATTACTCTATGTATTTTTGTTACTTTTACTCCCATCTTAACATAGAACTTTAACATCCTATAATGAACCATATATTCTGTTTTGTTGTTTTGGTCTAAGATTAATTTCTCTGATCTGTGAAGCAGTTTCCCTTATCTTGCCTTGCCCCCATCTCTTTCTCTGTAACCCAACTAATTATCATTTATCCTTCTTTTATTAGGCATTAGTGGTAACTGTTCTGTTCTCTCTTTACATTCATTAGTATAATCAATATCACAAACTATATAGTAACCCTGATCACTATCATCTGGAGTATTCAATATTGTATCGAGGAACCCGCTTGGCTTGCCACGGACGAAGTCCGTTCGCGGATCTAGAGTAGTAGTAGTAATAAACTCAAAATCCTTATAAGGTAACCTTTGCATCATTGCATAACCATATAGGTTGTTTGCGTCCACGTACCATATATTTCTATTAATAACTTTATCATTAGTATCTGCGAAGCAGGTTCCCTGATTAATATTAGTATTAGTACTAGTATTAGTATTAGTATTAGTATTATCATTAAAATTAGCATTAGTATTAGTATTACTATCTGCGAAGCAGGTTCCCTGGTTACTTATATATCTATCACCCATTATAACGCATATACCACCTCGCTTTGCTCCAACAAAATCATCTAGCATTTCTTTATCTTGTAATGTATCTAATGTTACACCGCTTGACATTAACCAACAATCAAAACTAAAACCCGGGAGACTAACGTAATGTAGTGGATTGAGCTTGAATTCTTTCATTCTTAGTTTAACATATTCATTCATGCAATTGTCTAATATTTCCAAATCATTCTGTAAATACTCTAGAGTTAGATCTTTACCAGTTTTATGACTGTTTTCATTATTAAAATTATCTACTTCTTCTTGTTTTGGTAATTTATTATGTAGTGAGGATTTGAAGTCTTCTATTTTTAGATTACCTATAAGATTATTATAGGAGTCTAAACCAAAGTATTCATATGGATATAATGTTTTAGTTTTACATCCGTATATCTTTGCCATTTGATCTAGAGGCATAGCTAAGAAGTTATAACTGTCTAAGAATTTGAGACAACCAATGCTAAACATCTTAGATTTACCAGCAGCTAGTGGTATGTTATCTACTTTTCTTTTATCATTATTCTGTTTAAAGAATTCACTGTATAGTAGGTTGAAGTCATCGCCAGAGCCATTATGGAATATTACTGGAATGAAGTTTTGTTGTTTATATCTTAGATTACATATTTTACATGCTGGTCCTCTATATTTACCAGTTTCTTGACAGTGATCTCTTACTTTATTAATACATGTTCTGCTGCAGATATGACAAGTGTTATTAGTTTCATGATATAATTTATCTTCTTCTGTGAATATCATCTTTTCATTATGTTTGAAATTATTCTCAGTTTCTATTTGTACCAGATCTCTAGCAAATCTTTTGATGCAGCCTAGACCGAAGTAGTGTTTAAAGTTAACTTGCCAGGTGTAACCCACAGCTATTGGAATATGTTCAGCTATTACATATTTTAAATCCTTAGTTGAGACATCGGTGAAACCGCTTCGCGGATCAACAATGCAACATTCTATATCGGCAGTTATAATATTTTTTATATTCTGACGTTTGTGTACATTTACAAAAGTAATATGTTTTTTCTTAGGACAAACAATCTCTGGTTTGAATGAGGTGCTGCATTCGTGTTTATCATATTTAATTTGTGAGTTAAACCAATAGGTACAACTGTCACAATAATAATATTTTATGTTATTTTTATTTGGTCGTTCTAACAGGGTTTCTATATTTTTTATTAGGGCACAGTGTTCTATTTGACCATTACTCCAAACTAGTTTTCTTACATCTTCTCTATCTTTATTAAAATCATCCAATTGTTTAAACAATTCTATTTTACCATTACCACAAGGTGTGTATACCCAAATATTAATATTATACAATTTCTGTATTCTTATTATATAAACAAAATCATCTTCATGTTGTTGTCTTGGTTCAATTAGTTTGTCTACATATTTACGTTCTCGAGTTGCATGGTGTGGGGTGGGATGTAGCCAAGCAGTTATAGTTAGTTGTAAGCAATTGTTTTTATAACTACGTATATTTAATATCGATTTAGAGTTTTTGAGATCAGGAGGTAAATCTATATAACTACCAATAGATGCTTTAGTTGGTTCAATGTTTAACTGAATACTTCTTATTCCAAGAAAACCAAAATCATAACCATAACCTTCATATATTTCCTTTTCGAAATCTAGCCACCGACTGAAGTCGCCATATTCATATATTGCATTATTATTAATAAAATCAGTATTGAAAAATATTTTAGTAGTTTTAACTTCTTCTTTGGTTCTCTTCTTATAATCAAATTCAGCCGTGATCTTATATTTAAAACTCTTAACTTTAAAAAACTGGTAACAGTTTTTAATTTCTTCTAAAGAGTAATTAGTTGCGTCATCTATATCTTCAATGTAATTCCCACCTTTATCAGTAATATAAAATTCTCTCATGTTCTGACTTGAGTTTATGTCGAAGTCTTCTGTGTTTTCTAGATACATGCGATTGTGACTATATGAATGAGTAGTTAGAGCTACTTTACCTCTAAATTCTTCATGACATTCTTTACATTCATACTTAATTCTGGTGTAGATATCCTATTCAGTTTTAGTTTTAGGTTTGCTGGCTGGTTTAGTTTTAATAATATAATCATCTTCATCCAAATTATACACCCTCTCCGAGATTTCCTCTTCTTCAGACTCAAACATTTTCTCCAATAGTTCCTTATGTTTGAGATCGTATGATTGATGCCTGTATAAAGCCTTCTTTGATTCAAAGGATAGATTACAGACATCGCAGAAGTTTATGACACTAGTATTAGTTGATTGAGACATGATGTATTTTTTTAGGGAAACAATCAAAAAAAAATTTCGAAAAAAGAAAATGAAATGCGATAAGTGTATAAATAAACATTGGAAAGAATATTGTAATAATTGTAAAGAATTATAATATTCTTGTTATGTATGTAAAAATATGGTTAAGGTTAAAGATTATATAGAACATTTGGGATATCATTATTCTGATCCCGATCAATATCTAACATGTAGTATGTGTAACGTTTATAAATATATATCATTATATAGATTTAGAAATAGGAAATGTAGACTATGTATTTATCTTCATAGATATAGATATGGTCACACTAGAAATCAATTCAGAGAGCATGTTTATAAGTATAATATTCAAGAAGACATAGAAAAACACTAATCACTGTGTTTCCACCGATCTCAGTGTTTTTGACTGTATACCCATCACAGTGTGTCCCATATACAGTCTCACAGCAGGGATCATCCTTTTTAAGAACTGTGAATTTGGTTTTTTTTATCTCACTTAGTTTTATAGTATTTCATCAAATCCTGAAAGGCGGCATCGCCGATCGGGGGACGTTCACTGGAGTCAGTGAGGAAGGAACCCCAAACCTTCCGTTTGCTAAAGCAACTTAACTAGACTCGATGATTTAACCACTACGCTAAGTGAGACAGAAAGTTTTAGTTTTAAATTGATTAAATATTGATTAGGGGATATATGAAAATTTTTATTATTTTAATATTTCTTTCAATTTTTGTTCAAGTTTTTTCACAAGTTGGTTTTACGTGCTTTTTACACGGTCTCATCTGCAAAGCAGTTTCACTGATTAGTTTTATTCTGGTATCTGGGGACGTCCACCGGAGTCGGTGGGGATAGAACCCGAACTATCGGTGAAACCGCTTCGCAGATCCGTCTGATAATGGTTAATTACCAGCTTAACTCTGTACTAGTGGTTTGCACTAAGTGAGACAAGAAATGATAGATTTAAAATATAAATGAAGTGAATTTTGAGCTAATATATAGCAGTGGATAAAACAAGGATTCCAACAAACAGTAAAATTTGTCCCGATTCGACATGCGCGATTAGCGTTAGGAGAAAGGGACAAATTTTACTGGTGGTTGGAATCCTTGTTTTAGCCACTACTATCCTCGCGCAGTTACGACCAAGACTAATATTCTGACTACTTAGGGCACTTAACCTCATGTTAAACCTATGATGAGATCCGAAATTGAAACAAAGTTTGTCGATATCACACCCACACAGTTTAGCTGTTGTCAACAATTGCAAGGACAATTTTTTTGTGGAATTTATGTTTCGCGAATGCTGTTTAAATTTATTTTCTTGCTATTATTACATCTTGCAGAGTCTGTTTCGATTAACTTGTCTATGGCTTGAGTTTGTATTGTTTTATTGATGTCACAGGGGAGAACAAAAAAAGTAATTTCTACAAAACGGTCAAACTTGGTCAAATTTGGCGTTTTCAGGAGTGCGTTTGGCTAATAGGTTTAGAATTCCAGTAGAAAAAATCTTTTTTTTCTCTGTTTCAAGTCCCTTTCAAAATTATGCAGAAGCTTAGTGTCAACTTTGATGTCAAAATAGATAAATAAAATTGGGCTGGAATTTTTTAGGGTTGAATATTTTGCGGGTTGAATAACGCAGAGCTGAAAAAAAAGTGTTGTTTTAAGATAAGAGGAAAATTTATCGATGTTCGAAGAATTAGAATCCATGATTCTTTCTTAGCTGAGAAGGAACCAAATTTTTTATTGTATTTCATACACTTATAATGCGCTCTTTAATTTCTGCGCTTGATCATTGCACAAAACATAAATCTTATAATGCAAGAGTTTATATATGCACCTATCCCCCTTGAAGAGATCTTGATTCACTTTGCCTCAACCACTTCTCTTATCTCTTGACTTTTGAGGTCGCTTTCGATGCCTTATCAAGAGTTAGACTTGCTACTTCTAATTTAATATGTGTTTATTTAATTCTCTCAGTTCTTGATTTTGGTGTTCTCTTAAACATATAAAGTATACGCAATTAGTTTTCATCTATGACTTTTCATTAGAATAAATAATGGCTCTTTTCTGTTATTGCCCCCCCACGTCCGTTTGCACCCCCCACTTATACATGTTATAGCATATTGTTTTCATTTCATACACTAACATATACAATTATATACAAACGGCATTTACAATTTAATTGTGCAGCCAAGTTTTGAAATTAAGACGTATACGGTAATCAAACTTTGCTTATAATGTAAGCAGACAAAGAATAATCGTTTTTTAACATTTTTTCGCCTTTCTTTCGCAGGAATAGCTCTATGGTACAAATTTTTTTGACAACCAGAAACAAAAATTCATCCATTCGTCTACCGGTACCGGCAATTTATTTTGACTAAAATAAAGGATCCCTAAGGACCAAAAAGAACATATTTGGGGGGTGCAAATAGACTGGCTATATAAGGCTGGGGGGCAATAACAGAAAAGAGCCTAAATAATAATAATCAATTGTTTTCAAGTAGGTTATGAGCATTAGTGTAATTAACCAAGTTACAACAGAAAAACATCCCAATTGCTAGGCCATCAAAAAGTTCTTATGGTCCTGGTCAAATGATGCAAGGTACCAGTACAAAAACCTATAAGGGAACTAGAACATGAGAAAAGGTAAAGAAGAAAAATCAGTGAAAATCGGTATACTAGAGCGGAGATACCACCATTATTGACAAAATAGTTCCAAGAATGCTTTAATGAAGCACCTTTGCTGCAGAGGATGATACTCACGAGTTACAAAGTATATATGCTGATACAAACAATTGTATCATTTGAAAGCATGTGATTTAAAATATTAGAGAAATCAATTCCCAAAAAGATCAAAAAATTTTGATCAAAATCAAATTTTTCCCTCCTTTTGCTTCTCCGTAACAACATAAGGCATGATCTAAAAACTTTCAAATTTCATTGTAGTTTTTTAGATATTGTATGCAAAGTTAAGCTCCAAGTGTGAATAACGTACTATAGTAACTTCTGCCAGTTTGATGAGTGGAGCATTTGACTGGTAATTCAAATATCACAAATTTGAGTTAGATATTGTATCGAAAAAAAACTAAAAAATGACATTCCCTTAATAGAAAATAAGATTTGATTTTTTTGAAAAAAACCACATGATGATGCCTGATTCTGTATGTGTAAGCAAATGATGAAAATATATAGTCAGAGTAAAGATAAATTCATGACGCCAGGTTACATTCAAACGACATTTGATTGAATTCTCATATTTCTGCATTTTGTGACGGAATGTGATAGATTCGGCATGTATTCTTTTTGGAGCAAAAAATGAGTTCGAAAAATTTTAGTTTTCAAAGTTAAACAATAAATGATGATGCGCAATTTAAAGAGATTCCTTCAAGATTTCTCATTGTTCAACTTGATAAGGAGTAAACAAAAACTCGAACTGAACTCTGTCTGTATACGGGTCTAAGCAGCAATGCAAAGTGGTAATCACACCAAGTCATATGTTTTAATTGAATTTGATGAATCTAAAATCTAAACTTAAATTGATAATTAAAACATTAGCAGGATCAAAAAATGTTAACAAACTGATAAAAAATTATGATTCTTATCCCAGTAGTCATACTAATTCATATATAAAATTTCTAGGTGAACACAATGAAACAACGTAGTGTGCATAGTCATGCATAATTCGAATTGTTGCGTTTCAAGATAATCGCGTAGTTCAGAAAAATTTTTCTCATAAAGGTAGCAATTTTTTTAATCAAGACATATATACAGGTTGAGTTTCGCTGTGTTACATTATATCAAAACCATGCATATCATTACATTGACTCCTTTATGAGGAAGCTATTTGTATACCAGTATCCCCAAATAGCCAAAAACCAAGAGTAAAGGAAACCTTTGTACTATCTATTACAAAAGATCTATTTTCTGCAATCGTTGAGTAAGATTGCTATTTGGAGCACTGTTTAGAGTATCATTGGGCACGCAATAGCAACACGAACTCTAATAAAAGCTATAAAAAAAGCAAAATGTTGAATGAAAAAATCTGAGTAACATTAAAAAGACCATATATAAATCTTAATAATCACGCAAAAAAGATCAAATACGGTTCTTGCTAAGGGAACTAAAATCATATATGAATCATAAGAGACGTTGTAAGTTTGTGCTAAAAATTTAAAACGTCTCAATGGAACAATAGACGCTCTTAGTTTGACTATAAAGAATGTTTGTCTATTGATCGTCGTCTCGAGGTGTGAGTGAAATTGTGAAATTAACGCGTTGAATGAGGTAACGGTTCAATTTCAGGTGCTAAATGCGCTCGATATAATTTTCAGCTTTTGCCAACGCACTTCGCGTACAAGAAGGAAAAGCATATTTCTGACAAATATTCGTTACATTTTTCAACTAAATTTTTGCATAAGTTCGACACTTCAATGTTTCAGCTCATTTCTCACATAATTTTAACTTTTCAGAAAATGAGACTGAAAGTGCTAAAAATGTGCCAGGAAACTGTTGAAAATGTGTAGTATAAGCGCTAAAGGCGGTGAAAAGCGTAAAATAAGTGCTGATAATTGCCGAAACTGTGCAAGGAAAGTGTACGAATTATATATAAAAAAATGTGAAAATATTGAAATTATGTAAAAAAAAAATTGCTGAAAGCGTAGAAATTTTGATAAGAAAGCGTGGAAAGTGTGCAAGATGTGTGCTCCATGTGGTGAGATATTCTTTACAAAAGTGCTTAAAGTTTCTAAAATAATAATGAACTTTTGCACGAAATGTGCTGCAAAATCAATACAAATTGCCAAACATGCCTTTTTTACCAAACAAAACAGTAGGCGGATAATTACGCGAGATTTATTTGCTAATAACATTTTTTTCAGATGTTGTCAGAAAAAATCTCAGCCCTTTTACCTTTGTGTTTTAACTGTTTCTGATTTCATCGAGGGTGTCATAATCTTTCGTGTCTCTTTGCTGTATATCTAGCTTAGGTTCAGTATTAATTTGGGTATATTGGGTTTGCACTAGAAGTTCAATGAATTCTAGGTTCCTATTTCTGCGCTGACAGCTTTCATCAACCTCTATTGTCTTCTAGCTTATCTACTTGTTCCACAATTACGTAATCTGGATTTCTTATTGGTTGCATTTCAAACTGTCTTTGATCTGATGTTCTCTGGCATTGTTGGTTGCTGTTACTATATTTATAAATTACGATCCAATGCCTACTTTGCTTGTGGAGGAGCATTCCGACTTGGATTATCACCAAACTCCAGGTAAAACAAACTTTTTTCGATTATCTGTGAATTTGAGTTGCAATTAAAGAGAATAGGGGGCGGGGTTTAAAACGGAAACAACCCCAATTTTTAAATTTTGAATTTTTTCTCTTTTATGACCCAAGAGATTGAACGAAATGGAACATATTGAAAAGCGCAAGGCTCTCGTACAAACTTGACATAATGAATATGACCACACGGTTGTTATCGCCACCGAGAAATTATCAAACTCGGAGGCGCAGCCGAGGTGTTATGATGACTTCGAGGGCGATAACAACCCTGTGGTATTTTTTTAATCAACACCTGTTGCGATCATGTTTGTTTTTTAGACTACAAGTTTATCAAACTGTTTCCATCATTAGACTACGAGTTTATCACCACTATTTTATTGCCCTTGTTTACTTAGTAACAGTGGCGATAAAAGAATGTGATAAACTCGTAGTCTAATGCTGAAGTGTTGTTCCAGAATCGGAAAAACGGAAGTGTTTTTCCATTAAAATTTATTTTACTGGCAGTTTATTTAACTGCTATTATCGCAACAGGTGTTGATTAAACTGCATTATAGCATGTGTGATCCAAAATGGGCTACGTTGTTCGATGGATTCAACCCAATGACTCTTGACACAACTTTATATCTAGAAGACGCTGAGCGATATTTGAGGAAAGCTATGGAATTGTTTCCTCTCTACTCCCAGTGTTTCCTTATGGTCGGACTCAGTTTTGAAAGATGGGTGCTCGTTTGCAGACCACACAATGCTAAAACGGAGCGGAATCTGTTTTAATCTTGTCTAGTTTGTTTAGTAATTGTACCAGTTTATCAGAAATATCTTCAAATAAACTCTGCATTATATAGTAACTTCAGTATCGGCAAAATTTTGAAATTTAAAAATTTTAGGCTTCAACCGCGCAGGCAAGGCAAAAGATATGCCACATCAATATTTTTTGGCTTGCAGACCACACTGTGCCAAAACATAACGGAATTTGTTTTAATCTACGTGCATCTTATGAATAGAAATTATAGCCATATAGAGACTCGTAATAGTCTGGAAATGGTCTGTATAAGGGCAGGTCGCACGAATCACTGCAGTGATTCGTACTGCTTCGTGATCAGATTATGCCCAGACCCTTTCCCATGGGAGCAGTTTTGGGAACATCTGATCAGAAGTCGTGGTCCCAGACGATCTGATCAGACGTCATTTTAGTTTAGCGTTTGACCACAGAGATGGAACTGGCCCGGGGATGAGTGTCTTCGCCTCCGGGGACAAGAGTTTTGTTTGGAGTTGCATCTAGAGAAAGAAACTCTGTTGAAAACTTTTACTTTTTTGAGTCTCAAATTTTTGATTCTTGTAGGTTTGAGTGTCGGTTTGAGTGTTTTCGGCCATTTATAAACGCGTCAGCGAGTGCAAAATATAATGTTTTTAGTATTAGAAATTTTCTCTCAAGTTCGGCAAAAATACCGATTCTGCTTGTCTGGTTAGGACTTGGCTCAAGAAAATTTGTTTAAATTACCAAAAGCTAAATCAACACTATAAGCGACCACGTGGTTGAAAATGTTCTTATATCAAAATAATAGTTTTTTTCAAAAAATGGTACAAATCAGATTTTACAAGTGGAATATTCATTATTCTTCATATTGTTATATATACAAATACAGTGCACAATCTATTAACTACAACTTTCAAAGTGTATCATTCAGAGATGAACTCTTTCACTGTACAATTGTTTTCCAATCCATCATTTGATTGTTAACCAAATATGAAAATGAAATCATCGGTTAAGTTTATCTCAGAACAAGTAACGCCCGACGGAAAATGGGAGGTAGCAGTTACAGAACTAGTTGATCCTGATACCAAAGAGATACAGAGGCTGAATTCTTCTATCTGGATGCAGAAAGTTATAGAAACAACCTGCAGATTTGACTACAACATAATGATCCAAGTCTATATCCCAAGGTATAGCATATTCTAAAAGAACAAAAAAAAGCAGTACGAAAAAAAACACCGATCAAGTTACAAATTATGAAAATTGTACAACAAAATATTTTGAGTCTTCCTATTGTGAACTCGCTACAACTCGCTACATGTTATGTTATATCTTGATCTCTGTCATGTCTCTGAAATGTCAAGAAACTGTCTTTATGATTGTTTCTTTTATGACTGGTGCTTGTTTTTTATGACCTTGCTCGAAAACAAACCAGAATGATATTGCTAATTAAAATAAGGTAGGTTATACGACAGCTGCTTCTTAGGAATAAATCTTTCTATATCACAACTTATGAACGAATATATAATCTCTACAGGACAATAAATCAATTAAATATTTGTCCAAAACTTAGTTCAAAAAATCCAAACAAACCCGTGCGCAGTATAAAATTTTCGGCTTAATAACTCGTACAATAAAAACTACACTTAATCTCGGGTTGAGCTACAAGTGTGATGATACTTATGATAAGACAAACGTTCAATAAATTTTTTTATAAAAATGATACAGTTGAAAATGGTTGCTGTGGTAATTTACAGTTTTTTCGTTGTTTATTCAGAATGTTGGAAATGGGTTATGTGCAAAACCGCCAACAGTTGGGAGGACATTTATTCAATTACGGATGAGTCATATTGACCCCGGAACAAAGGGATGGCAGATATTGCGGAGTTGCGCAGGCAACATTTTTGTAAATAACCAGTTGCTGGAAATGAGGAAAGGGTGAATTATTCATAAAAATTCTCCAAAATTACTTTACGCCGTTGCTCTAGAAGTGATGATTTTCTAAGCTACAATGAAAACTAGATCGAAGAACATTAAATTTTTTTTATGGGCACTTTACAAAATTTGCAGGAGATTTTCGATAAAACTCTTGTTTTTTAACAAACTGGTTTATCTTATGTTCAATAATTTTAGCCTCAATTTTTACTGCTTGTGATAGCACAGCTTATAATACATCAACGAAAGCAAAGAATTTCGCTGAGGAAATCCATGCGTTTCAGAAACATCATTTCGAAAATCATTCATTACGTACTTTCATACGATCTATTATTACTACGAGATACTGGGGTAGCCACTCATTAGTTTGTACTCATGGTTGAAGGTCCAATAACTAAGGTTTTTTGAGTGTTGCTAAAACCGTTACAACAAAATTGAGCTACGAAATTCAGGTCTTTAAAATTGATTATTTTTTGTATTTGAGCATACGGGTACACATATTGTAGTCACCCAATTGTCATTATTTTCACCAACCATTTTCCTTAATTGAAATAGATATAAACGGGCAAAAACCTAATATAGAATTTCAAGTTGGTTTTTCTTTCAAATTATTTCTCATAAGTTAGGTTAATAAAATTTTACTTTATCCCATCTCCAATAGCACTCTGAAGGCAGAATTGATAAATTTTTCTTTGGAACAAGTCAAAAGATCTAGTTATTGTTGATTTTCAAGAAAACTGAAAAAATTCAGCTTGATTGTAATGTCAAAAACCTTACATTTGTTGATACTTGCAAATTATAGCAGAAAAAATGTTTCTGATGAAGAACACTTCCCCTAGACAGATTATTATAAGAATTTCAGTTAAAATCAAATTTTTCCCGCAGATTTTCTCCCAAGTCTGCCCTAGTTCAGCTTTGTGGTCATCACTTCTTCAATCAGTGAATCTGGAGAGCAATACGAGTAGACTGGAGTCATTGGAAGTTACTACTGTATTGATCCTTCAACTTTGTCAATCAAACAATACCAAATTTTGAATGAAAGCATCGGAAAAATCAGCAAATACAACTTCAGAAAAAGGACGATTAATGTTGAAATTACACCTTTTTTAAGTACTTGTCTGTATATTTAATAATATTTTCACGGTAAAATGAGTCACAGACTAATGAAGTTGTCTCTAACTTTTTCTTATATTCCTAATATCTCAGTTAGTTACACACGCGTTTTTGATGTCAACTTTATTAACCGATTCCGCTAAATGCACCCGAGTGTGCTTTCTTTTATTTTTTTTATTTTTATAAGCTTATTTTACAGTGTCTGTTATTTTGTACCTTTTTATTTCCGATTAATAAATGAATGCGGCGTATTTATTTTCCCTGCCAGTAATTTTAAACTTTGATAATTCAATTTCTTGAATGTTAAAACAATTCCAATCCGAAAAACGAACCACTCAAAATTGAGGTAATATTATATTTAGAAAAATGGACAAACTAAAAAAAACAATTGTATTCATTAACAAACATGTTGAAGAGAATTTTTCATTCTAATTTCAGCCAGCAAGAGGCGTCTTTAACCAGTGCAAGTGCAGTGTAAATATATTTGCTGGCGGGAAAATTGGACGAATGTCCGTTTACAAGTTGCTTTTCATCAATTAGGGTAAATAGTCCTTACAAAATTAGAAAAACAACGGCAAAAGTAGCCGAGCGATCTTACAAAATGCTGAAAAAAACTAAGCAGAAATCCTTGGAACAAACCCAGGATGGAACTCAATATTAGAACCGTATAACATCATCAATCAGACAGTTACTTTTAAAGAACGTAAAAAAATGCAGAAGGTTGCAAACATTCTGCAAAACTTTGCAAAAAAACCCTGGTTATTTGTAAAAATTGGTGCGGACACTAAATTCTATACCCAATCTCAATTCATACATCAACCACACGTTCGATCGTTATGCCTAATCTTAATACGAAGGGTCCTCGCGCTTCATATCGGGCTTAAATTGGTGGTTATCAGCGCTCCGAAAAGCATAAACATTTGGTAAATGTTCTGTTTTTTAATGAAACAAAATTTGGTTAAGAAAATGCATAAAAATTAAAATACCAGATCGACTCCTTGTTCCACGAAATTATCCATATCAATCAAATTGAATGCGCAATTGTTGCTAAACAAAATTGTTTATATTTATTTATATGTGAACACGCTAAATTTTTCTCGTGTGAATTACCGCACGATTTTTCGGGGAAAGGTGACAGATAAGAAAATGCCCAGTTACATGATGAATCTTGCATTTTTACACAATTTTTTTGGCCTTAATCTCATGGGTTTTTGCGTGATTCGCACAAAAAATCGTGTAAAAAAAACTCGATTTTTCTGGTCGGAGACGTATATTTTGTAAACAGATTCTAAACCGATCTAACAAACTTATTCTGTTCTTACTTACTATGCTATGTTCTCTCGCTGTTCCTGCCTTCATTCAGATAGATTACATGATTAATGAAGATTTGGTGAGTTTTTTTACCTACCGGTCTTTTATAAATTTCCGTCACAAGATTTGATTACGCGTGTTCAACAAATCCAAGATTTTCTACTCCTGCTCTAATAAAAAGGAGTTGAAGACACGCAGGAGGTAAATGGTTCGAACCCCTGTAAGGAAGTGTCTTTTTTGTAAGAATACTGACAACGCGATGGAAATAAATAGTTCACCGCGATTCACCGCGTTCACCGCAAAAATATTTAAAAAAGCGTGAAAATTTTTGCACCACATTTCGCCACATTTCTTATAAAAATTCATCGCCAAACTTCGACCCTGGATGCAATAGATTAGGTTCTTTAATTTAAGGTGATCACATTCTAAATAACTGACTTCAATTTGATTATTCCCGTAATACCTGATTTTTTTCTTCCAAAAAATTATTTTGGTTCAGTGATCTTTTTAAATCTAATTACTAATAGCCGCCTCATCTTCTCAGCCGGCTATATTAGCGCTCCTAATTTTTGACAATTCAAAAAATTTGAATTGTATTGCTGCGCTGTCTTTTTTTAAGATCTATTCACAATTTTTTCGGCTTTTTCACATCAGTGAGAAATCAAATTAGAGTGATGATTTTGGTCACACTGAAATAGTAAGGAAAACAAAAAATTGAGTAAGCGTGAGGCGTGAAATTTCTCATAATACCTTTAGAATGGAGTGAGAAATTGGTGTTTGAACAACTTGGCGGTTTTTGAGATGGACTTTTTTCAGGTGCGTCAATTTGACTTCCGTTTTCAGAATTTTCCTCTGAGTTTTCCTCTCCTTCAGTGATTTTATGACAGTACATATGTGTTCTAATTGTACCTATTTGCCTTTGTTTGAACTCATTAAGGGGCAGCTAAAATTTTTTATGACTTTGCCACTATTTGTAGTCATAAAATATTTGTGAAGTTTAGATACTGCCCTTTTTAAAAATTATCGGTTGTCTTATCACTTAGTATCTTCAATAATAGGACTGATTTGTTGTTAATGAGCCGTAAAAGGCTAATCAATGGCTCGAGTTAACAGCCAGGTGTTTTCATGACCTCGATGCTAGTTTTTCTCCAAAATTTTGGAGTGAATTTTTGAGTTCTGCTAGATTTTACTGTACTTTTTGATGTTTTATCATTAAATGTCATTGGGGACAGTTCTCTGATGCTGATAATAGGAGTTACGTTTATCGCTTCAATTGTTTTTGTTCAAAGCTAGTGCTTTCTATGACTCTGACCTTAATTGATTTAAATATTATTTAATATTTTTAGTGAGAGTGAGAAGACTCATCGACAATTAATGACAGGTTACTAATGAGAAATAAACAAATGGAGTTAACTGTTTAAGTTCATAGGTTCATAGCAGTTGTTATTTTATGTTGATCCTGTCTTTGCAAAAATAACAGTTGAATTTTTAGTCTTGCTTGATTTTGTTGTTCTTGTGTTATTTTATTGCTTAGTCTCATTACTAACAGCTCTCATTTGCTTTTTGAAGCGGAGTAAATGTTTGTCAGGTCGTCAATTAATACAATTCTTTGGCTTGTATTTCAAGACTTGTCCTGTTATGTTTTTTTACTTCGTCGAATAAAAATTTTTCCTCTTACCTTAGTTCACAGCTTGTTCAACATTTTGCGTGAGCTCTTTTTGACTTCTCTAGGCTCGTTTCACTCTTCTCTGACTCTGCTAAAAGTGTTTTGAGACAGCAGTTGCTCAGCAACTCAATTCGAAATGATCAGCGTCAGTAATATAAAACAAAATCGGAAATAGAAACGGGATAAACCCCTAAAGCCCGATTTTAGATGCCCGTTACTCAAACTGTTTTCTTAGTTGCCATCTCTAATGATTATTGGTTCTAATACTAGCCCTTGTGTGGTCTCACTGTGAAACATCAGTATGTTCAGCTCCAAAATGATGACATCAAAATAGTTCGCACTTTGTATTTTTTTGTACAAAAATCATTTTTTCACTAGTTTTTTCTCTTCTTTCAATCGCAATCTTGGTAATGGGAATCAACGGCGGCTATTTTCCGGCAATCTGCTGGGCATGTTATTTATATTTTTTAGTCATCGTCGTATGAAATCTGTGAAGACTGTCTGCTAAGAAAACTGCACTACCACACGAGAGTCATCCTTGACACCTCAACCTTTTCACTTTGCGCTTTTGTCTCTGCTGTGTTCTACGTACAAGTGGTTCTTGGCCTTCGACGAACTCGACAGATGGACAGAACTCGGGTTCTGACTAAGGTTAACAGATGCAAATGTGCTTCCCTTCCTCAATTACCACCCGGGATAAACTCCGAGTGGTTATCTTGCTAGATCTTAGAAGGTTCTGACAGAGTCTTATAAGAAGACCCGGGTTGAGCACCATAAAAGGAATCTTACGAGCCATAAAACGACATATATGGGTTTTATGGAAACTTACTAAACATAAAGCGATCACGAAAATTGTATATTTTGGCTGTTAAGTTCAAAGCGCCGCCTGTAGTTCTGAAACAACGTTTCTGTTAATAAAATCTCGAAATTTTATACCTTACTTTTATTTTTGTTCCGAAACAATCATAAAAAACCATATATGATAACATTATCTTGAAACGAACCTGTCGTGTTTAATATAGTCTTTTTAAATTAATTTTTAGAATTTGAAAATGAAAAAACGCTTCCCATAGAAAAATTGCGATCCATAAAAGTTGCCATATATGGACAACTGGTTACCATAGCAAGGTCTTCAATTGGAAATTTCTATGTACTTTTATGGATCATATATGGTTCGTTTTATGGTAAGTAAGTTCGGCAAGACGATTCTATCGAGTAAGTTGTAATAATCTTATTTTATGGCAAGTAATTCTGGTCAACAAGCTTCTTACAAGATTTTCTGACGGAATCATAGAAGACAAACATTTTTCATGGAAGATCTTATAAGGTAAACATTGTTTGCAAGAATCTTGTAAGATCTTACAAGATTACCATGCAATCTCCTCCCGAGACTACACTACTCCAAAACTTGCTAAGGAAAAATTAGTGATTCTGAAGAAAACTTTGTGGCGACTATGTAAACAACAACTTTTTGTCTCACAACTAATTGTTACTGTTTCCGCCTTGCAGTTCAACAGCCTGCCAAATTAACAGAGACGAATGAAAACCCAATTGCTAAACTATTTTAAATCCATCTAATTAAAAAAGAACTAAATGCGTATTTCGCATTTGGCAAAAGAATATTTTCGTATTACCGTTTACGTATATCATGGCCCTTTGGAGGCGTGATCTATAAGAGAGATCTCTTAGAGAAAACAATGCCCCTCAGAACCTGGTTTTCCTGGTTCATTGCACAGATAACCTCAGTAATTGTTGACTAGTCAATAGACTTTGTTGCAAAGAGGTAGTGCAAAATGATTTCCATTACGGCGTCTTTATTTTTTGACCAAGTGAAAGGAGCTCTGTGGTACAATAGTACATTTTTAGTTTGAGTTCCTTAATTCGGTGCAACCAATTTAGTTCAATTTCTGTTTAACTTAATTTAGTTCAATTTCCTTATTTTAATTTGTTCATTTATTCAGTTTAATTTTGAAGATCAAATCCAAAGATTTCATACTCGTTAATTTGTTTATATCCTAAGCATGAATTGTTGTCTGTTCACCTTGTCTTGTGATTGTCAGTTGCCGCCATTTAGTAATGTTATCTTGTGAACAATTTGTGAAGCAGTTTGTTAATCTTGCCTAATTTCATTCTACTCAATTTCGTAATTAAAAATAGTTGACTCTCTCTCTTAACAAGATTTCGATCCGCCAAAGCCTAAATTCAGACGCATCAAAAATTTGGTATCTTTCGCTAAGCGAAAAACCCGATAGATAGTTGAACGTGATTTCGCTCCGCCAAATCAACCTAAAATTTGTAACTCAAATAATCTATATTTGAATAACAAAATAAAGCTTGAATTCGCTCCGCCAATTCACTCTTAAATTGGCCCAATAAAGAACGCTAATTGGCACTACGAAACAATTCATATCTACAGATTCTAAATCTGTACGACATGGCGCAGTCAGCTCGAGAATCGAGAAAAACACCGCTGTCGATAGAGCCATTTTGGGAACGACCAACCTCAGACCCACCGATCAGATGGGAGAAATGGAGAATTCAATTAAAACTAGCGATTCTCGCTCGCGAGAACATTACTATAGACACATTGCTTCAACCCAAACCATCGACAGTTCGCCTACCAGTGGAACTGAAGTATGAAATGCCGATTGACGACACAACCGAAGAAGCAGAAAGAGAACGTAGAGTAAGAAACAACCAGCTGAAGCTCCAATGGGAACTAAAGTGTCAAAAAATAACCGAAGCGGGAATACTCTGTGGGGAGCGTCCTTGGAATTTGTGCGATCAGAAATGCGTGTCCCTGTTGTACCTCAGTATTGGTACTGAAGGTAGACGACTACTAACACAAAAATTCCCGCACGATAACATTTATGATTTGACTACTCTAAAACTCTGGGAAATGATGGAGATTGCTTTTATCCGCCCAAGGAACATCACATTCGATCGATTTGTGTTCTTCTCTCGGAAGCAAAAGAAGGGCGAGACCGTAGAGCAATTTTACAGCATCTTAAAAGAACTAGCTGAAAATTGCGACTTTGAAAACCGTGAAGAAGCCATCATCAGGGATATCTTCATCACTAACATGCTAGACGATGACATTCAGCGAGAGCTTCTAAGGGACACAGTCGAACCAGAGAGGGCACTCAGCATTGCAGTAAACATGGAAATGGGTAATCAGAATCAGCAAAGAATTTCATCTAATAACGGCGCAACTGGCAGTACGGTAAACACAGTACAACAATTCAATCGATTTCGCGGCGCGGGAGCACGAGGACCTCAATCAAGCAGAACAGTCACAAACCGTGCATCCAGTGGTCAATGTTGTGGTTGTGGTCAAGTCTGGACACCTACACATCGTCAGGTTTGCCCCGCAATGGGTAAGAAATGTAATCACTGTGGTTTGCAAAACCACTTCGCTAAAGTTTGTCGTCGAAGACTTAATTCTTCAAGAAACACTCAACAAACTAATCGCATTAACAATATAGATACAGCAGAAACATCTAATCAAAATTCTAGCCAGGAAAGTCTAAACGTCAATTATGTCAATTATAATGCGCAAATCAATTCAGACTATGATTCTTCGGATGATAATTACGTTGCCACTATTGAAAATACGAGTTCCCCAAATTTGACACTGAAAAATTTAACTCTAACTATTGGAAACACAAACTGCGATTTACTTCTAGACTCTGGTAGTGGTTGTACCATTATTAATAAGTCACTCGCAAGAGAAATAATGTTAAATTGCGCACAATCACAATGGTCGGAAAAAAGACCATTGGAATTGAAGTCATTTTCGAATGATATCGTTCAGACTCTTGGCACTTTGAAAACGCCGGTAAAATGCAATGATTGGAGTATACAGAAGGCAAAAATAACAGTTGTATCCGACGGATTTAGACCAATATTAGGACGGGATCTTTTTGACCAGTTAGGTATTACAATTTCTCAGAAGCCTTGCCCGCAATCTGAAGTTAATAATATAGATCCACCCTGTGCAATCAAGAAATCAATGGCAAAGGAATTTCCTGATTTGATATCTCGAATTGGGAAATCAAAAAACCACACGGTCAATTCAAAATTTCATAAAAATTATCGAGTAATACATCAAAAAGGACGAAAAGTACCCATTCACCTCCAACCGAAAGTGAAAATTGAATTAGAAAAACTGTTAAACGAAGGACATATTGAAAAGTTAAACAACTGTTCAGATCAATTTTTCATATCTCCGATTGTCATTACGGTAAAAAAGGATAAGTCAATCAAAATAGCCCTTGATTCAAAAATCCTAAACAAAGCTATTCATAAAAACAAGTATCAAATGCCTAATATAGATTCGCTAATTCAAACGATTTCGCAAACACTGTCAACGGTGCCGCAGGAGACTGCTTAATTCACAACTCTCGATTTACAATACGCTTATAGTCAATTAAAGCTACACAGTGATACGGCCCGCCATTGTAACTTCAATATAGTCAGTGGTGATCTGACTGGCACATATCGATTTAAAACTGGATTTTACGGGCTGACAGACATGCCGGCGGAGTTCCAAAAAGCTATTGATTGTACCCTAGCCGGTCTAGAAAATACTTTCTGTTTCCTAGATGACATTCTGATCGTTAGTAGAGGTGGAATCGAAAAACATCTTCATTTAGTACGAAAATGTCTAATAAAACTGGATCAGGAAAATTTACGCATAAATCTAGCAAAATGTCATTTCGCAAAAAAGACGATTGAATGGCTCGGTCATAATATTACGCAGTCTGGTGTAACCCCACTTTCAAGTAAAACAGACGCAATCGGAAAATTATCGGCACCTACTAATCTTAAAAAACTTCGATCTTTTATGGGATCTGTACACCATCTTGGAAAATTTATTCCGAATTTGTCACAATTATGTTACCCCCTCCGACCATTGCTTAAGAAAAATTCGAAATTTCTCTGGACGGAAGAGCACGATAAACAGTTTTCTTTAATAAAGGAACAAATTACGGAAACAACTGAAAATAAACATTTCAACCCGGATTTGGAAACGCGAATTAAATGTGACGCCTCGCGTAAGGGATTGGGATGTGCATTGGAGCAACGAACACCTAATGGGTGGCATACTGTAGCATTCGCGTCGCGACTTTTGAACTCTGTTGAGGACAGATATAGCATAAACGAACTAGAACTTCTGGGTGTTGTTTGGTCAGTCGAACACTTTAAGTATTACTTATACGGCAAACCCTTTACTGTGATAACTGATCATAGAGCTCTCCTCTCTATTATGAGAGAAAACAGATCCAATAAATCATATAATAGTAGACTGACGCGATGGGTAGATCGTTTACTACCATTTGAATTTTCGATTGATCACCTTCCGGGCACAAAAATGGGATTAGTGGATTATATATCTCGCGACCCGCATAAACAAGCTGCTAATATATCCACATACGACGAACAATTTATTGTAGCTAAATTGGATATAATTAAGCGTAGCGCGAAACGCTTCTTATTAAATGCTGAAAATTACGTCGATTTCGCAGCGCGAAATCAATCTACAAATTGCGTCGTAAATAATCCAAATTCCACTAATAACTTATGTGGTGATTTCGAACCGCGAAATCCAGAACATTCTACAAGCACGCAAATTGACGACTCAATTAGCGAATTAACGATAAATAATTTAAATTCCATCCCCAAAATCGAAACAACTAACATTCCTCACTCGCTTTTTGCCTTAAACCGACCCACCGAACAGTCACACTCTAATCTCAATCAATTTCAACGCATCGCAACGAAATTCAAGAACGTATATATGATGTCTCAATCACCATCTGACGACACACTGATGACTGTAAAACAATCGACACCTTGGAGAGTCCGATTTGCAGAGGCGGGGCCTTCTACTGTTCCAGCGGCACCTGTGACCCCCATTACACCTACTACAGACACAACAGCCACTTCGCCTTCGGTAGACGACTTGTACATGGATTCCTTCAATTTCGCGCTGTCAAAAATCTTCTCAAGCTCTCTCATGGCCAGCCTGACAACAAAGGACGCGATCTTGAAAGAGATTCGCGACTGCATTTTGACGTCCAATGAAGACAGATGCAGACAAATCTCACCCTACATTCATTCCTTCTGGAAGGACTTACACGTGAAGAATGGGTGTGTTTGCATAGACGACAGAATTGCACTCCCACATGCAATCAAGGATGCGTATGTAGATGCAATCCACGCAACTCATCCTGGCACATGGGGAATGACGGATATGGCGACACACGCGTGGTGGCCATACATGCACAGGGATATTGCCACCAAAACAGCAAAGTGCAACCCATGTGTCAAAATTGGTAAAAATTTAAAACGTATTATACCAGCAAATAAATGGACACCATTAAAGCTATGTAAAGTTCCTAATGAGGAGATTCAAATTGATTTTGGAGGACCCATTTATATTGAGAAAAATCAAGAGATTTATTTTCTTGCATGTATTGATCGATTTTCGAAATTTCCAACAGCAAAGGTGTTTGATAGAGCCAATGCAGATAATATTTTAAAGTTTCTTCAAGAATATGTTTTGCTACACGGTATACCCCGCGCGATTAGATTGGATCAAGCTAGATGTCAAACGGGGCATCGAATTAAAACATTCTGTAATCAAAATAATATACAGCTAATCGAGGCGCCAATACATGACCACAGAGCTATTGGTTTGGTTGAAAGACTCATTCAAACAATCAAGAATCGCTTAGCCTGTATTAAAACGGCGGCGCAAAATCAATTTAACATGAAAGCATCCATAAATTCAATAATTTATCAGTTACGAGTATGTCGTCAAAAGACTATTGGAATATCACCTTTTGAGGCACATTTTGGCAGAAAAGCGAATACACCATTAAGCAATATAACGACTAATCCAGATTCAAAAAGTTTAACTTACAAAAATATTCTTAACAAATATTTAGATTTGGAGACTGTCAAATGGGACCAACTCATCACAGAAGACAAATGGGACAATGATGAGCGAAGCGACATAGAAATGGAAATAAACAAGGACAAGCTGGGCAAAAAGGCAATGAAAAGACAGAGAGACGACCCAAATAAAGAATCGAGATTCCTTTCCCATCCCGATGTTGGTAAACCGATACCAAGGACAGAATCGTCACTGGAGCTCAAATTGGCAAAGAAAAAACCACAAATAAAACAATCAAAGAAAAGTCTCGACGGTCTCTACGACGTACTTGCACCAGGATCGTCAGTTATTAAAACAACCGAAAACACATCAGTAATCAAAGAACCGGGCAAGAGAGAGGTTACTATACGGAATTCTGACCTCGCAAAGTTCGGCACAAAGGCGGAACGAGAAACAGATTTGCAAATATATGCAAATAGACGCCCGAAAATCCCCACGGGAAAAACAACGGAGGAAATAATTCATCACCATGCTAAAGAATTAAGAAAAAAAATGGAAGGTGGAAAGAAAATGAAACACCGAAAAGTGGCAGATGACGTCAGCACAGTGTCGTCCATTCACTCTAATGTAACCCGCGCCCTCAGAGTAAGAATGCCGACCAAGCCAAAGACACAACAAACAACGGCGCCGCGAAATCAAACCACGGAGTCAACTAACGATCCCGCAGTGCCAATGCAACTGCCAACTTCAAGCATCATTATCGCGGAGCCACCCAGCAGACCGAAAAGAAAACCAGCCACGAAAGCATCCGCAGCGCTAATTCCTTCAAAGAGAAAACGCTCTGCCACTTCAACAACAGAATCGGATGAGTCTGTAATCCCAACTCAATCATGTCCTCCGGTAACACCAAGTACTTCAGCAATTGGAAAACAGAAGAGACGGCAAAACATTAAAAACAACAAATCGAAAACAAGTCCATAGTTTCTGCAATACAAACGGCTGCGGCGCAATCCAATCAAGAGGAGTCAAACTTCACAGTTGGCCCATGTTCCCCAACAACTTCCTACCCCACGCAATTCTACGTCTCTCCGAACTATGAGGAACCCGAGTTATCTATGACAGTTGGCGAGGCGGAAAGGAATTATGAAAGCGAAAGCGATTAATGAGTAAAACTGACCATTCAAAACTTTGTCTCAAACATTACAGTATTAATTATTTAACAAGTACATATTTCTTACTAATTTTCTGATAAATAACATGTTATTTATTTCCGCCAAGGGGGAAATGTGGTACAATAGTACATTTTTAGTTTGAGTTCCTTAATTCGGTGCAACCAATTTAGTTCAATTTCTGTTTAACTTAATTTAGTTCAATTTCCTTATTTTAATTTGTTCATTTATTCAGTTTAATTTTGAAGATCAAATCCAAAGATTTCATACTCGTTAATTTGTTTATATCCTAAGCATGAATTGTTGTCTGTTCACCTTGTCTTGTGATTGTCAGTTGCCAGCATTTAGTAATGTTATCTTGTGAACAATTTGTGAAGCAGTTTGTTAATCTTGCCTAATTTCATTCTACTCAATTTCGTAATTAAAAATAGTTGACTCTCTCTCTTAACAAGATTTCGATCCGCCAAAGCCTAAATTCAGACGCATCAAAAATTTGGTATCTTTCGCTAAGCGAAATACCCGATAGATAGTTGAACGTGATTTCGCTCCGCCAAATCAACCTAAAATTTGTAACTCAAATAATCTATATTTGAATAACAAAATAAAGCTTGAATTCGCTCCGCCAATTCACTCTTAAATTGGCCCAATAAAGAACGCTAATTGGCACTACGAAACAATTCAAATCTACAGATTCTAAATCTGTACGACAAGCTCACAAGAATACGCAGCTATAGAAAAGTTAATTGGCAAAGACTCATTTTGAATGACAAATACAAATTTCAAAAATTCTTTTTTAAAAGGTTGTTAAAAGTCCTTTGTTTGAAAGGCACTTTCGTTCTAATGTCCGGTCACAAAGTAGAGTTTTGTGAATATGAGTAGAGGTCTGAAAAGTTGACCCGATAGTATACGTATATTCAAATTTAAATGGAATAATCGAACTACCCTTAAATTTTTTCCAAAAATATTACTGAATATTTTTAAGAGACAGGTTAACATATATTAAGCTCAAAAAAAATATATATAATACGCGATAATCCATTTCCATAGATTATAGATAATACGCGATAATCCATTTCCATAGATTATAGATAATACGCGATAATCCATTTCCATAGATTATAGATAATACGCGATAATCCATTTCCATAGATTATAGATAATACGCGATAATCCATTTCCATAGATTATAGATAATACGCGATAATCCATTTCCATAGATTATAGATAATACGCGATAATCCATTTCCATGGATTATAGATAATACGCGATAATCCATTTCCATAGATCATAGATAATACGCGATAATCCATTTCCATAGATTATAGATAATACGCGATAATCCATTTCCATAGATTATAGATAATACGCGATAATCCATTTCCATAGATTATAGATAATACGCGATAATCCATTTCCATAGATTATAGATAATACGCGATAATCCATTTCCATAGATTATAGATAATACGCGATAATCCATTTCCATGGATTATAGATAATACGCGATAATCCATTTCCATAGATTATAGATAATACGCGATAATCCATTTCCATAGATTATCGGAAGACAAATATTCGATATAAAAGATAAAATTTTACGGGGGGGGCATTCGGATGCATCATTATGTGATAGGTCTGATTACTTAGAAGAATATAAACCAAATGTTTGGAAATATTTTTTTTTCCAATTTTTCCAGGCCTTCGCGTTCCTCTGGCTTTCTTGGCTGGTATTTGTTGGCCCTAGTGTCATTTTCAATGCGTACATGAACAAATACTTGGAACAATTTCGACCGACTTCCCAGGTTTAGGTCCAGACCCAAATTGAGCTATGATCAGACTATGCAGACTGAAATGACCTCTGATCAGACTTTCCAGACCGAAGTTACCTCTGATCAGATCATCGAGACCAAAATGATCTCTGATCAGACTTTCCAGACCAAAATGTCCTCTGATCAGACTATAGTGCGCTTATGATCAGACCCAAACTCAGACCATTGTCCAGACTATAAACAGACTATGATCAGACTATCTTCAGACCATGGTCCAGACTCAATTTCAGACCATTGCCCAGACCTTAATCAGACTATGATCAGACTCAAGTGCGCTCCAAATAGTCTGATCAGAGAAAGATTTTAATTATGAACAAATCTCTTAATTTTGCTATAATATATTCATTTCAAAAAAACTGGTGTTTGCATTATTAAAATCATCTAAGGAAAAACCAATTCTGAAAATATTGCTAATGAAAACGAAACCTAACTGTTGAGAAAAAAATTTTATTTACCATACCCTTTAGTTCATATTCCTGACTCAATGGATGAACTTAGACAGCTTTCCACAAGAAACGTCGTGGTCTTCAGTTAATCAAATTTTCCTCTTGAGGGGACCGACATTTGCTATCAGCTGGACTCCTTGTTTCTGGTCAGAGTCATCGGACTTTAGATGAGTCTCTGATCGGAACGCTGCTTTATTGTTGCCTCTTGGCAGAGCCAACATCCCACAATAAAAAAAAAACAAAAAAAAATTGAAAAAATAATGCACTCGAAATCAGACCTTCCAAGAATTGAGCTCTGATCAGACCGAACCCAGACCATGGTCCAGACTAAAAAGACTATGATCAGACCGTCCAGACCGAATTGACCTCTGATCAGACCGAAATCAGACCATGGTCCAGACTATTGTGCGCTCAAACCGCTTTCCAGACCCTGTAATTTCGGTCTGGGAACACAGGGGTGTGCGCTCGATTGGGTCTGATCATAGCTCAATTTGGGTCTGGACCAAAACCTGGGTTACGACCTTGCTCCCGCTGACTTCCCGGGTTTTGCTATTAGTAGGCAAGGTGTGTGGAAAGAGAACAGAGTGCAAGTTCTAGTCGTCCTTGACGTAATTTTCAGAAGTTTGAAACATTCTTATGCATTTGTTAACTCTTTGTTACTTATCATTATTTTGAGACCATTCAGACAACCTTTCATTAACCTGATTGGTATGTGTCATCGAGATAGATAAATTTATAATTGATGAATAAATCTGTGCGTGTTTTTATGTTCCTAAACCTACACTAAATTTATGGTTTTTCTATCTAACTGAGTTACCTAAATTCAGAAAATTGCACTTTCCCCATTTTTTATGTTTTTATTTTCCCTTTCCTTGCGAAAGAAAACAATTTAAAAATAAACCCAATACCAACTTTCAACTATGTTGCCATCTGAACTAAGGGTACACTCAACACAAGGTCAGGGTCACTTATCTAAGCTCTACAAATTGTAACAACCAAACTGCAGTAATCGCTAACCCCATATACTGCTAAAGAATTGGAGCTTACTGGACACAGCCTACCATCTCCACAACAATTGCCAAGCATGCTACCGCTGCACCAAAACACTTTGCTAGCTTCATATAGCGCAGACTGTGTTTTTACAGTAAGATCAGGTATTTTTAAGATTTAGGAAAATCTGGTCTGAACTTATCAGACAAATCCACTGATTAGAGAGAAACCTATCTTGTAAATTTTTGTATAACATATCCAGAAGTTCTGAAAGTCAAATCAGAGGGACATCTTTTTGTTTTCTTGTTCAAAATATAATTTCTTGTTCGGAGGGACAAGCTAACAAAGTTATTATTTCAGCAGATCTTTGGTGCAATGGTTGCATTCCTGGACTCGGTTCTGGATACAGTAGGTTCGAGACCTCTAAGTTTGAAATCTTTAGCAGTTTATCTATTATTACAGATGGTTGTTACAACTGACAGAGCTTAGGTGAGTAGCTCAGAGATTGTGTTTTATGTACCCTTATTTGGGTTGTGGTTCGAGTTGTGTGGAACCAACTCGTTTGAGAAGGTAGTACTGTAATAACCCAGCTTGTGGTATATCAATCTAACGAAATTGTTACTTCAGCAGAGCTTTGGAGGAACGGAAAGTTAACGTGCCTGGAGGCAGTTTCGAGACCTCTAAGATCTAATTCTTTAGCGGTATAACGAGTTATCTAGTACTACAGTTGGGCTGTTACATTACGAAATTAATATTTACTGAAGTGTGAAAAAACAGTTATATTCATTAATGAGCCGCTTGATGGCGGTGAATTCTTCAAAATACTGTTTATTTTCTCTGATCAGAAATATCGAAAGATATTGAATTAATTTTTACTAAAAGAGAACGTTACAAAACTTTCTAGTTCTTAAAAAAGAAGATAATTTTTTTTAGTTTTAGCACCTCAACATCCCCTTTCTTCCCGGGTCGAGATGTCAGCGCCGTTTCAGCGCGTTATTTTGTAAGAAGTGCGCTGAATGTGCTAAAATTATGTAAGATATGAGCTGAATGCGCTGAAATGCGCTGAAATAAGCTGAAACGAGCTGATTTTTCAAAATTTTCAGCGCTTAAATCTTACATAATTTTGCGTTTCGCATTTCTTACATAATTTCAGCGCATTTCTTCTTAAACGGTCTATTAATATAAAATTAAATTAAATAGGAAGAAGTTCAGGAATCTGTAGCGCAGTGGATTGTGGGAAGGTTGCGGCACCGGAGAGCAGGGTTCAATTCTCATTGATAGCTATTTTTTGAAAACTCAGCGCGTTTCTTGCTAAGTTTCAGCGCATTTCAGCACACTTCAGCGCATTTTTTTGTAAGGTTTTTGCGCTGAACTTTTGAAAAATCAGCGCATTTCAGCGCATTTCTTACATAAATTTTCTCGACCCAGGTTTTAAGGTATACATTTTAAACCTTTTCACGCGTAATTCATGTTTTCACGCATCATGTGACCATAATAACGTATTGCTTGTGATTAGGGGTCACAAACAACACTCTACGGGTGGGAGAAAATGGATAGGATTATTGATATTCTAGGGGTATTTAGATGTCATAACCAGTAAAACGAAACTCTATACATGAAAGATTCCGTTTTTTTCAAAAAAACATGAGATGCTTTAGCCAGATACAATTTTTCATAATAATAATTGACATGACCTGAGAAATTCTTGGCAAAGTAGCCAATTTGCAACGGTTTTGTAATTTTTTTTCATAAATTGACATATTCTATTCTTATCACGGTTATACCAATATATTTCAAGTTTCGTTTTACAAGGTAAAATGTGTTCTATCAATTTAGATGTTCATTCTGCTCTGTAATAATATCCCCAATAGAGAATGTTAAAAATGAGGAAAGTAGCTGGAAAAAGCACACGTGAATAGTTGTCCACGTGGAGT
Source organism: Convolutriloba macropyga (assembly GCF_964194025.1). Lineage (NCBI taxonomy): Eukaryota > Metazoa > Xenacoelomorpha > Acoela > Convolutidae > Convolutriloba > Convolutriloba macropyga. The sequence goes on from NC_134482.1 coordinate 11,681,892, forward strand.
ATGTTCACGTTTTTCTCTCCCCGGAAGAAAGCCACAAATTTAGTGTCCAGTTGTTTTGAAATTGATCTGGTTAATCGCCTCTTTGGTTTGTTTGTGTCGTCATTGTTTGTTGTGTCGTTTTGTTGACTGTTGTTTGGGTCGTTTGCAACTAGAAATGACCTCCGACTTTCTCTGTCCATTCCGTATCTGTTCACAAACAAAGCATTCAACAAACAACACAAACAACAAGGTACCGAGGATGAATCTGGGGCCCAAGACGGATATAGGCCAGACCAAGCGTACCTATGTCCAGACCATAGCCCAAACAGAACTTCTGTCACTCCCGTCCAGACTATAAGCTATGCCAGAGCTTTGGGCGGACCAAACAGACCCGCAGCCGGATCAAACACGTTTAAATAACTGGTGGGTAAATTTGTACAAGAACCAGGTCGAGGTTTTCATTTGTCCTCGTTTATGACGCAGACCATTTTTGAACGCATACAGCGGGAATGGTGCGTTAAAACATACACAAGCGAGGATTTTTTAACGGCCAACATAAGCGCACCAGTAAACTTTAAGCAACTACAAGAGAAAAATTTCCGTAAAGAAAAATATGCATGATTTCTTCACAGGATTACGACTTGCTTTATAAAATCTTCAATATGATACTCTTCACTGCCATTTTTTATTACCTTTTCCTAGAAATTGGCGATCAATGCAAATCGTTCATTGGCACCAAATTCCGCTATTAAGCACCAAACAAATTATAGTTTTGTGGAATTTTATTCAGAAATAGATCAAATGGTTGCGGTGGGGTCCCTACGAACTGGGTTGGGGTCCAAGTTACGTCATATGTGGTTCAAAGATACCCGAAATGACTTTTGTCACCCTTGGCCAAACCGAACAGAGCGTAACCCAGGCCACTAGCCGGACCAATGAGCCAAATAGATAGATAGAGTAAAATGGAACCTTGAATCTCTTGGAGTCCAGCTGTCAATGGTGCGAATGATGTGTTGGTTTCTCCTCTCCCTCTCCAGTTCCTGGCTCTTTGCCTTCTCCTGTTCCGCCTTCTGGCTGTTCTTGGTCTTGAAGTGTTTGTCAAAGTAGCACACACATGCAAACTCAATCAGAGCACCAAACACGTAGATGAAACAAAGGCCAAAATAGACGTCCAGTGCTTTCACTTTGCTCACCTGAAAAAAAAACAAAAGGGACCTTTTCCGTTTGTGTCCCCCCCCCCCCCTCCCACCTTAGTGGTTGCATATTATTTGCACCCCCAAGACGCGCACATGCAATATTTTTTCATAATGTTTTACTGTGTAATGGCAGGTGCTCTGTAACGGGGGGTGCATAACGTACTGGTGCGGGGGGGGGGGGCACAAACGGAAAAGATCCAAAAAACAGTGTAGTTTGTCTCAGAAAATAAGTTTTTCAGAGAAATTTGTTCTCACCCTTATAAATTTGCTCGTCGGAAAAAAGTTTGTTCGGACAACAAAAAAATTTTGTCATGGACGATCATCTATTAATTCGATGTCTACTAATTTTATGCAATTTTCTTGGGTGCAATTGTGAATTCGTTAAATCGAATATATCATTGTTTCAACCCTAGTCGAGACCTAATGGCTAGACCGCAAGATTTTGCAAGAATCTTTCAGCGAATGGTCAAGTTGCAAGCTCTTGCAAGACGAATGGTTATCTTTCAAGATACCCCCCCCCTTCGAAAATCCCTGAGTTTTCAGGATTTAGTGATCGGAACAAAAAGGGTGGGGGCTTTTGAGGGAGTTGTTTACCTTGGGTAGTCTGCTATTGACAGTGCCCATGAGGGTAATGATGGTCAAGACAGTTGTAATGGAGAGAGAGGCACGAGCTGGGATACACTAAATAAACAACAGAATTACAAGATGTCGGAAGGAGGATATAATTGTCTCACCTTAGAAATTATCCAAATTTACACACCAAAATATACACAGATGGAGTTACTTTCTCGAAACATTTTTTTTATAAACTTTCCGAGCTGGAAAAATTAAATAAAACGAGTTTAGCCAGAAGTATTTAACCCTTGTATACCCCCCTCCCTCCCCCCAACAAAAATAATTTTGTTGAAAAGTTGTTTTTTTTCATATCTTAATGCGGAACAATAGCGGAACAAATATTGTAAGCAATCTCAATTTCGACTTTTGATGTCAACCTTAAATCTTTGTGTACCTTAGGGTCCACCCAGAACCCGACCCAAGACAACCCCACAATGAGGACAGCAGGAGCATATGTCTGTAAGACATAGTAGAGAAGAGTCCTCTGCAATTTGAAGTTGACCTCAAGGTCACTGAAGGTACCAGTTGTGAATTCAAGGTCATACTCGCTGTCCATCACGCCTACAGACATTTTGGATCTTTTCCGTTTGTCCCCCCCCCCCCCCCAGTACGTTATGCTCCCCCCATTTACAGAGCACGTGTCATTACATGATAAATCATTATGTAAAAATATGACACGTGGGTCTGGGGCGTGCAAATAATATAAACCTCTAAGCTGGGGGGGGGGGGCACAAACGGAAAATATCAGACATTTTTATGACTAAAAATTGGTCGAATTTATCAAGAATTTCCGCCAAATTTAGAAATGTTGCAAAATTAAGGGAGCAATTTTACTAATTGCTTCTACTCAAACCTAACGTACGGCTTTAGACCAAGTTTTTTTGGATATTGATGTCTTTTTTATAGTTTTTGACGGGAGGTAAGCTTTTTTTTAGTTTTTACTTCGACTTGTATGAGAACTCTGCCTGAAAAACTAGTCTTCATGTTTTTTTGGGTCTGACCAATACACTTGTTACACAAACATTATTTACGAATTCTTTGAGCAACCAGAAATTACTAAGTTCTCACCAATTAGCGTGAACTGAGGCAGTTTTTTCTCAGCACTGACGGTAACTGGGTTCTGGCCGGGTTCCCGCAACCATCTCAATCTCAAGTGATTTGTAGTGTACCCAAAACACTCCACCATAAGAGAGCAAACCTGAAAAAAGGCACCTAATTGCTCCACCTCATGTTTCAAAATTCTGTTATGAGTTTTTGTGATCAACATTTTTACGCAAGTGTGTAATTTAAGGAGAAATCTGAAATTTGGTTCATTTGATTATCAAGAATTAATTTCTGGTCTCATTTGGGTTTTGGGATCTATTCTGTTTCGCAAAATATATGTTGTTATATAGCACGTTACTATGTAAGAAAATAGCACGTGCGCCTGGGGTTCACAGAAAATTTATGCTTACTAAGCTGGGGGGAGGCAAAACAGAATAGATCCGGGTCCTGCTATAGATTCTACTACCCTGGACTCTTGTTCTGGGACATAAATCATGTCAAAAAAACTAAGTGTTTGACGGCTGTACTAGTTGAAAATTAGTGACAGCTTAATTGGAGTTGATCGTTAAAAAAACAGTGAAATAGTGTTTGTGGCAAACTTCTGTTTTTGAATATTGCTGGTTGCTTTTCTGCAAAATCTCTCAGTAAAAGATTTGAATTAAAAAGCATTCAATTCTTATAAGGTATCCATTTTCTATGGTACTTTCATCCTCTTCATCTCAGAAGAAAA
>NC_134482.1:11685655-11745805 GCF_964194025.1 Convolutriloba macropyga
TGTCTTGACAGATCACAGAGCACTTCTTTCAGTCTTAAAATCTCACCGTTCCAATAAATCTTACAATAGTAGATTAAACCGATGGATCGATCGCCTGTTACCTTTCGATTTTAATATCGAACATATTCCTGACACTAGAATGGGTTTAGTTGATTATATTTCGCGCCAACCAAATCAAAAAGCAAAAAGCGCCACTCAATACGATGAGGAATTTATGGTAGCAACAATTTCCCGTATTCGCAACGCAATTACATCTTTATTTAGCCATTCAAATAAAATTTCTTTCCATAAGCGGCACATAAACAAAAAATACAAATCACAAGTACACAAGACGCGCGTCCACTCTTGCAAACCTGCTAAATGTAGCACGCATAATTCAAATGCCTCAAATAATTCATTCACTACTCAAGCTCAAGTAAATAATTACAATCGAAAATTCATTTCGTGCTTTAATTGCCACGCAAATCACTTGCTCAAATCGGACACTACACTCACATCGCGAATCCAGTCGCAAAATTCTAATTGCCATTTAATAGCTAATTCTACACAGCAAATACTCCATATCAAAATGTCAGCAAAAAAGGCATCAAAAAGTAATCCACCCAATTCACCACAAACCCCGAGAGTGACATTCCGCACCCAATCTACCCCCATTTCATCTACAAGAGCCGGACCCATCAACGTTCAAGCATCATCATCACCCGAGGAATACGACATCGAGCTATCCCGGGAGGAGATCTTTGAGTATAACCTCAACCAGCTCTTCACTAAATCTTTCCTGGCGGTCCTCACTAGTAAGGACGCGATGTTGAAAGAGATCCGCGACTGTGTCTTACAGGATGATGAGGCCCGTTGCAAAGAAGTGAGCACGTACATTCACTCCTTCTGGAAGGATCTACACGTAAAATCTGGGTGTCTGTGTGTAGATCAACGTGTGGCCATCCCGAATTCTATTAGGGAGGCGGTGCTCAAATCCATCCACATGACGCATCCTGGTAGTTGGGGGATGATCTCTCTCTCCCAATATGCATGGTGGCCCTATATGCATAGGGAAATTTTAGCAAAAACATCCGATTGCGTCCCATGTACAGATATTGGTAAGAATTTAAAACCTATCATACCAAAATCTAAATGGCATCCACACAAAGCTTGTCAAGAACCAAATGAAGAAATACAGATTGATTTTGGGGGTCCGATAATTAACGATAAAGATAAAGATATTTATTTCTTAACATGTATTGACCGCTATTCTAAATATCCGACAGTCAGAATATTCGACAATGCTAATGGGGTAAATGTAGTAAAATTTCTTCGTGATTATGCATATACTCATGGAATCCCGCGAACGATACGTTTAGACCAAGCAACTTGTCTTGTAGGTAAACAAGTTACAATTTACTGTAACGAAAATAATATTAACATTCTCGACGCTCCGGTCGGTGATCATAGAGCTATTGGATTGGTGGAGCGAATGATCCAAACAATTAAAAGACGTTTATCCTGTATGAAAGCTGAAAGTAAAGATACTTTTTCAACATCTGAAGCGATTAAACAAATAGTTTCTGATTTACGACTAACTAAACAGAAAACAACAAAGATAACACCTTTTGAAGCTCATTTCGGCCGCCCTGCAAATACTCCTTTAAGGAATATTAGCACACTTCCATCAAGTTTAAATCTAACTTATGAAAAAATTGTTAATCACTATTTAGATGCTGAAACGGTTCCTGCGGAAGACTTTCTGGATGAAGCTGGGTGGATCAGTGCTAACAGAAGCGATATCGAAATTGAACAGAAGATATGCCAGGCCTCTTTAGATGCAGGTCAGCGCTACCGGGAATCGGACAAAAAAGAGTCTCGCTTCTTAACACACCCGCAAATTACGGATCCCATACCGAGAACGGAACAGTCTCTTAAAGCCAAGCTGGCACGAAAACTCCCAAACAAAAAACGAGCAAAAAGACAGTTGGCAGGTCTGTATGAAGTACTTAAGCCTGGATCTTTTGTTATGAAGTCGTCACCAACGACAACGATCATCAACGAGCCTGGCAGATCCCCAGTAAAGGTTCGAGATAGTGATCTAGCCAAATTTGGGACAAAAGCTGAAAGATCCACAAATTTGTGGGTATATGCCCAACGACGCCCTGCTCCTTACGAGAAAACAACGGAATTTAAAATTGCAAAACACAGTAATGACCTTAAAAAACAAAAGAGGGGCGAGATAAAAATCAAACACCGTCAACGAGAAACTACAGCGGTAGTTTCGTCCATAAACTCAAATGTATCGCGTGCGCTGATGGTACGAAAACTGACAAAGCCACAGCTCAAAGGACGTCATAATACTATCTCTGATGAATTTCACGAAAATATGCCAGCTCCAGATCAACCAATGATTTCGATTGTACCGGCTCCACCTGTACCCGCTTCACAAGTCCCACAATCATCACTTATACCCCCCGCACAGGACGATCAAACAAAAGGCCGCAAGCGCAACCGACCTCAATTTTACGGATTCACGGATGCGGACATATCCCCAACAAGTTCTTTGGCCTCATCAAGTTCAGCTAAACCAAAGAAGCGAAAAAATAAAAAAGACAAGAAAGCCTCAAAACCAGAAAATTCGGTAGTAGCCCTTATTCAAAACGCCGAACAGTCAAGAATCCCGTCACCACCTCGAACTGATCTACAATTGGGGCAAGTTTCACCATCGGACCCCGGAATTGGATATTTTGAGTATGAGCAAGAACGGGAAATGTCGGTGTGGGATGCAGAGAATGAAATATAATGAAAAAATTCAAACTTTGAAAACTAAAACAAACTACAATTTCGTTATTCAATTATGTATTTGCTCTGTATTCCCAATTTTCAATTTAATTTATTCAATTTATTGTTCTATTCCAATTTAATTTAATTCATGTACTCGCTCTGCGAATCCACTCACATTCGTATATGTAATTTCATTTATGCTTCTCAACTTGTTCAATTACATATTTTCATTTTACAATGTATTTGCCCTGAAAATCCAACTTTATTCGGATTTTCCAATTCAATGTGCTGTAATGGTCATTCTTATTTCTCATTTCAATAATTTTTTACATATGCTTTGCATATACACAAGTTCACTCTTATTGTCAGTTAAATTGAGCATTTGCGACGTAATTCCAACCTATTTTGAGTTCTGTTAACTTCTTGATCCTGGTGTTGTTTCATTTTAAAATTGTAAATACATTTCAATTTTTGTCACGGGGGAAATGTGATACATATATATATATATATATATATATATATATCGAAACTTGTATGTGTACTTAATTATCAATCTATCCTCTATCTTATTTAAAAATCATAAATATATCATAACTAAGGTTATGACTTTTTATTATTCACGTTTAAATATATTCCCGCTAGTCTACTAAATTATTTCATAATTTGTTCATAGAATTTTATTATAAGTAATCATAATCCGTTTATCATTCTGAATTCAAGTTGCTCTACAAACGCTTCTACTTTACGCTCGTCAAAGTCTAGCTTGGATTTGCTCCGCAATTCCACTAAGTAAATTTAGCCACGCTCACTAATTTTCTTATTCGTTTTGCGATTCCAATATAATTTTGAGATAGTGTATTCGCCACACTATTACCATTCTATCCGCTAAACTAACTGATAACAGAGACAAAGTAATAAGTGGTTATAATTGACTACTTTTTATCTAAACAAAAAAATTGCAATATGGCATTTTAGTTAACGTAGTCAAAATTATCGAATTAACGAAACCGTTAAACTTTTAACTAAACGGAATACCGAAATTTGAAGAACTCTTCCAATTTTGAGTTCAATATTACCTCACGGTTCTGGTCGCCATCAAAAATTTATCAAAATCCCGATGTGAAAAGAGGTTGAATGACTTCCAGAGTGCTATAAAAACGCATGAAGATGTTTCAATTCAAATCTAATTTTGATTACAATACTTAGGTAATTTACGCCACTGTGTAGCTGGTTATACTCCTATCTTCCGTCATTTTTTTCACCACTCTTCAGATGGCAACAGTGACCAGAAAAAGTGGTTTAATTCTTATGCACAAGTTTGTTACTATTTGTAACTTTTGTTGTTCCTGTACCGAACTCCAAATGTAAATCAGTACTGCGCAATTGTAAATGCAAGTCTCCCATGTAATATATTTTACTCGCTTTCTCGCTCGAAATTAGCTTCTTTCAATCGTATATTAGCGGCGCAAAGGAAAATTGTTCATCAGTCGTGTTGGCGCAGAAAGGAGGAGAAATGGGTAGGGAGTGGGAAATTTTGGGTTCAATCCGCGTAGGTAACTTTATTTTTACACTTGGCTCAAGTTTGAACTTTTTATTATTCACGTTTAAATATATTCCCGCTAGTCTACTAAATTATTTCATAATTTTTTCATAGAATTTTATTATAAGTAATCATAATCCGTTTATCATTCTGAATTCAAGTTGCTCTACAAACGCTTCTACTTTACGCTCGTCAAGGTCTAGCCTGGATTTGCTCCGCAATTCCACTAAGTAAATTTAGCCACGCTCACTAATTTTCTTATTCGTTTTGCGATTCCAATATAATTTTGAGATAGTGTATTCGCCACACTATTACCATTCTATCCGCTAAACTAACTTATAACAGAGACAAAGTAATAACTGGTTATATTTGACTACTTTTTATCTAAATAAAAACATAGCAATATGGCATTTTAGTTAACGTAGTTAAAATTATCGAATTAACGAAACCGTTAAACTTTTAACTAAACGGAATACCGAATTTTGAAGAACCCTTCCAATTTTGAGTTCAATATTACCTCACGGTTCTGGTCGCCATCAAAAATTTATCAAAAACCCGATGTGAAAAGAGGTTGAATGACTTCCAGAGTGCTATAAAAACGCATGAAGATGTTTCAATTCAAATCTAATTTTGATTACAATACTTAGGTAATTTACGCCACTGTGTAGCTGGTTATACTCCTATCTTCTGTCATTTTTTTCACCACTCTTCAGAAGGCAACAGTGACCAGAAAATGTGGTCTAATTCTTATGCACAAGTTTGTTACTATTTTTAACTTTTGTTGTTCCTGTACCGAACTCCAATTGTAAATCAGTACTGCGCAATTGTAAATGCAAGTCTCCCATGTAATATATTTTACTCGCTTTCTCGCTTGAAAATAGCTTCTTTCAATCGTATATTAGCGGCGCAAAGGAAAATTGTTCATCAGTCGTGTTGGCGCAGAAAGGAGGAGAAATGGGTAGGGAGTGGGAAATTTTGGGTTCAATCCGCGTAGGTAACTTTATTTTTACACTTGGCTCAAGTTTGAACATGCAAGTCTGACGAGTAACAAAAAGTGACATGAATCAGTCTATTATTCAGTAATAACGAGGGATTGCATTTATACTGGCACAGTACTGAAACGCACTTAGAGTTAGGTACGGGTTTTAATTGGCGCGAACAAATTATATTGCTGATAACTTATGCAATTTTTGTCATTACAACTGATTATGATTGAACCAATGATAAATTTTGTCGGGTGTGAAGATTTTTCCAGTAAATGTGTAGGTATAATGAAATTTTTTTAAGTCCCAGATGAGCAGATTAAAATTTTAATACGAGATTAACATTTTTACGGGATTTTTACAGACTAGAGGGACTTGGGTCTCTGTGGATCCAGACTTTACAAACCAAAAAACTGCTCTGAACCAGATCCAACAGGCTCTGACCACTCTGGGCAATTTTTTTCGGTCAAACAGTTTTCTTCAAGTTTTTCTTTCTATATTTTATTGTAAAAACCGTCAATCATTAGGACAATTTATGATATTACCGTTCATGCAATGTTGTTGGTTGTTAAAGCTCTGCATTAGATCATATATGGCAAGTTCAACACCTCAATATCTTTTTTGCAAATAACTAGCTCTTGTCTACTTGACTTTTATCAATTCATATAGTCATATAGCTTGTTTGGATGCTGACTAAAGCCAGCTATCTTGCTAATACCACGCCACAAAGCTCATCAATCGAATGTTTTTCCTTAGCCAAACCAATAGATAGGTATGTACCATAGTAAAAATGTAGATGATTATGGGCCAAACCGAACTGTGCAAAATTCGGGTAGGGGCCAAATTGAACAAAATAAAGATTACTTATGGGCCAGACCATTTAGACCATGATTAGGAATGGGCCAGATGGAAACAACTCGGGTCTGCGTATGGACCTGGCCCAACAGATCTGTTTTGGGTATTGGCCAGACAGAAGGCGCGACTAAATTTTTTCAGCACTATGAGATCGGGTGGCATCGGGCCCTCCTGCCCGCGGTCCAAACTGGCCGCCCATGCCTGTCTTGAGTATGGGACCTCCTCCTGGTGAAATTTCCCAGCTATAAATAATCTTAAAAATTGGGTTTTTATCATGGTTTGAGAAATTTTTCACTCCCGACATTAAGTATTTCGTGTCTATCATTCATTTTTTCAGATCTGTCCAGCATCTGGTTATAGTCAAGTAATATAATTTCTATAATGTTATAAATTATTCAAAATATTTAAAGAATCTTGTAAGAATTATGTAATCTCTTGCACGGTTCCTGCTAGTTTATCGTTTCCTCGATCACTGAGATACGTACTTGTGTGTCAAGAGGGAACATTTCCAAATCCATTGGACACTTTGTGACGACAGTGACTCGACTGCTGTAGAGAACAAATCCTGTGTGGGAGAGACGTAACAAGATATTCGGACCCATCACCTGAAAAAAATAAACTCGACAATCGTAGCACCATTTTTACAAGATTATACAAGATTAGCGCATACAGGTCTCTTATGAGATTTTCTAAGATTAATGCATTGTTAGTTTGGAATTAGAAAGGATCAATCATGCTTACATCACGCATTTCAATGAATGACTTATGAAATTAACCAAAACCTGAGTTTATCAGCGATTCTTAAGTGGACAAAAGTTAGAAGTTAGACAACGCGGAAAATGACGCTTGGACTTCGATTTCTCCGGTGATTTTAAGAAAGCCGGGTCGAGATTTCGCCGCAAAAAATTGGAAGAAATGCGGTGAATTGAAATAAAATCAATGTTTTCACAGCAAAATAAACATTTTAGTGGTGAATGCGGTGAAATTTGGACAGAATTGCGGCGCATTTTTGTAAAAACTGCGATTTTTATTTGTTAACATTTTTTCGCTGTTTTCGCGTCAATTTTTACATCCTTAGCAATTTTTACCGCTGATGCGTCGACCGGGTTAATTGTGGAACCCCGCTTAATCCGGGTGAGTACCCACTTTGTGTTTGGATGCAGAGAGTGACTCTGGGAAGTATGTGTCTGGTACCCATATCCTCTGAAGGAATTCGTGAGACAGAGTGATGGGGGCATTGTCTTCTGTCTCAAACTCAAGTCTCTCGTCATACCTAAAAAACAGATAACAAAAATTCAAATTTTGCGCCCCGATTTGCAATTTAAGCGCCTGGCGGTGCCAAACCAGAAAACTCTGATCAGATCTTCGCTAGTCTAAATAGTTTTCAAGGTCGAAAAGACAAAATGACCTCTGATCACCATCAGGCATTCAGATCAGTCCTTCCCTGACTTCCATTGGTCTCTGTGTCTGTCCAGAACTTGTAATCATCCAGCGGTATGAGCTTAAAGTGGGGGTGATAGGGGAGGCAATTTAAATCTGGGAACCTCAGGATGGTCGGCGTTCGCTTTTACAGTTTCTAAGAAATGTATTATGTATCGGTTTGTGGATAATATTTGGAGAAATGAGGTATAATGAATCAATTGTACAAAACTTCATGACAAATAAATCTTGATGTGTCTAGATAAGATATCTGGCAAAATGTTATAAAGATATCTTATGTTCCGCTTCAAAAGGAGCTCTTTATAATCTACCCGTACCTACCTTTCAGAGTAATTCAGTACTGAATCAGGAAGATTTTCAGAAACAATTCAGTACTGATTCAGAGTCTGTTCATGTCACATTTGGCTCTGAAATTCTCTGATTCAGACTCTGATTCAGACTCTGAATCAGACTCTGAATCAGACTCTGATTTTTTTCTGATTCAGACTCTGAATCAGACTCTGAATTATTCTGATTCAGACTCTGATTCAGACTCTGATTCAGACTCTGAATCAGACTCTGATTTTTCTCTGAATCAGGGTAAATTCATAACTAAGTTCGTGAGCCAAGCCAGGTTTTACCGTTGCTTTTGCTCTCAGGTCCTTAAAAATACAAATTCATACAATACCTGTAGAAATTGATGAAATCTATATAGGTTGTCGGAAAATTTCTCAAGTCAAGTTAAAGACTGACTTTTTGAGATTTTCCAGTATGTTCTGTGTGGTTTAAACCCTCCTCCTTTTTCATTCCGGGCTGGGGACCGGCAGTGGCGGAGTTAATGAAATTAACTATAGGAAAACTGGTATAGCATGGTAAAAAAAACCAAGCTTGAACAATTTTCCAAAACAAAATAAACAAAATAATGACAACTTTTTTTCAAATAAACACATTCTGACAAAATCTTTTGCAGATTCACAGTTCACATAGCCCATACAACTGGTTCTAAACCAAAAAAGCCGGAACATTGCAATATTTCACAATACCAATAAAACCTATTTTAAAACTGATGATAGAGAAAATTGCAAATTCTCTAAATAATGCCAACTTTTTTTTCAAATAATCACATTCTGACCAAATCTTCTGCAGATTCACAGTTCACATAGCCCATAAAACTGGTTCTAAACCAAAAAAGCCGGAACATTGCAATATTTCACAATACCAATAAAACCTATTTTAAAACTGATGATAGAGAAAATTGCAAATTCTCTAAATAATGCCAACTTTTTTTCAAATAATCACATTCTGACCAAATCTTTTAGAGATTCACAGTTCACATAGCCCATACAACTGTTGCCAAAACAAAAATGCCGGAAAATTGCAATATTTCACAATACCAATAAAACCTATTTTTAAAAATGATTATAGAGAAAATGCAACTTCTTTAAATAATGACAGTTTTTTTTCAAATAAACGTATTCTGGCCATTTCTTTTGCAAATTCACAGTTCACATAGCCCATACAACGGGTTCAAAACCAAACATGACAGAAAACTGCAATATTTCACAGTACCAATAAGACCTATTTTATATTTGATTATAGAGAAAATTGAAACTTCTTTAAATAATGCCAACTTTTTTTCAAATAAACGTTTTCTGGCCATTTATTTCATAGATTCACAATTCACATAGTCCATACAACGGCTTCTAAACCAAAAATGCCGGAAAACTGCAATATTTCACAGTACCAATAAAACCTACTTTCAAAAATGATTATAGAGAAAATTGTCAACTTCTTTAAATAATGACAACTTTTTTCAAATAAACGTATTCTGGCCATTTATTTTGCAGATTCATAGTTCACATAGCCAATACAAACGCTTCTAAATCAAAAATCCCGGAAAACTGCAATATTTCACAAGACCACAAAGCTATTTTAAAACTGCTTATAGAGAAAATTGGAATGTGGCCAATGAAATGTGACCAATGCTTTGCAAAAAACAACTTCAATGCAGACTCTAACAATCTGACAGTCAAGAAAAAGTTATAGAAGAGCAAAACTGATCATTATTGATTATGTACAAATCTAGAACAGCTTTAAGTTCTTGTCCGCGAAAATATTTTTTGTGAAGTCAATTTTCCTCTTTTCTTTCTTTTTAGTTTGAACAACCGTTAGGGACTTTTCAAACGCTGGCTCTGCGCACGCTCCCATCTCCCCGACTACGATCCCATGCGTAGGGTTGGCTTTCATCGCCTCGTAAGTCTTCCGGCAGTCAATAGGAGTCAAGAAATTGACCCATCCTTCGAACTTCCCTTTTTTTCGGTTTCTGTTTTTTGAATTCAAAAAACAGACAGTATGAACTCTCGGGTACAACTTTTTCAGTTCCAACTTTGCGGGTCCAAATGTCTCCTTCTCTGAAGGTTCGAAGTTGCTGAATTTGAAGGATAACGGGTGATGTAGAATATTGTCTTTATCTTTTGATGGTTTTTTCGTAGGCTGAGGGCGATTCTCCTTTAAAAACAATAGATTAAATGGTTTTGAGATAAAAACAACCAAAACTTCTGCTTATTCGCATATTTTAGGGCCCAAAGAAAAGATCCCGAATACAAAATCTCGGAAAAACGCATTATATAACAATATCATTACGACCCGTTAAAAAAATAATCATAGAGAAAATTGACACATCTTTAATTAATGACAACTTTTTTTCAAATAATCACATTCTGACCAAATATTTTGCAGATTCACAGTTCACATAACTCAAACAACTGGTTCTAAAACAAAAATGCCGGAAAATTGCAATATTTCACAATACCAATAAAACCTATTTTTTAAGATGATTATAGAGAAAAATGCAACTTCTTTAAATAAGGACAACTTTTTTTCAAATAATCACATTCTGACCAAATCTTTTCAGATTCACAGTTCACATAACTCGAACAACTGGTTCTAAACCAAAAACGCCGGAAAATTGCAATATTTTACAATACCAATAAAACCTATTTTTAGAAGTGATTAAAGAGAAAATGCAACTCCTTTAAATAATGACAACTTTTTTTTCAAATAAACGTATTCTGGCCATTTCTTTACCATATTCACGGTCCAAATAACCCATACAACTGTTTCTAAACCAAAAATCCTGGAAAAATTTAATATTTCACAAAACCACTAAAGCCTTATTTTAAAACTGATTTAGAGAAAATTGCAACTTCTTTAAGTAAAGACAACTTTTTTCGAATAAACGTATTCTGGCCATTTCTTTTGCAGATTCACGGTTCACATAGCCCATACAAATAGTTTTATAGCAAAAATGCCGGAAAAAAGCAATATTTAACAATACTAATTAAACCTACTTTTAAAAATGATTATAGACGAGAAAATTGCAACTTCTTTAAATAATGCCTTTTTTTCAAATATACGTATTCTGGCCTTTTTTTGCAGATTCACAGTTCACATAGCATATAAAACTGGTTCTAAAACAAAAATGCCGGAAAAACGCACTATTTCACAATACCACTAAAGCCTTATTTTAAAACAGATTTAGAGAAAATTGCAACTTCTTTAAATAATGACAACTCTTTTTCAATTAAACGTATTCTGGCCTTTTCTTTTGCAGATTCACAGTTAACATAGCCCATAGAACTGGTTCTTAACCAAAAATGCTGGAAAAAAGCAATATTTCACAATACCACTAAAGCCTTATTTTAAAACTGATTATAGAGAAAATTCCAACTTCTCTAAATAATGACAACTTTTTTTCAAATAAACTTATTCTGTCCATTTCTTTTGCAGATGCACAGTTCACATAGTCCATACAATTGGCTCTAAGCCAAAAAAGTCCGAAAAATGCAATATTTCACAATACAATAAAACCTATTTTAAAACTGATTATAGAGAAAATTGCAACTTCTTTAAATAATGACAACTTTTTTTTCAAATAAACACATTCTGACCAAAACTTTTGCAGATTCACAGTTCAAATAGCCCATACAACTAGTTCTAAACCAAAAATGCCGGAAAATAGCACTATATCACAATACTAATAAAACCTATTTTAAAACTGATTATAGAGAAAATTGCAACTTCTTTAAATAATGAAAACTTTTTTTCAAATAATCACATTCTGACCAAATCTTTTGCAGATTCACAGTTCAAATAGCCTATACAACTGGTTCTAAACCAAAAATGCCGGAAAATAGCACTATATCACAATACTAATAAAACCTATTTTAAAACTGATTATAGAGAAAATTGCAACTTCTTTAAATAATGAGAACTTTTTTTCAAATAATCACATTCTGACCAAATCT
Source organism: Convolutriloba macropyga (assembly GCF_964194025.1). Taxonomy (NCBI): domain Eukaryota; kingdom Metazoa; phylum Xenacoelomorpha; order Acoela; family Convolutidae; genus Convolutriloba; species Convolutriloba macropyga. The sequence continues at coordinate 11,697,526 of NC_134482.1, forward strand.
TTTGCACATTCACAGTTCAAATAGCCCATACAACTGGTTCTAAACCAAAAACACCGGAAAATAGCACTATATCACAATACTAATAAAACCTATTTTAAAACTGATTATAGAGAAAATTGCAACTTCTTTAAATAATGAGAACTTTTTTTCAAATAATCATATTCTGACCAAATCTTTTGCAGATTCACAGTCTACATAGCCCATACAACTGGTTATACACCAAAAATGCGGGAAAATTGCAATATATCACAATACCAGTAAAACCTATTTTAAAACTGATTTTGAGAAAATTGCAACTTCATCAAATAAGGACATCTTTTCTTCAAATAAAGGTAATCAGACTATTTGTTTGCAGGATTCACAATAATCACAAATAATCACATTCCAAATAATCACATTCTGATCCAAATAATCACATTCTGATCAAATCAGAATGTGATTATTTCCAAATAATCACATTCTGATCCAAATAATCACATTCCAAATAATCACATTCTGATCAAATTTTACAAATAATTTTTTCCAAATAATCACATTCTGATCAAATCTTTTGCAGATTCCCAGTTAACATAGGCCATACAACTGGATCTAAACCAAAAAAGCCGGAAAATTGCAATATTTCATAATACCAATAATGCCTTTTATGGTCATTTAAGGCCTTTTAATGATCATTTTAAAAATGATCATAGAGAAAATTGCAACTTCTTTAAATAACGACAACTTTTTTTTCGAAAAATCACATTCTGACCAACTCTTTCACAGTTTCACAGTTCACATAGGCCACACAACTGGTTCTAAACCAAAAATGCCGGAAAATTGCAATATTTCACAATACCAATAAAACCTATTTTTAAACTGATTAAAGAGAAAATTGCAACTTCTTTAAACAATGACAACTTTTTTTCAAATAATCACATTCTGACCAAATCTTTTGCAGATTTACAGTTCACATAGCCCATACAACTGGTTCTAAACACAAAATGCCGGAAAATTGCAATATTTCACAGTACCAATAATGCCTTATTTTAAAAATGATCATAGAGAAAATTGCATCTTCTTTAAATAATGACAACTTTTTTTCAAATAATCACATTCTGACCAAATCTTTTGCAGATTTACAGTACACATAGCCCATACAACTGGTTCTAAACACAAAATGCCGGAAAATTGCAATATTTCACAGTACCAATAATGCCTTATTTTAAAAATGATCATAGAGAAAATTGCAACTTCTTTAAATAATGACAACTTTTTTCAAATAATCACATTCTGAGCAAATCTTTTCCAGATTCACAGTTCACATAGCCTATACAACTGATTCCAAACCAAAAATGCCGGAAAATTTCAATATTTCACAATACCAATAAGACCTATTTTTAAAAATGATTATAGAGAAAATTGAAACTTCTTTACATAACGACAACTTTTTTTCAAATAATCACATTCTGGGCATTTCTTTCGCAGTTTCGCAGTTCACATAGTCTATGCAATTGGTTCTAAACCAAAAATGCCGGAAAATTGCAATATTTCACAATACCAATAAAACCTATTTTAAAACTGATGATAGAGAAAATTGCAAATTCTCTAAATAATGCCAACTTTTTCTCAAATAATCACATTCTGACCAAATCTTTTGCAGATTCACCGCTCACATAGCCCATACAACTGGTTCTAAACCAAAAATGTCAGAAAACTATAATATTTCAGAATGCCAATAAAACCTATTTTTAAAAATGATGATAGAGAGGAAATTGCAACTTCTTTAAATAATGACAATTTTTTTTCAAATATCATATTCTGATCAAATCTTTTGCAGATTCACAGTTCCAATAGCCCATACAACTGGTTCTAAACAAAAAATGCCGGAAAATTGCAATATTTCACAATATAAACTAAACCTATTTTTAAAAATGATTATAGACGAGAAAATCGCAACTTCTTCAATTAATGACAACTTTTTTTTCAAATAAACGTATTGTGGCCATTTCTTTTGCCGATTCACAGTTCAAATAGCCCACACAACTGATTCTAAACAAAAATGCCGGAAAATTGCAATATTTCACAATACAAACTAAACCTATTTTTAAAAATGATTATAGACGAGAAAATTGCAACTTCTTCAATTAATGACAACTTTTTTTTCAAATAAACGTATTCTGGCCATTTCTTTTGCCGATTCACAGTTCAAATAGCCCTCACATCTGGTTCTAAACCAAAAATGTTAGAAAATTGCAATATTTCACGATAGCTGTAAAACCTATTTTAAAAATGATTATAGAGAAAATTGCAACTTCTTTAAATAACGACAACTTTTTTTTCAAATAAACGTTTTCTGGCCATTTATTTCATAGAGTCACAATTCACATAGTACATACAACGGCTTCTAAACCAAAAATGCCGGAAAACTGAAATATTTCACAGTACCAATAAAACTCACTTTCAAAAATGATTATAGAGAAAATTGTCAACTTCTTTAAATAATGAGAACTTTTTTCAAATAAAAACGTTCGGACCAAATCTTATGCAGATTCACAGTTCACATAACTCATACAACTGGTTCTAAACCAAAAATGCCGGAAAATTTCAGTATTTTACAATACCAATAAAACATATATTTAAACGATTATAGAGAAAACTGCAACTTCTTTAAATAATGACAACTTTTTTTCAAATAATCACATTCTGACCAAATCTTTTGCAGATTCACAGTTCGCATAGCCCATACAACTGGTTCTAAACCAAAAATGCCGGAAAATTGCATTATTTTACAATACCAATATAACCTACTTTCAAAAATGATTATAGAGAAAATTGTCAACTTCTTTAAATAATGACAGCTTTTTTCAAATAATCAAATTCTGACCAAATCTTTTGCAGATTCACAGTTCACATAACTCATACAACTGGTTCTAAACCAAAAATGCCGGAAAATTTCAATATTTCACAATACCAAAAAAAAACATATTTAAACGATTATAGAGAAAATTGCAACTTCTTTAAATAATGACAACTTTTTTTCAAATAAACACATTCTGGCCAAATCTTTTGCAGATTCACAGTTCACATAACCCATACAACTGGTTCTAGACTAAAAATGCCGGAAAAATCCAATATTTCACAATATTAATAAAACCTATTTTTAAGTGGTTATTTGATTATTTGAAAAAAAGTCGTCATTATTTAAACAAGTTGCAATTTTCTCTATAATCATTTTTAAAACTAGGTTTTATTGGTTTTGTGAAATATTGCAATTTTCCGGCATTTTTGGTTTGGAACCAGTTGTATAGGCTATATGAACTGTGAATCTGCAAAAGATTTGGTCAGAATGTGATTATTTGAGAAAAAGTTGGCATTATTTAGAGAATTTGCAATTTTCTCTATCATCAGTTTTAAAATAGGTTTTATTGGTATTGTGAAATATTGCAATTTTCCGGCCTTTTTGGTTTAGAACCAATTGCATAGACTATGTGAACTGCGAAACTGCGAAAGAAATGGCCAGAATACGTTTATTTGAAAAAAAAGTTGTCATTAATTGAAGAAGTTGCGATTTTCTCGTCTATAATCATTTTTAAAAATAGGTTTAGTTTATATTGTGAAATATTGCAATTTTCCGGCATTTTTTGTTTAGAACCAGTTGTATGGGCTATTGGAACTGTGAATCTGCAAAAGATTTGATCAGAATATGATATTTGAAAAAAAATTGTCATTATTTAAAGAAGTTGCAATTTCCTCTCTATCATCATTTTTAAAAATAGGTTTTATTGGCATTCTGAAATATTATAGTTTTCTGACATTTTTGGTTTAGAACCAGTTGTATAGGCTATATGAACTGTGAATCTGCAAAAGATTTGGTCAGAATGTGATTATTTGAAAAAAAAAGTTGTCTTTATTTAAAGAAGTTGCAACTTCTTCAATTAATGACAACTTTTTTTTCAAATAAACGTATTCTGGCCAATTCTTTTGCAGATTCACAATTCACATAGCCCATACAACTGGTTCTGAGCCAAAAATGCCGGAAAAACTCAACATGTTTCACAATACGAATAAACGTATTCAGACAATACCAATAAACGTATTCAGACAAAATATAGGCAGTTTATTCCAATTAGTAGGAAATTGAATCCCACTTTCCTAGAATCTTTGTATGAAACGTATACCTAAAGACCTGAGGAGCTCTCGGAACGCCGAACAGACGCTTGTTAGACTTGGCGCTTGACAAGTTTAACCTATTCCTGAGTAAAATTCAAAGAAAAAACAAGCTGTTTTATTTAACATAGAAGATCTTTAGATTCACTCCATTAAAACTAACTTTTATCAAAACATTTGTCACCTAGTTCAGGCTGCTTTCACGAATGATCAAATGAAGAGCAAAGTTTTACAACCATTGATTCAGAAGCAGGTAAATTCGGCAACCGCACACGAAAGACTTTCTTCATACTTTCCAAGTCTATGAACAATTCTTCACAAGTCTCTCGCACGCGAAAAAAGAATCCCTTCACAGTACCAACTTCTTCCAGAGTTTGGTATTTTTTAACAACCGCTCTAATTTTGCCGTTGTAGAACTCAGGTATTGATACAAAATACAAGATTTGGCCAAAACATACTTCAGAGCGGTAAGAGAAAGAGACAAAACTATTGCAATCACCCTGCATTGGCGCAAGAGAAAAGCATGGCGAATCAAAATACACGTTTCGAAAAAACTGTCTGTTGTAAAAACGTCCGTTAGAGTAGCAACGCCTTCCTTCACGTAGCGAATCAGTTTCCTTCATTCCATGATCTAAATGACTTTTTTCCAATTCTTCAATGCCAGAAAGTTGATTCCAAACTCTCTGTACATCGGGGCTTTCAAATGTTGTATCATTGAGACGACGCAACTGAAGAAACCTGCGACAGATGATTTCTATTTCATGATGGGAACCTGTGAACAATTCTCCTAAAATTCGGTTGGCTGATTCGAAACTCATTGCAGAGCAGCAGAACAAAGGTCCGAAACGCTTCACTTGATCTGGCAGATGACGCAGGGAATGAAAATTTATTGTTTCGATCCTTTGGTTTCCTTGAAAAGTAGCAATCACGTCTTTACAAAATTCGTTAAGCAAATGGTCCGCCAAAGATATGTTCCTGGAGGAAGAAGATTCCATCAAAAGCCTCACTCCGAAAACAAGATTCATCAATTCGTCATACAACGGTTGCCCAATAGTTTCATAAAAAACAATAGGTCCAACATAAAACAGCCAATTGAACATCTCATTGGCTTTGAATTGTCCAATATCGTCTAAGCTTCTGATTTTTCTAGAATAAGCAATTAGTTCTCTGGGGCACGCTAGATTCTTTACTCGTTCGTTTATTTGCTCCTTTTTGGAAAAACTCAAGCCCCGTAAAATGAGCTTTAGAAGATCAGGAAAGATGCCTAAGAGCACGCAATGCATATAATCTATCGGAGCTGCTAATGGTAAGCCTTCTACAATAGAGGAAAAAGCACTTCGACCTTTTACACCTGCTACATTTCTTACTTCAAAGCTACTCCCATATTCCGCAAGAGTGACAAATCTATCATTCAATTCAGGTTCCCGAACGTCAGCCTGTTGATCAAATGGGTAGTATGCATGAGTGCGTCCAATTGTCACGCCTTCAGCGAAACAGTAATTACATCCAAAAAATCCATTGAACTGATACATATTAAGAACATGTGCTTTCGCGCATAAATCTGCAACTATAAGAACAACTTTCAGACTGGCACTTAATAAAACATCTTCAGAAATGACAACATCAACAGGAGAAACCAATTCCGCCCGCAGATGTGGCACAATTTCATGCCAAGGAGGAGTGTGTGATCCAACAAACAATGCAGCCAAAACAATATTTGATTTAGACATTCGCAATTTGGGAGGCAGGTCACCAATCTGCAACCAAATTGGCCAAACTTCTTTTTTAAACGTTGATTTCTTTATATTCACACCGTCCGTTGAAAGTATTAAATTCAGCACAAAAGAACCACTTTCATCGATTTTTACAATAGAAGCAGTTTTTTCAGTCAGATCGGCACCTTCATTTTGTTTTCTGAAATTTGCATAGTTTAGAATTTGATCTAAATTGCGTCTGACTATTTCGCTGATTTGATTTCGAAAGTTTAGAACACAAAAAGAACTGGTTTCAGTTTTCTTCAGAGTTCGAACTGACGACTCAAAATTGGTTTTCATTCTGCGAATGAAAGACTGACCAGACGGAAGGCCATTATCTTGGGGTAACAATGTTTTAAAGGTAGAAAAAAGGTTAACAGTTCCTTCATCCGTTAGATGTAACTTAGCCGAAAGCATTTCGATTAGAGAAGTGGCGTCTGCTACACCAATGGAGCTCTTAGAATACAGACTTAGAAAATCTGCCAATTGCGAGTTTGATGGAGAACTGAAAATAAAACTTTCGTCTCAAGAAATAGACGAAACCGAACAATGAAACGCAGCACTGTATTCAACCGGTGAAGAGGCTCGCATTAAATTTTCAGGCACCAAGGTAGTTGAAGCTTTTTGTGTTGACGGTTCCTCAGTTGGATTCACCTCATCAGTATTTGGGTTCACCTCAGTATCAACAAAATCAGGTTGAAATACTTCATTATGAGGCAAAGTAAGCTCTACAGAATCCGCTTGTTCATGTTCGACAATACTATTCCCCTCGTCTTCAATTTCTAAATCACCGATTGGGTCTTGAGTTAGTGTGTTATAGAGTTGAGCCAATTGCTTCGGTCTTACTCCTCGCCTTCTGGGACTTCGGAAAAAAACGTTGTGTTGAACTCGAAGCGCATAAACAATTTCTCGCGCAGTCTCTTCAATCAAATCTAATAGCAAATTACCAAACTGATCAACAGAATCAGAAAGTATGTTCTCGCACGTCAAGCAGCGGCATTGATTTTGCTCGAAGAACTCGTCTCCGTATTTAACAAGAATCTCAGTTCCTGGGTAAATCTGCCGTTTTACTTTGAGCTGTACAATACCATTGCTACTCGAAAAGTCATACTCACAGTTGGGGTCGCAGTCCGAATTGACGAATCGCATTGGACCCACTAGCAGAAGCTGTTCACCGGTGCGAGAAGAGCGCATTACAGACCACTCGGTGATGCCATCCGGTACTGGTTTTACAAAACCAATTGGTTTGCCACGGAGAACCTGCTTTGCTGGCAAAACTTTGTTCCATTGTAAACCAATCGATAACCACCGTATCTATCGTTCTCAATAACAAACTCTGGATCCAGATTCCGATAAGACTCGCAAACAACTCTGTAAGTTTCTTTCCAATCTTCAGCATCTTTAATTCTTTGTTCAAAAACTCTTTTCGAGAGAGGTCGAACAAGCTCTTCTGCAATGCGGAAACCCTTTTCAACGTGTTCCTTGACGGCATACAAATCGCATTGCGCTAGAATTGGCCAATCTATTCTCTTAGGCAACATCAAAACCTTAAAACAAACTTTTATATTAACCACAACTAATAACGACACCTAATATGCTTCTCTGAGCTAATTTTCTGAAAAAAAAAACAAATATTTAAAGATAAACTGAAATAAACGAAAAAATCCATCAACAACCATATTTATTCTATCCGTACATCATGGTGACCAAAAGAGAGCAAAGCAAGAAAAAGAAGCTGGGTAGTACTTTACAAAAGAAGAAACAGGGAAGATAAGCAAACTCCACATAACAGCAGTAAATTAAACTGCATCAAATTGCAATGACACGATCTGGATACAAAAATTTCTCTGCAATAACATAATTGACAAAATCTTTGAAGTAAACAAAACAGAACAAGAAAATTATTAAAACAAGAACATACATTGAGTAGACGACAGAAGCATAAATATAAGAACGGAATGTACAAAAGTACTGAATAAACATATGAGCATACATAGGTAAAAAGCAGCAGACAATTCATTGAAGCGTTCATAGTAGCAAAAGTAAACATTTAACTCTCATAATCTTTTTCAATTGTCTTCGTTTTCCTCGCTACTAGCAGGGTTGCCGGACAAATCATTGTTCAGACTTTCTCTACCACTCCTCCTTTCAAACGAGCGCATTTCATTTCCAATGTTATTGACACTGGTCTTGGCCGAATTATAGACCCCAAGCCAGCTTTCACCATATCTTCGCTGGAAGAGATCTAAAAGAGGGTATTGATCATTTGATCAATAAATTTGATCAATACAGAACTAATGATCGATGCAATTAACAATTTTGAAAAATAAAAAAAAATTTTAATAGGTTGTATATTAAAATATTATAAGGAACTAACGAACCTTTCAGCTGTCCTTTTCGTTCCGGAGAAAAATCAGACCTTTGAACGGCACTAGCACGCACTCCTTTGGATCTTGGTGACAACATGTGGCTCTTTAATTCCTCACTACCCCACAAAAACTTCACTGCATTCCTTGCAAGTATTTGGGGAGTTGAACCCCTGACCTGCATCAAATCGGAGCCACTATTTGGACCTTTGAGAACTAGAATTTCGGCTGAAGAGCTCTCCCGTTCATGTGAGACAGGTATTGGCATGACAACTCCAAGTTTCGCTATTTGAGAGCTCTGAAAAAAAGGCTCTGCTTGAAAAGTTTTAAAAAATAATGTTGACGATAGACATGACTATATAACTATTAGAGCAATTGCTGTAAAACCTATAATAGATAAACCTATGGAATAAAACCAGTTCCGTTGCTAAAAACTCACCATATACTTCATTTGGTTGGAAAACTGCTGCAGCTGATTGTAGTTCCGGTTTTCCAGTGCCCGGACTGAGGCATTCAGTTCTTTCACGGTGTTGTTCAGCAAATTGATTGTGTCAATCTGTTTTTCAGTTGCCTCAAGCTGCTTTCTTGAAATCTCCCGCTGCATGTTTTTCTCAACCATCTCCTTGACCTCATCTGGTTTCATTGTTTTGCCTCGCTTCGGTTTTTTAACATTGCCAGGAGTAGAGCTAGCTCTGTTTGCCGATGGAGATGGACCGTTCTGAACAAAAGTTTTGTAAGAATTTTGCAAAAAACTACAAATATAAAACATTTCTTTATACCTCAGCGGGGGGTATATCGCTGAAATCGAGATCAAGTTCAGCCGCTTCCTCTACATCCTGTTGCACCGAAGTATTCAGCAGCCTATTCAATTCATCTGGGTCAATATGCGCAAGCTCGTTTTGACGCTCTCCTGACTGCCCTCGATGTTCAACAGCATCTTCAACAAAAACCAGTTTTTTCTTAACTGTCTTCTCGGGCTCCTGGCTAAGAACAGCTTCGTTTCTTTCAAACACAGTCAAGTCAGGATCATCTGGTATTTCTATCGAAGCGTTGAAATTTGGGTCATTCTTATTCTTCTGAATGTTTTCACAAAGCATTCTCTCAGCTTCGAGGATGTATTCTTCATGACCCATGCGTTTTACTAGCGGATTCCAGATGTAGGACCCCGTATTTGGGTTCTTACTGCGGTCTTTGAACTCAATGAATTCCCCTTGCTAAAGCAAAATAAGGTATTTGATTTGCTAAAGGTTAGATTGTTGGTGGAAAGCAATCTCACCTGAACGTTCAGTCGTTGAGCCATGGGCATCCGAACTGCGCTGTGATTTGCACGAATGGAACCACATTTGCCATTTTCAAACAAAATAAGCCACCATCGATTTTTCAGTTTGTTGAAAGCTATCTCATTTGCAGATTCAGCTGTGTCCCGGTCTGCTTGACTTAGGCCTCTAGTTTCTCGCAAAACTCTCACACAATCGCTGTCCTAAAAGTTGAAAAATCAACTGGATAGAAAGATATCGTTAGGGCAATTCTTCAAATAGAACATTCGGGCTTACTAGAAACTTTCAAAACAAAAACAATTACAGAAGTTACCTCGGTACTCTGACTGAATCCAACTTCGGCTTGCGGAGGTTGGTTCTCTCGATCAACGTTGCCATCACATGACTTATCCAATGGTTGTTCGGCTGACTCTCTCTGCTCGAACTGTCCGTTGGAAGCTTCTCTTCTTTCAAGCCCGACACATTTGTATTTTCCAAAATTGTGCCCAGGATCTCTCACTTTTGAGATGAGGACTGTCCTTTTCAAACCTTTCGAGTTCTTGGAAAGCGACATTTGCAAAATTTTTTTGAATTGATCAAAAAATCTGAAAGTAATGACATCATTGCAAAAACCTATTGCAAAACTGATTATAGAGAAAATTGCAACTTCTTATATAATGACTTTTTTATTAACAAATAACCGTATTCTGACCAAAGATTTTGCAGATACAAAGTTCACATAACCCATACAGTTGGCACTGAACCAGAAACTCCAGAAAACTTCAATATTTCAAGATAGCACTGAAACTTAAAATCGAGATGACCTTATTTTAGAGATAAAATAGCAAATTCGTTAAATACTGACAACTTTTTTTCAAATACAAGTGTTCTGACCAAATCTTTTGCAGCTTCACAATTCCAAGGCCAATGCAGTTGTTGCCAATACCATAACCAAAAAACCCGGAAAACTGAGTTTTTTCACAATACCACCAAAAGCTATTTTAAAACAGATTATAGAGAATGCAACGTCAACACTTCGATTAAAGACTGCAAATTCTTTAAACAATGACATCTTTTTCTTCAAATAAACGTAACCTGACCAGACACTTTGAACTTTCACATTTCGCATAGCCCACACAGTTGAATGTTAACTAGAAAGGCCGGGAAAAATCAATATTTCACAATAACAATAAAACCTATTTTAAAACTGATCATAGAGAAAATTGCAACTTCTTTTAATAAGGAGAACTTTGTCACATATAATTATTCTGACCACGACCTTTGCAATATTATATTCCACATAGCCCATAAAATTGTCCCTAAACCAAAAAGACCGGGCAATTGCAGTATTTTCTTATACCAGTAAAGCCGTTTTTAAAACTGATTATAGAGAAAAATGCAACTTCTTTAAATAATGACAAATTTTTTCAAATAATCATGTTCTGGCCAAATCTCTTGCAGATTCACATAACACATGCAACTGGTTCTAAACCAAAAATGCCGGAAAATTGCAATATTTCACAGTACCAATAATGCCTTATTTTAAAAATGATCATAGAGAAAATTGCAACTTCTTCAAATAATGACAACTTTTTTCAAATAACCACATTCTGAGCAAATCTTTTGCAGATTCACAGTTCACATAGCCCATACAACTGGTTCTACACCAAAAATGCCGGAAAATTGCAATATTTCACAGTTTCAATAATGCCTTATTTTAAAAATGATCATAGAGAAAATTGCAAGTTCTTTAAATAACGACAAATTTTTTCAAATAACCACATTCTGAGCAAATCTTTTGCAGATTCACAGTTCACATAGCCCATACAACTGGTTCTACACCAAAAATGCGGGAAAATTGCAATATATCACAATACCAGTAAAACCTATTTTAAAACTGATTATAGAGAATATTGCAACTTCTTTAAATAATGACAACTTTTTTTCAAATAATCATATTCTGACCAACTCTTTTGCAGATTCACAGTTCACATAGCCCATACAACTGGTTCTAAACCGAAAATGCCGGAAAATTGCAATATTTCACAATACCAATAAGACCTATTTTTAAAAATGATTATAGAGAAAATTGCAACTTCTTTAATTAACGACAACTTTTTTTTCAAATAATCACATTCTGGGCATTCCATTCGCAGTTTCACAGTTCACATAGTCTATGCAACTGGTTCTAAATAAAAAATGCCGGAAAATTGCAATATTTCACAATACCAATAAAACCTACTTTAAAACTGATTTCAGAGGAAATTGCAACTTCTTTAAATAATGACCACTTTTTTTTCAAATATCATATTCTGACCAAATCTTTTGCAGATTCACAGTTCACAAATCCTATACAACTGGTTATATACCAAAAATGCCGGAAAATTGCAATATTTCACAATACAACTTAAACCTATTTTTCAAAATGATTATAGACGAGAAAATTACAACTTCTTTAAATAATGACAACTTTTTTTCCAATATACGTATTCTGGCCTTTTCTTTTGCAGAATCACAGTTCACATACCATATACAACTGCTTCTTAACCAAAAATGCCGGAAAAACGCAATATTTCACAATACCACTAAAGCCTTATTTTGAAACTGATTTAGAGAAAATTGCAACTTCTCTAAATAATGACAACTTTTTTTCAAATAAACTTATTCTGTCCATTTCTTTTGCAGATTCACAGTTCACATAGTCCATACCATTGGTTCTAAGCCAAAAAAGTCCGAAAAATGCAATAATTCACAATACAATAAAAACTATTTTAAAACTGATTATAGAGAAAATTGCAACTTCTTTAAATAATGACAACTTTTTTTCAAATAATCACATTCTGAGCAAATCTTTTCCAGATTCACAGTTCACATAGCCTATACAACTGGTTCCAAACCAAAAATGCCGGAAAATTGCAATATTTCACAATACCAATAAGATCTATTTTTAAAAATGATTATAGAGAAAAAGCAACTTCTTTAAATAATGAGAACTTTTTTTCAAATAATCACATTCTGACCAAATCTATTGCAGATTCACAGTTAACATAGCCCATACAACTGGATCTAAACCAAAAATCCTGGAAAAATTCAATATTTCACAAAACCACTAAAGCCTTATTTTAAAACTGATTTAGAGAAAATTGCAACTTCTATAAATAATGACAACTTTTTTTCAAATAAACGTATTCTGACCATTTCTTTTGCAAATTCACCGTTGATATAGACGATACAACTAGTTCTAAACCAAAAATGCCGGAAAAACTCATTTTCTCACAATACTACTAAAGCCCTGTTTTAAAACGGATTATAGAGGAATTTGCAACTTCTTCAAATAATGAGAACTTTTTTCAAATAAACTTATTCTGTCCATTTCTTTTGCAGATTCACAGTTTACATAGTCCATACAATTGATTCTAAGCCAAAAAAGTCCGAAAAATGCAATAATTCACAATACAATAAAACCTATTTTAAAACTGATTATAATTATAGAGAAAATTGCAACTTCTTTAAATAATGACAACTTTTTTTCAAATAAACGTATTCTGGGCATTTCTTTTGCAGATTCACAGTCCACATAGCCCATACAACTAGTTCTTAACCAAAAATGCTGGAAAAAAGCAATATTTCAGAATACCACTAAAGCCTTATTTTAAAACTGATTATAGAGAAAATTCCAACTTCTCTAAATAATGACAACTTTTTTTCAAATAAACTTATTCTGTCCATTTCTTTTGCAGATTCACAAATCACATAGTCCATACAATAGGGCCCAAAGAAATGATCCCGAATACAAAATCTCGGAAAAACGCATTATATAACAATATCATTACGACCCGTTAAAAAAATAATCATAGAGAAAATTGACACATCTTTAATTAATGACAACTTTTTTTTCAAATAATCACATTCTGACCAAATATTTTGCAGATTCACAGTTCACATAACTCAAACAACTGGTCTAAGCCCAAAAAGTCCGAAAAATGCAATATTTCACAATACAATAAAACCTATTTTAAAACTGATTATAGAGAAAATTGCAACTTCTTTAAATAACGACAACTTTTTTTCAAATAATCACATTCTGGCCATTTCTTTTGCAGTTTCACAGTTCACATAGGCCATGCAACTTGTTCTAAACACAAAATGCCGGAAAATTGCAATATTTCACAGTACCAATAATGCCTTATTTTAAAAATGATCATAGAGAAAATTGCAACTTCTTTAAATAATGACAACTTTTTTTCAAATAAACTTATTCTGGCCATTTCTTTTGCAGATTCACAGTTCACAAAGCCTATACCACTGGTTCTAAACCAAAAATGTCAGAAAACTATAATATTTCAGAATACCAATAAAACCCATTTTTAAAAATGATTGTAGAGAAAAAATGCAACTTCTTTAGATAATGACAACTTTTTTTCAAATAAACTTATTCTGGCCATTTCTTTTGCAGATTCACAGTTCACAAAGCCTATACAACTCGTTCTAAACCAAAAATGTCAGAAAACTATAATATTTCAGAATACCAATAAAACCCATTTTTAAAAATGATTATAGAGAAAAATTGCAACTTCTTTAAATAATGACAACTTTTTTCAAATAAACGTATTCTGGCCATTTCTTTTGCAGATTCACAGTCAACATAGCCAACCTAGCCCATATAACTGCTTCTAAACGAAAAATACCGGAAAACTGCAATATTTCACAGTACCACCAACAGCAATATTTCATAGTCACCAAAAAAGAGCATTGATGCTCACCAAATGAACAGTCTGAGATCTGGTGAATAATTGAAAAAGGACAGCTGAGAACGGGCTACTGCTAAAACACTACAGGCTAAAAGCCTAATGCTGCTCTACTGCGATTACGCAGAAACACATTTATTTATTTATTACTATTTTTAAACTTATTTTTAAAAATGATTATAGAGAAAAGTGCAAGTTATTTAAATAACGACAACTTTCTTTCAAATAATCATATTCTGGCCAAATCTTTTGCAGATTCACAGTCTACAAAGCCCATACAACTGGTTCTACACAAACAATGCGGGAAAATTGCAATATATCACAATACCAGTAAAACCTATTTTAAAACTGATTATAGAGAATATTGCAACTTCTTTAAATAATGACAACTTTTTTTCAAATAATCATATTCTGACCAAATCTTTTGCAGAATCACAGTTCGCATAACCCATACAACTGGTTCTAAAGCAAAAATGTCGGAAAACTGCAATATTTCACAGTACCAATAAAACCTATTTTAAAACTGATTATAGAGAATATTGCAACTTCTTTAAATAATGACAACTTTTTTTCAAATAATCATATTCTGAGCAAATCTTTTGCAGATTCACAGTTCGCATAGCCCATACAACTGGTTCTAAAGCAAAAATGTCGGAAAACTGCAATATTTCACAGTACCAATAAAACCTATTTTAAAACTGATTATAGAGAAAATTGCAAATTCTCTAAACAATGTCAAGTTTTTTTTTCAAATAATCACATTCTGAGCAAATCTTTTGCAGATTCACAGTTCGCATAGCCCATACAACTGGTTCTAAAGCAAAAATGTCGGAAAATTTCAATATTTCACAATACCAATAAAACCATTTTTAAAAATGATTATAGAGAAAATTGCAACTTCTTTAAATAACGACAACTTTTTTTTCAAATAATCACATTCTGGGCATTTCTTTTGCAGATTCACAGTTAACATAGCCCATACAACTGGTTCTAAACCAAAAATGCCGGAAAATTGCAATATTTCACAATACCAATGAAACCTATTTTAAAACTGATTATAGAGAAAATTGCAACTTCTTTAAATTACGACAACTTTTTTCCAAATAATTACATTCTGACCAAATCTTTTGCAGATTCACAGTAAACATAGCCCATACAACTGGATCTAAACCAAAAATGCCGGAAAATTGCAATATTTCACAATACCAATAAAACCTATTTTAAAACTGATTATAGAGGAAATTGCAACTTCTTTAAAAAATGACAACTTTTTTTTCAAATATCATATTCTGACCAAATCTTTTGCAGATTCGCAGTTTACAAAGCCTATACATCTGGTTCTGAGCCAAAAATGCCGGAAAATTTCAATATTTCAATACCAATAAGACCTATTTTTAGAAATGATTATAGACGAGAAAATCATAACTTCTTTAAATAATGACAACTTTTTTTTCAAATATACGTATTCTGGCATTTTCTTTTGCAGGTTCAACGTTAACATAGCCCATACAACTGGATCTAAACCAAAAATGCCGGAAAATTGCAATATTTCACAATACCAATAAAACCTATTTTAAAACTGATTATAGAGGAAATTGCAACTTCTTTAAATAATGTCAACTTTTTTTCAAATAATCATATTCTGACCGAATCTTTTGCAGATTCACAGTTAACATAGCCCATACAACTGGATCTCAACCAAAAATGCCGGAAAATTGCAATTTTTCACAATACCAATAAAGCCTTATTTTAAAATGATCATAGAGAAAATTGCAAAATCTCTAAATAATGTCAACTTTTTTTCAAATAATCATATTCTGACCAAATCTTTTGCAGATTCACAGTTAACATAGCCCATAGAACTGGATCTAAACCAAAAATGCCGGAAAATTGCAATATTTCACAGTACCAATAAAACCTATTTTAAAACTGATTATAGAGGAAATTGCAACTTCTTTAAATAATGTCAACTTTTTTTCAAATAATCATATTCTGACCGAATCTTTTGCAGATTCACAGTTAACATAGCCCATACAACTGGATCTCAACCAAAAATGCCGGAAAATTGCAATATTTCACAATACCAATAAAGCCTTATTTTAAAAATGATCATAGAGAAAATTGCAAATTCTCTAAATAATGTCAACTTTTTTTCAAATAAACTTATTCTGTCCATTTCTTTTGCAGATCCACAGTTTACATAGTCCAATCAATTGGTTCTAAGCCAAAAAAGTGCGAAAACTGCAATATTTCACAATACAATAAAACCTATTTTAAAACTGATTATAATTATAGAGAAAATTGCAACTTCTCTAAATAATGACAACTTTTTTTCAAATAAACGTATTCTGGGCACTTCTTTTGCAGATTCACAGTCCACATAGCCCATAAAACTAGTTCTTAACCAAAAATGCTGGAAAAAAGCAATATTTCACAATACCACTAAAGCCTTATTTTAAAACTGATTATAGAGAAAATTGCATTTTCTTTAAATAATGACAACTTTTTTTCAAATGAACACATTCTGACCAAATCTTTTGCAGATTCACAGTTCACATAGCCCATACAACTAGTTCTAAACCAAAAATGCGGGAAAAAAGCAATATTTCACAATACCAATGAAACCTATTTTAAAACTGATTATAGAGAAAATTGCAACTTCTTTGAATAATGACAACTTTTTTTCAACGAAACGTATTCTGACCAAATCTTTTGCAGATTCACAGTTCACATAGCCCATACAACTAGTTCTAAACCAAAAATGCGGGAAAAAAGCAATATTTCACAATACCAATGAAACCTATTTTAAAACTGATTATAGAGAAAATTGCAACTTCTTTAAATAATGACAACTTTTTTTCAAATAAACGTATTCTGTCCATTTCTTTTGAAGATTCAGAGTTCACATAGCCCATACACCTGGTTCTATACCAAAAATGTCCGAAAACTGCAATATTTCTCAGTACCAATAAAACCTATTTTTAAAAACGATTATAGAGAGAATTGAAAATTCTCTAAATAATGACTTTTTCAAATAATTATATTTGAAATAATCATATTTCAAATAATCAAATAATCTGGCCAAATCAAATAATCATATTCAATGCCAAATCTTTTTCAAATAATCATATTCAAATTTCAAATAATCATATTCTGGCCAAATCTTTCGAATAATCATATTCTGGCCAAATCTTTCGCATAATCATATTCTGGCCAAACTTTCAAATAATCATATTCTGGCCAAATCTTTCGCAGATTCACAGTTCATATAGTCCATACAACTAGTTCTAAACCAAAAATGCCGGAAAAAATCAATATTTCACAATACCACTAGAGCCTTATTTTAAAACTGATTATAGAGAAAATTGCAACTTCTCTAAATAATGACAACTTTTTTTAAAATAATCATATTCTGGCCAAATCTTTTGCAGATTCACAGTCTACATAGCCCATACAACTGTTTCTACACCAAAAATGCGGGAAAATTGCAATATATCACAATACCAGTAAAACCTATTTTAAAACTGATTATAGAGAATATTGCAACTTCTTTAAATAATGACAACTTTTTTTCAAATAATCTTATTCTGACCAAATCTTTTGCAGATTCACAGTTCGCATAACCCATACAACTGGTTCTAAACCAAAAATGCAGGGAAAAATCAATATTTCACAATACCACTAGAGCCTTATTTTAAAACTGATTATAGAGAAAATTGCAACTTCTCTAAATAATGACTTTTTTTCAAATAATCATATTCTGGCCAAATCTTTCGCAGATTCACAGTTCATATAGTCCATACAACTAGTTCTAAACCAAAAATGCCGGAAAAAATTAATATTTAACAATACCACTAGAGCCTTATTTTAAAACTGATTATAGAGAAAATTGCAACTTCTCTAAATAATGACAACTTTTTTTCAAATAAACGTATTCTGTCCATTTCTTTTGAAGATTCAGAGTTCACATAGCCCATACACCTGGTTCTATACCAAAAATGTCCGAAAACTGCAATATTTCTCAGTACCAATAAAACCTATTTTTAAAAACGATTATAGAGAGAATTGAAAATTCTCTAAATAATGACTTTTTCAAATAATTATATTTGAAATAATCATATTTCAAATAATCAAATAATCTGGCCAAATCAAATAATCATATTCAATGCCAAATCTTTTTCAAATAATCATATTCAAATTTCAAATAATCATATTCTGGCCAAATCTTTCGAATAATCATATTCTGGCCAAATCTTTCGCATAATCATATTCTGGCCAAACTTTCAAATAATCATATTCTGGCCAAATCTTTCGCAGATTCACAGTTCATATAGTCCATACAACTAGTTCTAAACCAAAAATGCCGGAAAAAATCAATATTTCACAATACCACTAGAGCCTTATTTTAAAACTGATTATAGAGAAAATTGCAACTTCTCTAAATAATGACAACTTTTTTTAAAATAATCATATTCTGGCCAAATCTTTTGCAGATTCACAGTCAACATAGCCCATACAACTGTTTCTACACCAAAAATGCGGGAAAATTGCAATATATCACAATACCAGTAAAACCTATTTTAAAACTGATTATAGAGAATATTGCAACTTCTTTAAATAATGACAACTTTTTTTCAAATAATCATATTCTGACCAAATCTTTTGCAGATTCACAGTTCGCATAACCCATACAACTGGTTCTAAACCAAAAATGCCGGGAAAAATCAATATTTCACAATACCACTAGAGCCTTATTTTAAAACTGATTATAGAGAAAATTGCAACTTCTCTAAATAATGACTTTTTTTCAAATAATCATATTCTGGCCAAATCTTTTGCAGATTCACAGTTCATATAGTCCATACAACTAGTTCTAAACCAAAAATGCCGGAAAAAATTTATATTTAACAATACCACTAGAGCCTTATTTTAAAACTGATTATAGAGAAAATTGCAACTTCTCTAAATAATGACAACTTTTTTTCAAATAATCATATTCTGACCAAATCTTTTGCAGATTCACAGTTCGCATAACCCATACAACTGGTTCTACACCAAAAATGCCGGGAAAAAGCAATATTTCACAGTATCAATAAAACCTATTTTAAAAGTGATTACAGAGAAAATTGCAACTTCTAAATAATGACAACTTTTTTTTCAAATAAACGTATTCTGGCCATTTCTTTCAAAGACTCAATGTTCACATAGCCCATGTAACAGGTTCTGATAGTTCTCTGATCAGACTAATGTGCGCTTGAATCCGCCTGTGACCAGACGAGTCGATTCCTGAAGTGACCTCTGATCATACAGTATAGACCGAAATGACATAGTGCGCTCGAGCCAAATCCCAAACCTTGTAATTTTGAAATGGAAACACAACATATGCGTTGGGCTTGGTTTGATCAGAACTCACTTATAAAATACTACTTTTACATGGGTTAATAAAAGTCCATTAATGCTACCTAGAAAATGCAGGGGTCTCCCGCGCTGTAACTCGGCAGCATTACTGCATACATGCAAGTACATAAAAAGACATGAAAACTGACCTTTTCCAGAAGATCGTAGTCGAAGATCTCAATAGAATCTGACCGATAATAAGAGGGTCTTTCACTAATACGGGGAATTTTGAAGCCCTTTAACGAATCAGCCATAACTAAATGTCTATCTGAAAAGGATATCAATTATCAGTTTATGAAGTCATGCCATTAATCCCAAAACGTCCGCACAGCAACTACATCCCCAACATGAGGTGCACAAAAACCCAGCGGGGGGGAAACCGACTAACCGGCGTCTCAACGGGGCGGGGGGGGTGTGCACCTCATGGGGGCCCGAGGCCCTCACCTTAGAATAATAGTATATAAAACAAATTTTATGGTTATTCTGCAACATGGTGGTGCTGCAACATGGTTACTCAGTAACTGGTAAGCAATATATATTGGGACACTCCACACAAACGCAGGAATCTGACACACTAAATTCAACACATAACAAGTTTAATATTCAAGGTAGTGTTTCTCTCCTCAGTAAGTCAAACTGAGGTCAACTTTCCTGGCCAATTTCTCAAAAACGGCTGAACAAAAAAACGCCCTTAGTACAGTTTGAAGCAGTGCTCGAGATACGCATCATATCAAAAAATGAGCGCAATCGGTGCAGTTTTCGAGGAGTTATAGCACAAAATAGGTACCGTACCAAATGACCCTAGTAAAAAGGAACACCACTTTCAGAGCTAAAATTGACCTTCTGAAATACGGAAAATGGCCTATAAAACATATATGCCGAGAATCCCCATTATCAGGGGAGTCTAAAGAACCCATTCACGGGGCTAAATTCGTCTTTTTTGTTGATCTCACATGTGCATACCCGAAAAGTACCGGACACGAATCGGTGAAAATGGGGGTATGTGTCCTGGCCAATTTCTCAAAAACGGCTGAAAAAAACAAAACGCCATTTACAGGGATTCAAGTACGGCTCAAGCTGAGTTCAAATCAACAAACAGATCGAAAATCGGTTCACTCTACGAGGAGATATTCCAACATAAATGTACCGTACCAAATAACCAAATAGGACAAGTACGCGTCACGTATCGCTAAAATTGACTACCTGGACCACGTAAAACTACATACAAAACATATATGGGGAGACTCCCCACTAACTGGGGATTCTAAAACACTAAGATTTGTAACATAGTTCAAAGCTTCAAGGTACGTGTCAACGGTGACAACGGGGTGTCAACCGCTTCTGGGGCTAAAATCGAGGGCAAGTTTACTAGCCAATTTCTCTAAAACGGCTGCACCAAAATAAACGCCCTTAGTAGTGTTTGTAGCACTGCTTGAGATACGCATCATATTAAAAAATGAGCACAATCGGTACATTCTTCAAGGAGTTATAGCAATTATAAGGTACCGTACCAAATGACCCAAAAAGCGAGGTGACCTGACTTCAGAGCCAAATTTGACAATCACAATTCCGTAAAACGCTATAGAAAATATATATGGGCATACTCCCCACTAACTGCGGATTCTAAAACACTAACACTTGTTGGGTAAATCGCGCGTTTTGTTGTATCGAAATTTGGGTCACCCAGAATAGCCCGAAAATTCGGCCTATTTCAACTTTGAACATTAATAACTTTTTGATTAGGCCGATTTGGGAAACCAACTAAATACTGCAAGCAAGAAGTGCTCAGTGCCAACAAAATGCGACTACTCTTGTTTATTTTGGTCCAGTACTTCAGCAGATATTAACAAAATACTGTTCTGTACCCCATTTTTTGGGCTAAAATCGAAGCCCAAGATCTCCGGAACAGACGTAAAATAACAAGAAACAGCGTTCCCGCGTATTTGTGGGTGTAATTCTGGTCCACTTCCACGTTCTAGGTCACGGCAGACCTTCATAGTGAGGTGGGAAAAAATTCCCACCTCGCCATGAAGGCTATGATGTTTTGTGTGTTTTGACATGAAACAACATCCACAGAAATTTGATGAAATCGTGATTTAGGAAAAATTGTTGAGTTAACTCAATTATTTGATACAATTAGCTTCAAAAACTTAAATAATGTCTAGAAAACACAAAATGCACGCCGAAAATTTGTTCAATTGCACAAAACACCACTCAGCCATAAAATTTGAGAAAAGATTTGTTTTTCTGCATTCATCATTGAAAAACAGTTCTAAATAAAATTTTCAGGACTGTAAACTATATAGAAATATATATGCCGATAACCACCACTATCTGAGGAATCTAACGAACCTATATATGTAGGGTTACTGGGTATTTTGGGGTGCCGAATTTAGATTGGGCCAACATGACCCAAAAACATCGAATTTTTGAAGATTTGAAAAAAAACTTTTTTAACCTTCTGGCTACAAAGACCATGAACAGGAGAAGCAAGAACAGTTTATTGTCAACGAATTGCTACCATGTTCCTTCAATTTGGTCAAGTACTTAAAAAAATAAAAGAAAAAGACTGATTTAAACTCGAGAGTAGCCCGAAAATTCGACTTTTTTCAAATTTAATCATTAATAACTTTTTGATCAGGCAGATTTGAGAAACTAACTACACAGTGCAAGCAAGAAGGGTTCAATGTCAACAAAATGCGACCACTCCCGTTTAATTTGGTTCAGCACTTTAGAAGATATTAACAAAATACTATTCTATACCCCATTTTTTGGGCCATCAGCGAAGCCCAAAATCTCGGGAACCGACGTAAGACAACGTGAAACAGCGTTCCCGGCGTACTTGTGGCTGTGATTCTACTCAACTTCAACCTTCTGGGTCACGGAAAACCTTCATGGTGAGGTGGGAAAAATTTCCCACCTCGCCATGAAGGCTATGATGTTTTGTGTGTTTTGACATGAAACAACATCCACAGAAATTTGATGAAATCGTGAACTAAGAAAAATTGTTGAGTTAACTCAATTATTGATACAATTAGCTTCAAAAACTTAAATAATGTCTAGAAAACACAAAATGCACGCCGAAAAACTTGTTCAATTGCACAAAACACCGCTCAGCCATAAAACTTGAGAAAAAATTTGTTTTTCTGCATTCATCATTGAAAAACAGTTCTAAATAACATTTTCAGGACTGTAAACTATATAGAAAATATATATGCGGATAACCACCACTATATGAGGAATCTAACGAACCTATATATGTAGGGTTACTGGGTATTTTGGGGGTACCGAATTTAGATTGGGCCAACATGACCCAAAAACATCGAATTTTTGAAGATTTGAAAAAAAAACTTTTTTAACCTTCTGGCTACAAAGACCATGAACAGGAGAAGCAAGAACAGTTTATTGTCAACCAATTGCCACCATGTTCCTTCAATTTGGTCAAGTACTTAAAAAAATAAACGAAAAAGACTGATCTAAACTCCAATTTTTAGGCTACAAGCGAAGACCCAAATCAACAAAGCTCACGTCAAACAACGGGAAACAACGTTGTCAGTAAGTTTTGGGTGTATTTCTGGTTTAATTTAGCTTTTTGGTTAACATCCAGTCTTCTTGAAGAGGTGGGGAAAAATTCCCACCTCAACATGAAGGCTAAGCTGTTTTGTACAGTTTGGCAAAAAATGACACTCTTCAAACTTTCATAAAATCGTCAAAAAGAAAAAATTGGCGACCAATTTTAAACACAAGCGCGGTTAGCTAACAAGAACGAGCTATTTTGAGAACGGAAACTACTAATTGCACTTCAAAATCTAGGTCGAATGCGCCAAACGCTAATTTTTGTACCAAGGTTATTAAAAAACGAATTTTTGCAGTTAACCGTTAAAAAAATTATGTATAAGACTAATTTAAGCTAACAAATGGCTAGCACAATTTATAAGAGTTGTTTATCAACAAAACAGAACTAATATTGTATTATTGAAAACTTATCTATTGCAATTGCAACTTTTTTAAATAATGACAAAATTGATAATTTTTTTTCAAATAAATGTTTTCTGACATTTTCTTTTGCAGACTCACAGTTCACAAAGCCCACACAACAGGTTCTAAGCCATAAAACGCGAAACAAAGCAAGGTTTTCCAATTTCAATAAAACCTAATTTTAAAAATGATTGGATAAAGGAGAAAATTGCAACTTCTTTAAATAATGACAACTTTTTTTTCAAATAAACGTATTCTGGCCTTTTCTTTTACGAATTCACAGTTCACATAGCCCACACAACAGGTTCTAAGCCATAAAACCCGAAAGAAAGCAATTTTTCCCAATTTCAATAAAACCTAATTTTAAAAATGATTGGATTAAGGAGAAAATTGCAACTTCTTTAAATAATGACAATTTTTTTTTCAAATAAACGTATTCTGGCCTCTTCTTTTACAGATTCACAGTTCACATAGCCCACACAACTGGTTCTAAGCCAAAACAAAAACAGAAAACTGCAATATTTCACAGTACCAATAAAACCTATTTTAAACTGTTTATAGAGAAATATGCAACTTCTTTAAATAATGAAAAATTCTTTTTCAAATAAACGAATTCTGGCCATTTCTTTTGCAGATTGAAAGTTCAAATAGCCCATATAACTGGGTTTAGAACCTAAAACGCCTGCAAAGTGAAAAATATCAAAAAAGCCAATAAAACATTTTCGTTTAAAAATTACGAGTAAAACCTATTATTAAAAATGTTTATAGACAAAATGCATTTTTTAAATAAAGACAACTTTTTTCGAATAAACTTAATCTGGGCCTTTCTTTTGCAAATTCACAGCTCACATAGCGCATACAACTGGCTCTAAACCTTAAATGCCGGAAAACTGCAATATTTCACAGTACCAATAACACTTATTTTAAAACTGATTATAGAGAAAATTGCAACTTCTTTAAATAATGTCATCTTTTTCACAAATAAACGTATTCTGTCCATTTCTCTTGCAGATTCAGAGTTCAAATAGCTCATACAACGAGTTCTAAACCAAAAATTCCGGAAAACTGCATTATTTCACAATCAATTAAAACCTATTTTAAAAACGATTATAATTTTAGAGAAAATTGCAACTTCTTTAAATAATGACAACTTTTTTTCAAATAAACGTATTCTGACCATTTCTTTTGCAAATTCACAGTTGATATAGCCAATACAACTAGTTCTAAACCAAAAATGCCAGAAAAACTCATTATCTCACAATACTACTAAAGCCCTGTTTTAAAACGGATTATAGAGGAATTTGCAACTTCTTCAAATAATGAGAACTTTTTCTCAAATAACCATATTCTGACCAAATCTTTTGCAGATTCACAGTTCACATAGCTCATACAATTCGTTTTAACCAAAAAATGCCGGAAAAATTTAATTTTTTACAGCACCAATAAAACCTATTTTAAAACTGATTATAGAGAAAGTTGCAACTTCTTTAAATAAAGACAACTTCTTTTCACAATTTAAATAGACTTTTCTGATCAAATGTTTTTCTCACCAAATGTTTGCAGACTCACAACTCAAAGCATCCGTACAGCTGCATTGAAATTGCTTGAACGTACCCAAAGTCTTCTGAGTTTTAATATGTTTCCACAAAAAAAATCAAAAAGCCTTTGAATAACGGTTAAATAACCGACAAGAAGTTTTTTTTGTACTTTCCTGCAGTGTTGTCAAAAGTTTCTGACTTTCATTTTGATCCAGAGCTAATTCAAAATTGCATTCTGAATTTTCTTCTGATTCAGAACTAATTCAGAATTGCGCTCTGAATTTTCTTCTGATTCAGAGAAATTCAGAGGACATAGATTCTGAATTTTGCTCTGATTCAGAGAAGTTTCAGAATCAATACAGAAACTATTCTGAAAACGTTCTGAATCAGTGCTGAAAGTTAAAATTATTCTGAAATTGTTCTGATTCAGTTCTGATGCTGACTGAATGGAAGGTACGGGTAAATAAATAAAAAATAGCTATGTTCTGCCCCCCCCCCCCCCAATCCACATCACATTAATATGAAGTGGGTATGCGGGAGCTTAGGGTAGTATTTAATTTTTAGCTTATAAAAGTTTATTTCTTTAGCCTTCAAATATTCATCTATATTAGCTTTTATAAATATTTATTTATCCCGCAAGCCCACTTCCAATCAATATGAATAGGGTTTGTTGTGGGGCAGTACATAGTCATTTTTTTGTTATTAAGCTATATAGAAATTGAAATAATCAATTATATTTTGATTATATTTAGTTATATTTAGCTTTTAAATGTCTCACCACATTTGTCTGAATGAGATATCGACTCTGAAGCTCATTTCAGTCTCACTGATTGGCCCAAGGGAGTCCACATTCATAGTCACATTCACCTGGACAGCATCCCCTCCGAAGTTGGGTCTCAATCGACTGTCGTAGTCTTTCAACAGACTCACCAACACCTTCGTAGTCTCTCTCATCTTTTCCTAGTTAAAAGGAAACAATCGATTCCAATAAACTGGATTGGTTAATTAGTAGCCACATAGGAATAAAAAAGATTTAAACGCTTTCTACAGGAAACGTTAGAAAAAAGGTCAAAGGAACTTACCTTAATAAGATTAAATTAAATTTTTACTTAACTGAAATATAGGTGAAGTGAAAGTAACATAAAAATAAATTTTCGTAACTGAATTAAGGAAATTTACTTTATTCTTTCAAAGCTTATTTTAACTTTAACTTTTTATTGAGGAATAGAACAAACAACACTTGTTTTTCCATTAACTGTTTTAACTATATTATTATTTATTCAACTTTATTAAACTTTATTTACTTAACTTTATTCCACTATTATTACTTTTTTTTCTTAGTGTAATCATTCCCTACTAGTTCACAATAAGAAAACAAACAACTTCATGAAAAATTTAGCTCCCTGAAACGTTAATGCAATTAAGCAAAATTCTTTCCAAGTTCCTCAAGCCAACACTTTGTTCAGCTAGTCGCACTTTTTGAAAAGTTACGTCCATCCTGTAAAAACAATTTTCATTCATTTCACTCTACGTATATTCAATCACGTGTCGACTTCTTTTTAAATAACCGGTCATAGCAACGTCTTGAATGCTTAACTTTTTGCTGGGGGATCCAGTTCTGCATTCATTTTATGCCCCCAATTAAATTTTGCATATTGTTATATAGCACATTACTATGTAAAAAGCCCCTCGGGCGTAAAATATATATGTCGACTAAACTGGGGGGGGGGGGGGACGGAAGAGACCCCCATAGCAGATCAACCATTCAGTCGAAACAATTGCAAAAGCCCTCCTCTTTCATAATCTTTTAAACAGTGTTTTGTATTTTCGCACCTGTAATAGGAAGTCACCATTTTGAAATACGTCATGAGAGTTATTCAAAAATTTCACTTCAATTTTTATGTACATTCTTATACTAGATAAACTGTAATACTCTGTGCACATGAGGAAAAAGGTCTGAATTCAATACTCAGCCGGCAGTCAGATTCTAGGAAACTGAATTATAGCTTAGAATAATCGAACAAGAATGAGAAATGCACATAAACTTGAAAGCCGTCACAGCGACGTCTTAAATGCTTAACTCTTTGCTGGGGGGATCCCATTAAGCATACTTTTTATGCCCCCCAATTACATTTTGTATATTGTTATATAGCACATTACTATGTAAAAAATCAAGTGCATCTCGGTCGTAAAAAGTTCAATGGTACGGCCCTGATATATACTGAAAGTCAAAAGTAAATTTGCACGCCTAAATTTTGCAAAAAATTCACTTTTGAATGGAATTTTACTTGATCTTGCAGTTAAACGTCGGAGAAAAAATTTACGCCGTTGCTCCTCTTGGCTGGTGGTCTTGCCTACTTACAAAATCTAGATAAAACGTAGCGGTTTCTTACCAGATACCCCAATGTAAAGTAGACAAACTCCATCCAACTCTCACAAGAAAAACAAAGTTTTCACGAAATTTTATTATATTCACACTTTTTTCCTCTCTAATGCTTAACGCAATTGCAAACTCAAAAACAGTTTGAAAAGCATGATAAGAAATCGCCTTTTGAGACATTTGTCGTCAAAAATTAAACTTGAATGTTTTTCAACTTTACATTGGGTTATCTGTTATTAAACGTTACGTTTCATCTGAATTTCATAAGTCGGCAAGACTGCTAGCCAAAGAGGTGCAATGGTGTAAAGTTTTTCTCCGAATTTTTATTGCAAGATGGAGTAATTTTGTGTCAAAAAATGATTTTTTTTTTGAATTTTTACTTCGTAAAACAAGGGGGTGCTAGTTTACTTTTGACACTCAGTGTATAATGGGATTCAAGTCTAAGCAGACAAAAAATCTAAATTATGCTAGCTTGCTACCATCCTATGGGTTACAGGAAAGTTACATCTTTAAATGCAATTTTTAGCCCTTTCTTCCTATAACATGATAGATCAGTGTCACTGCTACTTACGATTTAGCGTTTTTTTCCTCCAAAAGTACATTATAGTAGCAACATCGGAGAAAGAAACATCAAAATTGAAAAAAAGTTGGTTCATAGGAGCCTCTCCTGAAAATACAAGGGTTAAATTATAGAACTTTCTGTTTTCTTGAAATTTTTGAGAAGGTTTCATGCAGTTTTACTTCTACGAATTTACGATAAACCGTCGGCGCACCATGGTGTTTTTATTTATGAAAGTAAACTGACTTATTGAGAGATTGCTAAGGTGTAATGATAAACGCTGATTTATTGATGGGAAGCAACTGGAACCCAATCCGGTTGTTTAATCGCCATTCAGGTTTTGATGAAAATTACATAAAAATTACAAGAAGCGGGCTGGTGGGAAATATACAGTTGGAAAAATTAAAATTTTCCGCATCCAGGTTCATCTAACTCGCCAATTTCTGCATATTTCACACTCACAAAAATCAATAAACAAATTTATTCACAATAGAGTCTCTTAATAGACTGACAAAAATAATTGACAAACTATTAAAATATTAATATTAAAAATCAGATGAGACAGAGTATGATCTGAGTTGGATATTATCTTTTCCGTAGATCAAAAATAACTACATGCGAATTGCTTCGAAAACAAACACGCATAGAGCAAAAAAAAATCTTGATCAAAAGAATAGAACAAAATCATTCACCTCAAGACATTTCAAAAAAAAAATGATCACATTGCATTTTTATTATTTAGCCATCATCAAAAAATTTCCAGTTTTTAGCGAACATAAACAGATCATTTCACGCCGTTAGACAACAACAATGGAAATTCCTTTAATTTTTTCTTTAATTTTCTCTTTCTTTAAATTATTTATTTTTTTTCTTTCAATTTTTCTGATAGGACACTTAATCTACGATGGTTCAAATTTGACTTATCTTCAGTTTAAATTCTCGAAGTCTAAATTTATATTACTACCTGCTTTTAATGACAGAAAAAAAATTGATGAATAAACTTTGGACAACAAAAAAAAACAACAAAAAAAACTTTGGAAAGATTACAAAATAGTGGTGAACAAATTTTACCTGTCGTTTGAGTTCCTCCGCCATCGCTTGCTCGCGATACAAAGCTGCAGACCGGTTCTTAATACTCTGACTTTTCGCAGAGTAAACAATATAAACAACAACAGTAACAAACAAATGGGAAAACCCTCTCATTTTGAGAACTGAAAGCAGTAATCGACTAAAAACTGAGATAAAAAAGATGCAAAATAAAATCTATATGTATAATATATGTTTTGCTGATTATAACAAGGTTTAGTAAGTTTAAGCGTTGAGTATTATCTGCATTTATCAACATTTGTATTGTTTATTCGCTGCTGCGAATAAGCACACAATCACATTGCCAAAAGCTCTCTGAGAGTTGTAAACATCACTTTGACACGGTAAAAAAAAGTAGTACAAGCGCCAACAAAGGTAGATCGCATGCTGTGTGTTTTCAATTCAAATTGTTAAAATTTAATGTTTATCTCAGATTTGGCCAATTGATCTTTTCCCGAAGAATAAGCAAAATTCGCCCACGGAGTTATCTGTAATTGCGAAGCACTGCAAAACTTGCCCCAACACTAAAGACGAGCTTTTCTGATGTACATTTTTTTAAAAAAATTTTAATATAGAAAATCTGACACCATTGATTAGAGAAAGTATTTGCTGTCCCAGACTGAGGTTTGCGCTCGTAATTGTCCCGATCAGACCAGTTCCAGCACATACCTGACCTTTTCGCGCTAGAAATTACAGGGAAGTTTTGAGCGCAGGGACGCACTTGAGTCGGATCACAGGCCGTTTTGAGCGCGCTTGAATCTGTTCATAAACGGCTTCAACGCAAGTGTGTCTAATCAGAAACAAATTCAAATGCAAGTGGGTCTGATCAGAGGCCATTTCGAGCGCATTATATTTTTGTTTTTTTTTTACCTGAGAGATGTTGACTCTGCCAAGAGGCATCATAAAGCAGCGTTCTCATCAGAGACTCGTCTAAGGACCCATGGCTCGGTTCAGAAGCAAGGGGTCTAGCTGATAACAAATGCTGGTCCGCTTTAGAAGAAAATATAATTAAGTGAAGATCAAGACGTTTTTTATGGAAAGCTGTCTAAGTTCATCCATTGAGTCAGAAATATTCACTAATGATATACTAAAAAAATTGTTTTCTCAACAATTGGGTCTTATCGTCCCCAGCAATACTTTCAGAGTTAGTTTTTCCTTAGGTGAGTATACTACAGCACACATCAGTTTTTATGAAATAAAAATATTATAGCAAAATTATGAAGTTTGTTCATAATTAAAATCATTTTCTGATCAGACGCGTTTGAGTTTGATCATAAACGTCCTCAAGCGCAGCGGGGTCTCATCATATACAGTTCTAGGGGAAATGGGTCTGATCATAAACGGTTCGAGCGCAAGATATTCGATAAACCTGCGTTCGAAGTCTTTCGATCAGAGATCTTTCCGAGCGCACTTGAGTCTGATCAAAGACGGATGGGCGCGCACTTCGAACGCACAGAAACTGTTGAGCGCTGTTGAGACAAATCATAGGCACTTATGGTCTGGGAACGTCTGATCAAGACGATTTTGAGCGCACACCTCAGCCTTGGGTAATAACCGACAAGATGCGTATTTGAAGTTGGCATTTGAGAAAATTGCCTCAACTCTGCTTTCACACGATACAAACTTTGCATCTTTTTTTCGAATGTCTGTAACCGATTTACAAAGATTGAAATTTGGTATTTATATGGATAATTGTATTAAAAGTATTTTCTGATTGAACATACGTTCATGTTTGTTTTCTGATAGTGTGCAGGGCATTCAAAAATATAGCATTCGAACAAAAATTAATGAACAATGGGTTATATTGTATGATAGCTTAACTAATAGATCATAAATATAACCTAAAATGATCTCAGACTAGAAATGGGCGAAATTAGAAAAAGTGTAATTTTTTACCGTATAATTGCTTATGGCGACTTATATAGACATATTTCATTTATGTTTGTTTGGTTCATGAATGGCTCTAAAAAGTTGTGCATCGTGTTAAAAACTTCCGGTGGGTCAGAGGCGTTCCTCAATAAATCAGTGAAAATTGTGGACAACTATGGGGTGCTATCTTGTAAAAATTATCGTTTGAGGTTTTTTTTCGAGATTTCAAAAATTTTAAGTTTTTTCTCAGTCTCATACTTCAGTAACTGATATCTAATGACTCATACTGATGTTTACTGCTCGCATTAATATCGCTGGCCATTTCGTTCGACCTCGATAACACCATCAAATAACCCTGACGCCAGTTTCAATTATTTCTGGAAAGTTTTTTTCAGTGAAAAAAAAGCAACAGGGTCAAAAATGGGCATTAGTTTATACCGAAGTGCCGACGATATAAAAAAAAAAATTGCAAAAAATGTACTTATATTATCGTTTGGTCTCATATTTTTGACCATAAGCTGACATCTTGAAATTCCCGTTAATTTTCCAAGTAAGATCCCCAGATCAACCCCGTCAGTTTCCCGGATTGTAGCGGGAAAGAACCCGGGATCTTAAAAAGATTGCCGGGAACCAATGCACTGGGTGATTATGCATTTTTTCTGAGCGAAGCATTCAAGTGTTTGTCTCTTTGAGTTTCAAACAACTACTGATTGAATTTGGGCAGTTTAAAAACAAAATCCGAAAGATTAATTTTTGATGCTATTTTGCAGGAGAAATTCCTCTATCTTGCTGCTTGTCTTGTCCATATACCGACGAGTTTCACGTACTAAACTAGTTTTTTCATAGAACTGGTTTAATCCTCCTTATAGGCATTGTTGTTTATTGCCTCATAATTTTAACCAAAGGAGCTCCATTAAAGGCCAACAACAAACTCTGAATGTTTTAACAAAGTTTAGTTAAAATAACAAAGTACAGGTATCAGTTTACGTAAAATAGCCATTAGAATAACTACTCTACAGGCGTTTTTCAGTTATCTGTACACCTGAAGTTCGCCTGAACCTGCAATTTACTGAACAGAGTTTGGGAAAATATACCTGAACCTCTTTTGTGTGTTTTATTTACTTTTATGATTTCAATTGAAACATTTTTCCGCATATTAGAAGCCGTGTTTAAATGACCTCATATTGCCACTTGCTAATACAAAACGACTATTAGCCGGCGTCTGCGGAGATGTCTTTTGGAATTTAAGCTAAGGCAGTATGAATACATAACCCAGGTTGAGGTCCGGACCAAAATCGCCTCTGATCAGACAGTCCCGGACAAACGCGACCTCTGATCAGACCGACCCAGACTGATTTGTCCTCTGATTAGACTACCGTGCGCTCGAAACTCCAAGTGCGCTTTAAGTGCGCTCGAAAGCCTCCTCTGAACAGACTAAAGTGCGCTCAAAATCGACTTTGATCAGACTGAAGTGCACTAAAAATCGCCTTTGATCAGACTAAAGTGCGCTCGAAGTTTCCTCTAATTAGACTAAAGTGAGTTCAAAGTAGTCTGATCAGAGAAAGACTCTGAGCATGAACAAATCTATCAATATTGCTTTGATATATTTATTTAATGAAAATTCATGTCTTCAATCATGTACTCAACTTTAAAAAAGCCAATTCGAAAAGTGCTACCAAAGAAAAAAAATCCAACTTCCGAAAAATTGTTGAGTTTGCCTTTAATTCATGCTTTTAACTGAATAGATGAAATTAGAGAGCTTTGCATAAAACGTCTTGATGTACTTTAATTTCAAATCTTTTCTTGAGGGTACTGGCAGTTGCTATCAGCAGGAGTTTTTGGTTCTGATCAACACTATCAAACTCTCAATGGGGTGCTGATCAGAATGCCGCTGTATTGTTGACTCTTAAACTGTCAGTAAAAAAAAAAAACTGAAAAAAACTCACTCGACGTTTCTTCTGATCAGCCTAGTGTGCGTTCAAACCAGCCTTTGATCAGATTAGTATGCGCTGGAAACTACATCTGATCAGTCCGTCCCAGACCGAAGTAACCTCCGATCAGAAAAGTCCAGACAATTGTTCAGACAAAAGTGCGCTCGAAGCCTTTTCCAGACCATGTAATTCGAGCGCACCGGGAACATGTGTGCGCTCGAAGATGGTCTGCTTATAGCTCAGCTCGGTCTGGTCACCTCAACCTGGGAAGTTATCATCAAATAGGGCTGCCGCTGCGTCAAAATCTCATTAAAAGGGACCGAGATTCACATCGCGCCGGAAAACTTATTGCATTTGAATACACTAAATGCTACGTTGTCTTCAGTAATGCCTGGATATCTAACAAGGCCTTTTTGTTAGGTATAATCAATAACTATTTCAGTTCGACCAACTGCCGAATTTAGCTATGTAAAGACGCATGAAAAACGCTTCGTTGACCGATGGAAAGAGATTTATTTGATACATGACTCATTTGATACACTGACTCATTTTATTTGAAACAAGACAAGACGGCTCGGTAATGTGCGATTGCACATAAGGTTCCGGTCCCGCTCATCCCCACCGAAGATTCTGGTGAGTCACTTTGCTTAGTATTCCAGCTTGTAGTTAAGAGTTCGTTGGTCGTTCTTAATAAGTTCATTGTACTTTATACAAGTCAGAAATTGAACGCTTATCGGTAACATGTGGTGCAAACCCCCGGAGGCGGAAAACTCTCAATATTAGATTGTATATAAATTTCTATTTCACTGTTCAGATTTCTTACTTAATATAAAGCCGGAGCTTAGAATTGAATTCTTTTGACTGTTGTATTCAAACCAAATCACAAGAGAAAACCATGTAAGTTAAATAAGTGTATTTAACAATAAGACTTAGAGATTTTCTGGTAACCCTTTTTTCATAAACCCAAGTCCAACCCATGCGAATAGAAGGATTCAAGTTGTAAATAATAGTAACGGGTAGGGTTGCTAGACTAGTTCAAATTTAGTTACGGCGCAGGGGGGAAGGGTTGTGGATGGGTGGATGCTGTGGGGTGTGGAAAGTAAAGGGTCGGGGTTGGAGTTAAACTGAGTGGGCGCGGATAAGGGGAAGAAATCTTGTGGCATGAGCCTGCGGGGCTACGGGTTGAATGACATGGAGGAGTTGTCCGACTACGGTGGTATGAAGTGTTGGGGGGTCAAACTCTACAACCCTATATTCTTTTGTGCGGTAAAATTCTAAATTTCTACAGCAAAATCATAACTAGTTTTTGTCTAAAATTATTTGCCACGCTTTTCCTAGCAGCCTTATATGTTCATCTGTTTTGCTCCGAACGTTCATTTAATTGTCTAGTGCCAGTCCTGCCTTTTGAAATTGTTCCAAGTCCATACATACAGTTGCTGCAATTTAATTCTCTTCAATTTGTGCTTCGTGATCAGCTGCTAATTTCGGTTTTAACTTTCGCTTGTCAATTTCGTGTATTGAGAGGGTATTCTTCTAAGTTTTTGCTCCGCTGATCACAAATGTAGAAATTGTAAAGGGGACTCGAAAGTTAAAAGCCGTGTCATTAGCTTATACAAAGCAAACGCCATTCAAAAATCCTACACTATAGAAAGAGTGTAAAACTTGTCTCAGTCAGCAACAACTCACAAATAACTCCACTAGGAATCATATCTTAACAAAAAATGCCCAGCTCATGATGAATGGGTAAAATAGATGTCAAAATAAATGGAAGTTGCCAGAATGAGCGGTGACAAACGTAGCAAGGAAACCGACCGATGAACTGTCTCAACATTTATCGCAGCATTGGGATGACGGACGTCGTATTTTCAGCATTCGTAACGCGCACCTGATGATTGACCTTTTGACGAAAACCAAATAGAGGAAGCTTCCATTAGACCTCGCAACATCTTAATGAACCGTTATGCTTTTCTTACCTCAAAACATTCGAATCGGACACTTATTGAACATTTTTTTGAAAAACTGGAAGATTTTTTCAAAAATTGAAAGATTTTTTAGGAAAGATTTTTACAAAAATTTGAAGATTTTCACGAAGGATAAAAAATTGAAAAAGTGGCGATTACTTTGACAACATGCATGATACTGAAGAACAAATATAACTTCTTAAAGAAACAGTAGATTCAAAACAAGGCGGCTCGGTAATGTGCGATCGCACATAAGGTTCCGACCCCGCTCATCGATAATTTTGGCATAATTGTCTACCAAATGAGGAACAGATAGAAAAACACAAAAAAATTCAAGTATTTTACAAAAAAAAACTGGTGTATGAACGCAAAGATAGCCTCCAACTCAGTGAAGTAAAAAATGATGCATTAGACTGATGAGATATGCCGATATTAAGAAAGCGAGCGAGGACAACAACAACAAACATTAATTACATCAAAAAATTTATGTCCGTTTTAAAAACAAAACTTCATAACAAAGTCAAAATAGCGTCAGATAAAACTGAAAATAAACAAAATAACTTGTTATTCGCCAGAAAGAAATGATTTTTTTGCCAGTTCATAATGAACTTAGTAACAATTAGACAAAAAACAACAGAAACTATAAAGTTAGAAAATTCGCAGAATTTTTTTATTTTTAAAATTAATTTCAAAGTAATGAAAACCATTACGAATCAACTAAAATATCCCATAGGTTTGCAATTACTAATGCTTCTAAAGAAGGGAATTAAGAACTCTTGGTATAATTTTTTTGCAGTTACAAAAGAACAACAAACAGACAACAAACTAAAAATCAATTAAAACTTACCAGAAAATGCTTTGGAAGCTGTAAAGCCATACTTTAGCCCCCAAGAAATGTTTGATTGCATCTTCGTCGAACAAAGATAATGTATTATGTGGCCACTCTTTATTGAAAATAAGCAACAATTAGACAAAAAAATTCAAAATTATATAATAATTGTTTTTTTTTCGAAGATAATTTTATTTCCAAAGATATAAAAGCCATTAATTACAAACTGAAAAATTTGAATAGGTTCGTCCATTCTCCCAAAGGAAGCCCTTGAGACATGCAATTATCCAGAATATTTCTTACGTCTACAAAAAGAACGTCAAATATGAAAAAATTCAAAAATTCATTTATTTTTTTTTGTGAAAAACCCGTGTCGAAGCCAGTAAAGTCATAACGAATTCTTTAAAAACATTAGATTTTGTGACACCAATCCCATTTGACACCTTCCCTTGACAAAAATAATTTCATCTTCAACCTTTAATTAACGAGACCGGGTAACAAACAGACAATAAAAAGAAAAAAATGCGAAGTTGAAAAGTTTTTTTCATTTTGAAAAAACAATCGTTTTCAAAGTCATGAAAGCCATCATCAATCTTCTACTATCAGAACATCGGCTCATCTACTTTTCTAGGAAAAACCAATCAAACCGGGCCATTGTACAGGAAATTAAAAACGACTAAAAAGACAAAGTAAAAACGACAGTTGAAGACAAAATTAAAAATTCAATTAAACTCTTCGAGAAAGTACTGTCGAAGCGGTAATGAACCACAATCTATATCTCTAGGGATTTAAATATTATCAATTGTGCGTTATTTTGAACGCGAAAAGTGAGACATATGAACTGACAATAACGCGATAATTTGACAAAAATAGAAAGCTTGAAAAATTGGCAAATACAAAAAATTTTTAAAAAAATTGTGAAATCTAGTAGTACCAAAGCCAGAACACCATAAAATGAGCCGTAAAACCGCAATAGAGACTAAATATGAAATCAGCAGAAAGAAGGAACACTCTTTGATTGCGGACAAACAGCAACAGAAAAAATGGAGGCAAAGTTCAAAAAGCAATTTTTTATTTAAAAATCAAATATTTTAAAATTCAAAACGACCGAAAGCTTTCAAGCAATCAACTAGACAAATTAAATTGGAGCTATTTAGGAAGCCAATAGGACCTATCACTATTGAGTTTTGATTTGAAATGTTCTGTTATTTAATTAATATTAAAAAGATCGAATTTTTTTATAAAAAACCGACTGACGACAATCCGAATTATTTTTGGATTGTAACGGTCCAAGATTGGTACAAAACTAGTCCTGCTAATGCTGATTGTCCATTAGGAATATTTATTTTTTTGGAATGTCATTGATATAGATATTTTGTTACTTAAAAAATCGAAAAAAAATGGTGCGTTTTTGATAATCAGCGAATAAAGTTACCAAAAAACGGCAAGGTTTTATTTACAGAGCACTCTCAACGGAAGTTGAAGTGAAATTAACCCCTTTTCAGTCTACAAAGATGCTGTTAGTGGTGTTTGGGTGTGCACATCCTGCAAATTTTATCAGAGTGGACTAAAGAAACTTATTTCGTGCTGTTTTTGATGAAAAAGTCTGAATTTTGTGAAATTTTTAGCCGGAATTTGTGACAAAAAAAATCAATGAAAATAACCGACAATATTTTTTGTCTTTAAACGTAAAATCGATAACATTTTCTTGAAAAATTTTATTAATTATCATCAAAATTGGCGAAATTTTACTCAAAAATTCCGAAAAAAATGTGAATGAAATCAACGGAATTCACTCTATTTTCTCGAAAGTTTAAACCTCGATATCTCCCTGTAGAAAACGAAAATCAAAAAAAATCTTTTTAATTCTATATTCTACGCTGGACAAGCTTTCTAATGATACCAGTCTCATCTCTCTACGATGAATATATCGATCGGCCAAAATTGACTGAACAAAAAAAACCCATTTGAGTATATAGTTCCTCCCCCCCCCCCTCAAGAGGGATCGGAACAAAAAGACCCTGTATTGCCAATTGAAAAGTTTTGACTCGATTATCTTTGTCTAAGACAATGACTCGACCCCCTAAAAAGGGTGATCTCGACTGTTTTCATCTATGAAAAACCAAGTATGGACCCATGAAACCATGAAAAGAGTCTGCACTGAATTTAGGTATTTGTTGGACTATGTAATTTTGGTCGATATTGTCCCCCTTGACTATTTTGGTCATTTCTTAAACTCTATGTCTCGATTAGGGTTGCGTCAAAGGGCCGAAAGATGATAAATGTTCTGACTAATACTTTAACAAGAATCCGTTGCGGGGATCAAAAACCTTTTTATAAGCCCGACCATCATCCTCAAACTCGTTGGAGCACAACCCAGGCTGAGGTCGGGGGTTGTCGTGCGTTTAATCCTCAATTCACTCTCAATTGACGATTAGTATTTCTGGAAGTTGTAAAGTGCGCAAAAAGTGGGCTGATTTTACTGTCTTCGACCGGAGTTCAACACTTTATTATTATTGCCAAGCAATCTGCTCAAAAACTTTAACATTTTAACTGGCCATCAGAGCATGTCGACCATATTTTTCGACGCATGCTTTTTTCTTTTGCACACTTTCTTTTGCACACTTTGGGGACATAACACTTTGCACTCCGACTAAATCTAGAACCTCCAGTCATAAAATTTTAGCCTGTTCTTCATCCATAGCGCCTCTTGTCCTCACCTTGTTCCTCTTGTCCTCAAATTGTTCACTTCCAGCTGTTTGGTACAACTTTTCAACACTAACTTTTCATACTTTCATGTGTTTTATGCAGTTTCGTTGATTTAATTAGGTAATATCTACTTTCTTCAGCACATCTGTTCAATTTTTTTCTCATTTTGTCCTAACATAGTTTGCGCACCTAGATAATTTCTCTGACATATATAAAACATAAACAATTACACGGAAATATTATCTCAATTTTTGGTAGATTCAACAGGTAGGTTGTGATTAGGAAAAACTATTTAAAATATTGTTTTGTTTGATTCCTGAAATAATTTCTTCGTCTGCAAGGACTGCTCTAAAGCTCTGCTGAAGTTTTGCAAATAAATAAATAAACCAGGAAAGTGTTCATTTCTTTTTCTAAAATCTTATTCAAGTTTTTAAAAAAGCTTGCAAAATAGTGTCCTAAACTTCCGTGATTAAACATTCAACACATTTTGTGAAATCTTTTAAGTTCCGATATAGTTTCAAAAGATTTTTTTTACAATACTATCCGCTTACACTCACCGGCACCTCGACACACGAAACCAACTTTTACTTGTCAGAAGCCTAGTAATCTAATTATTACACGAATTACTTTTATACACTCTAAACTGGTATAAAAAACAGATGTTTTCCAGCTATGCCAGCCTGTCATATGAGCTATTTATATGTGATTGTAATTTTTCCCTCCATCATATTTCTTGATCATTGGACCAATCAATTTGATGTGCTTTTAAACAAACCCTCCTGTGGTCATGTAAAGCTTAAGAAATCAGTCATGTGGCCATTTCTCGATCCCGGATCGATCAAAGAGTTTTAAAACATTTTTTAAATCGTTTTAACGTTTTTAACAAATTTTTAAAAGCCAAATGATAAACTATGTGACGAATTTTTTTGTATAAGATATTGTAAAACTATCTACACCATGGTTTTAATGGAATAATTTTTTCTATATTCCTCCGGAATATAGAAAAAATTAACAACATCAACGGTTTTTGGTTATCTCCTTCTTACTAAAACAATTAAAAATGAGTTACAAAAGATTGCACAAAAGAGGCCCGACGAGACTTGGTTTTACAGAGACTAAAGTCTAGATTTTGAGACAACAAAAAATGCACAACAAAAATTTTGATTTTAAAAAATATTTTAGTTTTAGTTGAAACTGAAAACTGATGAAAACTGAAACAAAGAGAATGTTCACTGATGTTTCGCTATAAAGCAGATGGTATCTGTTTCAATTGAAACTCAATTACAAGTAAGCAAAAAGAGCGTGTACGAAGGTGCCAATTAAAACAATTCAACGATACTTTTTGAAAGAAACTTTGTCACGGACATATAAATTTTTAGATAAGGCCTGAAAACATATGCAAGAGCTTTAAAACAGAAAAAGGAGCAGGTTCATTCATGCTCCGCAAGAAAGTCGGTGGTATCTGACATAATTGAAACTAACTTTCAAAAATAGCAAACAAAATATTTCGAAAATTGTCGAAATAGTCGCCCCAATAAAATCGTAACAATTTTTGATTGTCGAAAACCACGATGAAACCAAAACTAGCCATGAAAACGTCGTGCATTCAACAATGGCAGCTTATTTTGTTTTCATTTTGCAACGAAATAGATAATTTGGCAACAGAAATTTGTTATATCAACAAAAAATTACGTTTTTTTATAATGATTGTTTTAAGTTAGCAAAGTTTTTTATTCCAGAACACTCTTGAAGGATATGGAAGTACAACTAGCCATCTTTTGAGTTTATTCAAAAAAGTGTCAGCAGTTTTTAAATTTGAACTTCCGGCAAATTTGAAGAAAAATGTGGGCTGAAAAATAATAATTGGTTTCAATTTTGATGAAGAAAGGCTGCATTCTGAAAAATACAACAAACTTTGAGCTAAAGTTGTCGCACCAACAAATAAAGCACCTCTATGTTCATAGGCAATATCAGTAACACCAGCGTTTATTAACTTATCAAATAGTAGGAAAAATGACGAAGATTTAGGCAACTTTTTATGAAAAATTGAACAAAATCAACGGATATTATTCTATTGTTCACAAAAACTTTAATCCTCGATAACTGCTTTCAATAAACTAAATTTAAAAAACATATTTCTATTTTCTACGCTTTCTAATCGTACCACTTTCAACTCTCCGCGATGAAAATTTCGATCGGCCAAAACTGACTGAACAAAAAACCGAGTTGAGCACATAGTTCCTCCTCCACTAAAGTGGGTCGGAACAATAATTTTTCTTTATGTCTTAATTATAGTTTGGATTTCTGCAAGGTTCTGTTTTTCGGCACATGAGAGTTGGTGAATAAACAGATGAATTAAATCGTGTTTTAAATCGTTTCTGAACTTCATGAAATGATTAGATCTCTTCATTTTAACGAACAAATCTAAATGAGAACTTTCGTTTTCTTCACATTCAGATTTTTGTTGACTCCTGCATTCGTATTCGAAAACATATTAGAATAGCCGCGTTCCATCGTTTTTTTTAAATATTTTCGTAACCTTTTTCTTGCTGATTAGAAATGTGCCGAACAAAGAGATGGCTTGGCGGTTTTTGGTTGCAAAAGGGAATGCTAGCTCGAAGCAAACAAATTGTTTTCTTTTTCATATCACCAGCTCCATTGTGTTGAATATGCGTGCCATACTATTTGGAACAGCCGGTAACCCATTAACTTATACAACCAGAAATTTAACATAATATAACTGTCTGAAATCTCTAGTAATGTTGTTGCTATCATTATAATTGATATTGTGTTTCCTTGCTGATTACAAGCTCAGTTGTTTTATTGAGCAATACGTAAGTTAAAGACTCATACCGAAACCTCACCTGATCACACCATTTGAGTCGCCACATGACCCAAACTACAAATTGCCTGGACAGTGGTGGCACATAACCTGACTAGAAGCGAATGTCTGGAAATAGTCTGATCTGAAGATACTAATTTTTGATCAAAGAGGTCTTCAAGCGAAAGCTTGATTTTATATTGAACGCATGATTCAATCTTATATTATAATAATAAACAGTATATTCGTTTTTGGTTAGTACTCAAGTACAGTTTACATTACACACTGAATCCATTTTGAGGAGCACAAAACCGAGCGGCCGCTTAAGGCTTATCGCCTGTTTTAAAGCGCCACTGAAATTTTTGAAAATCCACTATTCAATAGGATTTTTTGGAGCATCGCCTTTTATTGATTGCTTGAGTTGGTCTCGTCAATACAAAATATTGACCACTATTTTCTCAAAATCAAGAAAAACTAGGTCTTCTAATTTTTCTGTCTATTTCGGAAATAACTGTGAAAACTGATCGGAATCAAAAATGCAGACATTTTTTAGATTAACTAGATAAGATTCAAGGTCCCTGACAAATAATTGAAAAAGAGTTGTAAATATTTTTGGCTCCAATCTAGCACAAATGTTGGAAAGTAACCTAACTCTGTAAGTGTTTGTAAGTGTTGTAAGTGTTTGCTTTTCCAAAATTGGCAGCAATTTTGTTCTCTTTACTGACAGCATAAATTAATCAATTTCCAATTGCGCTATACTATTATACAATTTTTGTGAGACGAGTGAACTTCTTAGAATTTTTGTAGCAAGCTTCAGCACTTCATAGACATGTAGTTCAAGAATGGAACATTTTGAATTTTCTGTATGAATTGTTCTCCCTTCAGGTTGTTTGGTAACAAGAGTTCTAAATCTGAGGAAAAAGTTCTGCTGCCCCTGCAAAATATTGAGTACTGGTCTGCTAGCAACTCCATAAACCAAAATCTCATATTGATACAACGGGTGAATGAACTGCTTATAAATTTGCAGCACTAAATTTTTGCTCAAACAATTTCTTGTGTGATATAAAATTTCTTCTGTTTTATAAATTGCACATGATCGTGAAATGACGGTTTACCGTCAAAAAAATTCTTAAATACTTTCATGCCGTTGACTTTCTGAAAATTTTTCTTTCAATTGAATTTGGGCCTGGTATTTTATTCTACTAAAGAAAATGAGGTTGGTTGTATTCTTGTTGAGTGTTATTTTGTTAGACTCCATCCAATCGAATGTCAATCTGAGGTCCTCATCGACTTCTTCCGGTGCGAACTTACCGTACATATTGGTGTAATCAGCAAAAAGTAAAAGGTTATTGTTTTCTGTTGCCGTTATCAGGTCAGTTATATAGATAAGAAAAAGCAGAGGACATAAACCTATCCTTGGGGTATGCCGCGTCCTATTTCTTGAGTGATGGATACTTTTGAACCAAAAACTACAAACTGTTGTCTATTAGCTAGATATGATTTTAGAAAGCTGCAGATAGTTCCCCTAATTCTGTACCTATAGCATTTGGTAGTATGATATTGTGATCAACTGTGTCGAAGGCTTTAGATAAATCAAGCAAGGTGCAGTTGGCGGGTTTGTTTTCATTGGTATTCTAGCAAGTGTACCAGTGTCTCCGCTAGAGCATCTACAGTTGATCCTTTACTGAGAAACCCCAGTTGCTAATTTGAGAAAACTTTAAAAATTGTTAGGAAGCACATTAATTGTCCGAATCAATTTTTCGAATAATTTTTGAAAAATGGCAAAAGAGATTTTGTTCGGTAGTTGCCTAAATCCCTCTATCGCCAAACTTATAGAGTGGGACAACCTTAGTCACTTTAAGGCAGTCAGGGCAAACTGCAATCCTGTTGAACAGAATTTTGAGTAGTTCAAAGAGCACTGGAATAACTGGTTTTAATAGGAAAATAGACATAGAAAAGTAATCAAAACCTCTTTTGTTCTTCAATCGTTCCGTTTTATTGAAAATTTGTTGGCTGATGAGTTCTCTGAATACAAATCAACACATTATGTTCTTAACATCTTCGTTGCTCTGTTGACATATTGGTTACTCCGTTGCACATTGCTGCCACATAAGGTCCAATTGACGTAAAGAATCTTATCAACTCTTCTGGTTCATTAGGGTTGATTTGTGGTATCAGCAAGCTTCGCTCTTGAGCTGAGAATTTTTATGTATCTGGAAAAAGCCTTTCTTTTTTTGTCTAGTTTTTTAAAAAAAATCATTACAGTAAACAGTTTTTGCCTCCTTTATCATTTATTTACATTAGTATTTTGTTCTCGGTACTTTTTTTCTAATTATTATTATTCCATTCTGAACTTTTTCTCCAAAAGCATCACTCTTTTGCGGCTGCATTTTTGATTTCGTTGTTTATGGTGTTCTTCTTCGTTCTTTTTTCTTTTATCGAGTTTTAACATAATTAAAGCGATAATTATTCCCAATGCCTTGTCTAAATTCATTGTCTAGTATTCTGTCAACTG
Source organism: Convolutriloba macropyga (assembly GCF_964194025.1). Lineage (NCBI taxonomy): Eukaryota > Metazoa > Xenacoelomorpha > Acoela > Convolutidae > Convolutriloba > Convolutriloba macropyga. The sequence goes on from NC_134482.1 coordinate 11,741,369, forward strand.
ATTTGGCAAATTAAAAAGCAGATCATGATTAAATTGCAATTGATTTTCCATGTTAGAACGTTTTTTCCAGTTTCTTTTTGTAATTTGATTGTTCCCCATTTCTACGGAATTTTGATAAGCGTAGTCCGTGAGCTCTGTGAAAATTGCTTTATAACCCTAATTACTTTAAAGAGATGTACTTGTTGTTTTTCAGAGGAAAATTGCTTCCAGACGGTTCAAAAGCTCAACGCATCTGCAAAATTGTTTGAATTTTGTCTTTTTCAGTCATCATCCTTAGGCGGGAAATTGTCTCCAGACGACCAAAAACCTCCAAATTCTTAATCCTAGTTGTTTGTGGGTTACAAGTCAGTTTTTATTTACAAAGTGTCTTTTCTGTTAGCCCTTCAGCGGAAAATCGCTCTCAGGCTACATTTTAACAGAAATGAGACCTAAAAAAAGTAGTTATGATGTAGTTAAATTAGTTAAAAAGTAGTTATGTAGTAGTTAAATGTCAAATTTGTGTTGTTTTAGAAATGTTTTTTTTATTACTTTTTGTTTTCAATCTCAAGATCATTTTTTTCTAGTTATGTTCGGATTTTAAGAACTATATAGAGTATGCCAAGCCATTAATCTTCTTATGTGGATATAGAAAAATTGCATTTCTTATTATTTGCAAACATTGACAAACAAAATCTATAACAGATTATCTTATCAGACTTTAGAGCATACAGTAGTTCCACGAGTACGTAAACAACTATCAAAGAACAGAAAAATTGAGTGCCATTTACAACAATTTTTAGCACAATTATTGCACAAAAATGCTTATGGTCATGATTTTCAGAAATTCAATTCGTCAGTTAGAGCATCTCCGAACTTCTTTTCTTGATCAAGAGAGAATATGGATTAGATCTCAAGCGCTCTTTATATCTGGCACATTTTTAACAGGTACAGAAACTTTAGACACTCTGCTAGTATCGTTCACATCATTACACAGTACCGACATACTGTAAGTCGTAGTAGAAGTAATCATATTCAAATCCTCCCCATTTTGCTTGATGCTGGCTTCGACTGATGGAATCCCCTCATTTAAGTAAATAAATTTTCCATTCAGCGGATTTATGGGGAATAGTTTTTAGGCATGTGGTTTGAGCAATTTTTGGTTAGCATGAACGGTATGTTTGTCCTTAAAATACGGAAACTTTACAATCACAGATTGCATCTGATTACCTGGTAAGTCACGTTTGGTTGGCAATTTCTGATCAGCCTTAAGTCGCTGTTCCTTGACATCAGAGTTCAGAAAAGTTTACAAAAGTCTCAAATTTATCTTAAAAATTTTTTTTTTTCGTTTTTGGGTCAAAAGGGTGGGATTTTGTATTTTAATACTCTCCTTGCTGCTGTATTTTTTCTGTTCTCTATGTCTGCTTTCCAATTCCTTTGCAATTATAGAATGCTAGACATGCTCTCTCGCACTTGGTTCTTTTGCATACCTTACTATGCAATGGTTTGGCGAGGGAAAATTTGACCTCGGTGTAAGTGATTTCCTATGATATTCCTATGATACAAACAAAAAATACCAATTCGTATACCGTTATGGGGTTTCATGTGGTGTATTGCGTAAAGGAAGGTACTAGCGAAATCGTAATGCCAGAATTCTGGACAAAATTGCCGCTTTGATCCCTATTCTTTCATAAAAACGGAACATTGAAGTCCAATTTCTACGAAAAAATACAGTCCCTTTTGAGTAGACTTTTTACCAAGATGAGAAGAAAAATTGAAAAATTTCTCAATTTTTTTTGAAAAAACCTTCAATAAGTTTTAAAGCATTACAAACGAATCCCACGTCGTTCATTTTGCGGTTTAACATCGCCTGGTATATGTGATTTTCCAACGAAGTTTTTAAGCCACTCAGTTCCCACATAATTAATTTCGTTTGCCCGTAACTTATGCATTTAGTTGATTACAAGTTTGCTTCAGTTAGATTTTTCATTAACGATTGAGTTTTATGCTCATTTTCCCTAAAACAACTAATTGAGAGATCGGCTTAAAAAATGATATTTGTCGGCACATTTTGGACTTTGAGGCATCAGTTCAGTATGGCTGCCATGGTGTTTTAAATCATATGTCACTCTTAGGCGGTTTGTTAGCTCAGCGGCGCTGTCCGTTCTCTAAGGCTTATGTTTCTAATAAGTAACATTAATTTAGTTTGTCTTGAGTTGTCCGGAAAGATTGATCTGAAAAATTCTCTAATAATATTGAACCAGATATTTTCTTCTTTTTCTTACAAACACAAAACTGTATCTTACATATTAATGGTAATAAGGCTTGTTTTTATCTTTTTGATTCCGACGGATGCACTAACTGTCCAAAAAAATTGGCCTGTTTGATTCTAGATTGTCAGAGTTTCCAACAATGTAGCAAAATTAATTTCAGTAAATCTTTGATTTCCCGCCGCTTAACTATTATCAAATGAACATAGTTATAGCTATATAGATTTGCTTGGCATAATTTTTTGAAACTGGCATGTCTTGGTTCTTAAGCAAAATTTCCACAAATCATTGACAAATCGTGCGACTTTTTTCTCTGTTTTGTCTTTTTCCTACTAAAATAATAAACAAGTTTCAGCAACCAACTTTCCTTTTTTGAAAAAGAAGATGCTTTCAACTTTTGTGCGCAGTTAATGGTGCATTTTCGTCTTCAAAGGCATATCTATAATACATAATATCAATACAAAAGAGATCAGAACCCCTTAGTCAATTAATCGTGTCCAACTAATTTTTTTTTTGGTGTTATAACTAAACTTCTTTTTGCTCTGTTCTTCTAAATATAAACTTAAGCTGTCGTAAACTCTATATTATATATCTGATTTAAAGTTTTCAATTTTTGAGCTTTAGCACGAGAAAAAATTGTTCTGCTTCTAATATAATCGTCACGATCTCCAGGCAATTGTTCAAGAAGCTTAACAGTTTTTCAGTTGATGTATAGATAATATGAAGTCTTAAAAAATGTAGTGCGACATCACCGTTTAATTTTTTTTCAGACTGAGTTCTTTCAATTCCAATTAAGTTCAACTTTTGAGAGAGATTTTCTCAGTGTGCATCTTTCGTTTCTTTCGTCGGATACCGGACATATTGTTCCGGGTTTTTGCAATGTAATTTGTGCAAAAGATAAACTTGATATAGCTTGACAAGAAACTACTTGTTCAACGTATATTTGCCTAGAGGAAAGAACCCTCTAGCGACAAGAAAGAACAAGAGAAGATTGCATTAGAAGAGATTCCCAAATTCGAGAACTTCAGACCGGTTGGTGCAATGGTTAATCATACTAGACTTGCAATTAAGAGATGCTTGTTCAATTACAGTACTGGCCCATTTTCAATGCAGTTGCGCCTGCTTAGACCCCTAACACCGGGAAAACGGTAATCAGGATCAGCGTTTGAAAGCCACGTCTCTGCAGAAGAAAAAAGATTGTTCTTCGACTTCGGAACACAAAGAATTTTCAGACCGCTCTTTCCTCGAACAAGACTTTGTCAATCGATTTGGAGAGGCTTCTCATTGTTCCCTTTTTGATGCAAGAGGTTAAGGGTTCCTTAAAAAGTTGTATGGTCCACTGCTTAGCAACCAAATCTGATAAGAAACAAAACAAAAGGTTCAAAAAATGGTTGCACAGGAAATGCTATTCCAATAAGCTCTATCAGGAAATCGGTTCTAGAGGAAACGATAAAAATTCATTTTTATTTTAAAAAAGTTTACCTCCTGTACTAAAATTTGCTTTGGTCAAGCTAACTCATTGAATCGACGCAATTTTTTCAATTGAAAGAGTTTGCCAAAAAATGAAAAAATAATGAGTGAATAGTAGAATAAAAGAAACAGTTATAGTTACTATTTTCAGGTTTAAAAAACAAGCAAAACAACAGAGCAGTTTGTTACAATAATAATTGAAAGGAAGACTGGACATGGCTGATATCTTTGCGTTTTCAATCGTTCTGATCGTTCTTTTATGTATAGATTTAACTTTTGGTTTTCAGACGCCTGCTTGAGCTTCTTGTATTAATATTGGGCAATTGTTCTTTTTTCGATTTTGTTGAATATTTGTTGGTTTTCTTTGAATGTCAATTGAAATTAAATAAAAATTTATTTGTTTTCTCAGTTTTTTGCTCGAAAACTTTAAGCAGTTTAACGTAAAAAGCAATTGAAATGAATTGCAATGCTCGTAGCACCAAAAATTACCAGCATGGTCCCCCCAATATTAGTTTTAGACACTTCCAATTTTTTTCAAAAGTTTATCTGTTTTTTGTCCTGTTTATATTAACGGTTCAGAGAGTTTTGGTTCAAATTTTAGAATTAGTGCGCTTGTGTTCAACTTCAGGTATTGAATTATTTTGACGACGATTATTTATTATTTTGCTTCCGATGGTTTTTCGTTAAAATAGATTTGTTGGAATCCCGAGAACAACTTTTG
>NC_134482.1:11746005-11758505 GCF_964194025.1 Convolutriloba macropyga
TATATACACATTTAAATTCGCGACATGGGCACCCAAGTGCTGGTCGCTAACGGGATATCCCTTACTATAAATAAAATTGGAATTGAAGGTCAACCACTTCTGACTTCTTCAATAAATTCAACAAATATAAATCGCATCAATGTAAATAGGTTGGGGGAATGGAAATCAGGAAATGAAAGGGTTTGGGAGGAAGGAAGTGCATGTGGGTAGGTGAGAGAAAATATAAAGGAACTTGGTGCCTTTGCCAGCCATATGTTGGCAGGTAAGAAAAAAATGGATAAAAATCTTTCAAAACTCTCTCAATAAAAAACTGCGAACTCCATTGCAAGGTTGTTGCAAAATTTTGAATCAATTCACAAATCGGATTTATGTACAGATTTTAAAATTATCAAGTGTTTCACTTGCCCATTTTTATAAAGAGAACGTTCAATTAGCCAAGTGATTAGTTAAAATGAAAGATGAAACAGATGGCTTGTTTTACCTCAACCACAGCACTCAAAATAAGATTCATGATATTTTAATTCAATCAAAAAATTCATATTGGCAACATAGTTTAAATATTTAATTTATAATATTAAACAGGTGCTCTTATATCTTTAAACAATAAGTTAATTTCTATTTATCATCCGTTAAGTGTTTATTTATTTTTGCAGCATAGGTAAATCTCCAATTTTTCGAAATACGACTTGCTCTTTTTTTTCTCCTTTAGTTCTTTTCCATAAATTCCGCCCAAAAAAACTGTTTTTTTGCCCACTCTGAAAAACATAGCTGGTAGATCTAATCTTTTCTATGTCAGTTCTCATTGATTGGAAACCCGTTGGGCAATTTTTATCCCAATGTTTGAAAATGCAATACGGGCCCTCGGGCCATTTTTCCTTGTAGAGTTGGATGTCTTTCGCTAATAAATTTCTCTGTTTGGTTCCAGCTTCTTCAACGCTTTTAATCCTCGTTTCCAAGAATTTGTTCAAATCGCTGATCGCGGTTTTCCTTTCAGTCTTTGCAGCGTTTCCAAGCTTTTCAAGCTCTTCTAATTTTTTCGTTATGTTTTCATTCATTTCTTCCATAGCAATTGTAAGCTCCTTTCGCACAAATTCAGCCGAAATTTGCGAGTCGTCATTTTGGACGCCGTCTTCGATTGTGATTTTCAGGTTGTTCACAACTTGATAGGGTTCTAGTTGTGCTTTCTTGTAAATAACCGAAGCTTCAGTTGTCAAGTTTGAAACTATAACTCTGCTCAATTCCATCGGTTTCAACACAAACTTTTCTCCAGTCCACTGATACAAATTATCTTTTTCGTTAAGCACGTCTAAAACAAAAGTATTGTGTTGGTGGCGTTAATTGACCCAATATCTGATCGTGATCATGGCTGATTATCGTCTGGATGTGTCTGATCATTAACGCACACCTCGACGAGGGTCATGCAAGCCAAAAGACCAGAAAGCCGAATTTCGAAAAGGAGAAATAGCAAAAAAAAACAAAAACCCGAAAGATAATTTTTCCCTGCCATGCTTAACTTACATTACTATTACACAAGATAACGCTTGCATTTAATTCGTCTGATTTTGCATTCACTGAAGATTTTATTTCTAGAAAATCATATTTGGAAAACAAATCAAGTTTTCACATATGATTTGATTTTTTATTGGGCCAAAATTGCTCGAGTAAGATTAATCTTAATTTGATTTCACTTCACGTTCTAAATATCCCGATTAGTCTAATAATTCAAGAGTCTTGAAAGATGATTCACAGTTCTTCCCATATTCTTGCAATGCTCTTTCAAGATCCATACTGCAAGAATATTGCATAATTACCGTCCTTTGTTATGTACAAGTTTGAACAAATAAGAGAAGAATAAACAAACTCCGATTTGTGAGCAAAATCTCTTTATAATTTTGATACCTTGCTCCGAACGTTTCAGGGATTTTTCCCAATCATTGCCGCCTTTAAGTAATTATTATCACATAAGCGGAGTGAGAATGTTGCACTCATGTGTATTAAGACAAGAATATCAGGACAAAATCTCGATTCAAGAAATTCAGAGCTAATCAGAGCTTTTTTGGTATAAAGTTTTCAAAATTCTTTATCGTTGCACATTTTCCTGGTTAATGAAATAAATTTTGAATCGAATTTGAAAATTTCCTGGAAAATTTTAGTTCCTGATTTAACAAATTAACATTAAAAATGAATTCTCGAATATACGATCCAGCCAAAAATATGGTCGAGAAAATTGAGATAATTTTTTAGGTCTCAGAAATAACGGAACAATTCATTATGATCAATTTTTTAATTGAATTTAGTTGAAAACTTAAACATAAAGTAAATGAAAATCAATTTGTAAATGAAACTCCACCTTACTTTAGGATATCGGTTCCACAAAACAATAGTTAATTTTGTAAGATCTTGTAATATTGTTTCAGAATTTATAGTATTGCGAGATATTAGCGTTGTAAGAGAGTCTCGCCACAAAGTTAATCTTTTTCTTTTCTTCCAAGAATCTTGAAAGCTTGACTTTTTCAGACAAATTTGGAATTTATGCTGTTCTTTATTTGATGCGTCCCTTTTTTTCTCAACATCTAATTCTTAAAACTGTCATCATTCTCTCATCAACTAAATAGGCTAATTGTGACAGTTTTTGAGCTGTTTTTAATTTTCCTACAAGGTCGGACAAGCCGTTTTCGGATATTGTTCTGCACGTTTCCGCCTAGCTCCAAAATATTTCTCAAAAAATAATCATGCAAGGTTTAGAATTAGAGACAGCCTGAGTTAATTCCTCTGAGTATAAATGAACAACAAAAACATGACATTAGACAAAAGTTACTATTATTAGGGTTCAACATCAGAAAGTGTCAAGTTATCTTTGCATTACACAGAGAAATAGGATACACTCGAAGAGAACAGTTTAAGAATCCCAAGCACCCAAGCTATCAGTTAGAAGAAGATTGTTTCTTTTAACTCAAAACTTGATAAATGTATTTTTCCCTGATTTTGTGCACCAAACTGACGAACAAACATTCAGAAAGGTAATTAATTTGATTTTTCTTTATTTGATAGGTGAAAAAAATTAGTACCGCTACCGTAGACGGTTACCCGTGATTTTATGCATTTCACAGATGTTGCTAAACGGCAATTTTCCCTTTCAAAAGAACCTACACTTGGTGGCGGTCAAGCGAGCTGATAGGCAAGCAAGCCGAATTTTGAAAATGAGGTCAAGTAAGCCGAAAAATTTTTGGATACCCGTATTTTAAGTTGCCCCTGGCGGGTCGGTGGGCTTGCTTCGCGCGCGTCGCTGCTTCGCCGCGATAACCGGCCCGCTATTTCCGGATTACATCAAACAGCGAATAAGAGGCATGGCCAAGGACAGCGGTCTGCTGAGGCCCGTACCCAATAGATGTCTACAAATGACGCATTTTTGTTTCTTTGTTGCATTGGAATACATTATGCACTATAATACTACGCGCAGTATTGATTGTGACGGCTGACAATTTATTATTTCTTATAGATTACATAACTATTACATAACTTTCGGCTTGCTTTTCTGTCGGCTTGCTTACCTATCGGCTTAATTTGCACTCGCCCCTACACTTTTTAAGGATTAAAACAAATATTATGAGAACGCACCGTTCTCATTTCCCTAATATAATAACATTTACTCAACTTGGCCAAGATAAAAACGTAAACAAAATCCAGAGCATTAAGGTTGCAAGACGGAGTTCGCTTCGCCTACTGATTAGAGAAAATTTACGCGCCTCCAATTTGTGCCACTGTTTGCAATGGCCTTGGTCGGTTTTGAGGGTTTTTAACCCTATTGGTTTTGGCTTAGTAAAGCTGACAAAAAACTGCAATTCCTAAAACGGGAAAGTATCAGTTTCCCCCTATCTAACGCTCAAAGAACATCAGTACTGATTCAGAACAATTTCAGAGTAACTTTGATTTTCAGTACTGATTCAGAACAATTTCAGAGTAACTTTGATTTTCAGTACTGATTCAGAACAATTTCAGAGTAACTTTGATTTTCAGTACTGATTCAGAACAATTTCAGAGTAACTTTGATTTTCAGTACTGATTCAGAACAATTTCAGAGTAACTTTGATTTTCAGTACTGATTCAGAACAATTTCAGAGTAACTTTGATTTTCAGGACTGATTCAGAACAATTTCAAAATAGTTTCTGTATTGATTCTAAAACCTCTCTGAATCAGAGGAAGTTCAGAACTTGCTTCTGGATTTCCTCTGAATCAGAAGGAAAATCATAATTGAAATCAAGATGAAAATGATAATTATGATTAACAACTTACTTTCTAGATCTCTTGTCAACTCAGTATCCATTTTCGAGTCATTCCCTTTTTCTGTAAAATTAAATAATCCTCTTTCTTTCATCTTTCCAAAAATACCCAAAAACCCCTTTGTTTGTTCATAATCGCTTTTGATCTTAAGGTGTTTGCTATCGTTAGCGTCCCGCTCAAAAGCCCGGTTGAGCTCGCCTGTGACTTTGTCCGGCCTACTCCAGTCATCGTTCCAAAGCACAGACTCCCATTGTGCCTCTGTAAAATTCTCCGTGCTGACTTTTTGTTTCTTCAGCATATTCTCAAGTAAATTTTGGAGACTAAGCGTATCGCCCGGTTGTATTTCGAAACCGGAATCGGTTGTTTCCTCAATTGCCAAATTGTCGATGACTTGCTGGGCCATTTCTTTGACGTCATCAGATTTCAAGTAAACTTCGCCTTTCGGTCCATGCTTCATGTTTTTGAGTTTAGTGTACATTTCGCTTTTTGTAAAGTGTTGAGCTGAAAAGGAAACTCAGTAACTCAAAATCAGGAATCCAGGAAATCAAGAAATGGGATCTATTAGAAAAGTGAGATTCCTAAAACTCCAAGCTCTTAATTGAAGTACTGACAATGCAAAGTCTGAATATTATAGTGTATTTGAAGAAGATATCAAATAAACGAGGAAAAATTGCGCTCATCGAAATGAACGCGGGAAAATAAGGGAAACGAGGGAAGTCATATGATCGAGGATTACGTTTTAGTTTCATAACATTTCTGAGCAGCTACAATTGCATTGAACGAAAATCCTCTCAACTTAAAATTTTACTCAACTATTTTATCATACTGAAATCATATATAACTTAGTACGATTTCTTAAAATTTTTGATGCCTGTGACCTCAGCTTTTCCGAGATTCTGATCCAAGTCAGAAGCTATGGGTATAGATATAGACTATCCCGGGGTGAGGTGGTGGAAGTATGAACCACGTGATCCAGACACAAAACAGCCATGACTCCACAGTCCAGACAGTAATTGAAGTATGAATCGAATTTGCGCGAAATTATGCAAAATTGTAAATACCCAATTTGAGGTCCACGACCGAAAGTCGATATGTCCACGCCGAAATGAACGCACAAGTTGGGTGTCGTGCGTTCAATCCTCGATTCAATCTCAATTGACGATGAGTATTTTGGAAGTTTCAAACTTCATTAGATGGATAGCAGTGTATGTATCATAGATAATTGTGTGTGAATTGCAAAAATACAAAAGTGAAACATAACCGACTAACGTCGGGCGAATTGCTCTCAAACGACTGGCGAGCGGCTGGCTTCGCCAGTAGCTAGCCACGGTTTAGTGAGGCTAGCTTTAGCTTGATTCGACTCTGCAACTTTTAGTTTTTCTAGCCTTGTTAGTAAATAAATCAAACAAAAAACTGATATTTTAAAAATTTGCAAAATATTACATAATTTAAAAGAAAAGCTTCAGATTTCGCTGTGAAAATATTTGAAACCATTTTTTGTCTCGAAAGTTCTGTCAAGTAACCCATCTCCGAGACTTGAAAAATTTCGTTGGCCAGTAATGGTCGTTAAACTCAGACAAGGACAAATAATATTGAAAAAATTTTGAAAAATTTGAAAATTTTAACAAAATCTTCCTAAAATTCAAGACATTAGTATCTTAAGAACCAATTCATTGTCTCAAGAGACTATCCTGTACTCCTGTTTCAATCCAGAAATAGTTTCACAGGCTCATAAAGATCCATAAAATTGGAATATAAAAATTTTCCATAAATTCGAAAAGTTTAAATTTTATCAAAGAATTACAAAAACTGGAGTCATAAAATATGTTGATACACCATCCCATTAACTCTAAAAACTATGCAGCAGCTTATTATCAAACCTTGGAGGAGTTCCCAGGGACTCTGGTGCCGGAAGAAATTCAATAACACGAAAAAAATGCAAATATTTTAAAAGATTAAATTCGTGATAAGAAAAACTTGAAGAACAGTCGATTACATCTATAAGATTTGCAGAAACATATTATCAAACCCTAGAGGAAGTTCCGTGGCATTTGAGGCTAGACAAACCTAAAAAATGACAAAATATTTCAAAAAACTTTTTAAAAAATTGCAAATTTTATTTAAAAAGCTGCTAAAACTTGTGATATTAAAAAGTTGAAAATTAATCCATGATCAACAAATTTTCAGTAACTTATTATCAAACGCTAACGGAGGTTTTTTGACCCTTGCGGCTCAAAAAAATCTGAATAATGACTATAAATGAAAAAAAGCTGGAAAAAAACTGGCAAAAATTGTCAAAAATATGCCAAAATTCGGGATGTTAAACTCTTGCAAGACATTCCATTTAATCTACACATTAAACAGTAAGCTATTTTCAAACGGTAGAGGAGCTTACTTGGCTCATGAGGCTGAAAAAAAACCCAATTTGAAAAATGCACTTTTTGTCAAAAAATTGCTAGAATTCGTAATTTTAAAATGTTGAAACCATCCCATTACTACTAGAAACTATGCAATAACCTTTTATTAAACCCTAGAGGAGGTTCCTTGACACCTAGGGCCTGATAAAAATCAAAAAATGTCAAAAATTTTCAAGAAGCTTGAAAAAAGTTAACAATAGTATAAATTTGCGTTTTTAGGGGGGGGGGGTGAGGGGTGCACCGGGGAATGATGGGGGCAGGGTGGGGTGGGGCAACACTGGGTTGGGGGCAACAGCGCGGTGAGGGGGTGGGGGCAATAGTGGGGGGGTCAACAGTGGGGGGTGTCTTCAACCTCTAAGAACCGCCCTTCACATCATAAGTATAAGTATAAGTCTCCAAAGCAGTTTGAGCTGAAACAGAGGTGAAAGGCTCTAAGAGCACTTAATGCCCACTGGGCGCTACCTGTTTATCCGGTTTTTGAGGACGAAAAGTCAAAAGCGTCAGACGAAAAATCGGTCAAGCGAAAAATCGCATAAAAAAAGACCGTCAGGACTAGTATAATTGCTACAAACTTCGTTTGAGAGCAATTAAAAATTACAACACACCCCTTATGTGGATATTTTTCTCCCTCGATCGTTTCCCACTGATGATAATCTCCAACTCCAGTTTGTAAAACGTGACTGGATTTGTCTTCATAGTTCCGACAAGTGTCTCACATAACTCCTTTTTCTCACAAATGATATTGAAGCGCTGTGTTGATGCGGATGATGTGTAGGTGTACCACTCATTAGACAGGACAATGCCTTCTCGAGAACCCGCGGAGATGTCTTGCCATTTTATCCGAATTTTCTCAATTGGGAAAACTTCAACGTCGAGGTAGGTCAGGTTGACGTACAATTGTTTATCCTAAAATTTCACATTTTCGAAGGATTTATTCTAGTTCGGATATATCTCGCCACAATATGTTGACCTAATTAATAATAACGAGGTTCAAAGAGCTTTCTTAAAAGTATGGCAGAAATGTGTGCTGGTAATTTGAATATTGAGCTCAAAATACATAATAAAGAGCATTTCATACCAAGTGAAATGAAACTTGATACATCTTGATAAGAATAATGATAAAACTTGAAAAATTTTGGTTAAGATCTTTGTAAGATTCTTGGAAAGAAAAATTCAAGACATGTACGAACTTGTAAGTTCTTTGCAAGAAATTCAAGAAATAAGATCTTATTAAGATAAAAAGAAACAATCACCATGATCATAACAATATTTTTCATTTAAAACTAAGATGAAACAAGAAATATTGTCTTCTCCAGTCTGAAAAGTTTCTTCTCCAGCCAAATTAACGATTGACTTCGGAGGTTTTTCCAGAATAATCTTCATGGTTTTCTCTCCTCCTTTTCCAGTCCCAGCTTGGGATCGGCAGTGGTGGAGTTGCGAATATGACTTATAGGAATACTGACAGGGCACGTTAAAAAACGATGAAACTTGTAGTTATTTTGACAAAAAGCGTTCTAACCCCCTAATATGTCTTTTCTCCACTGAGTTTTGCCCAATAACTAACCAAGGAACACTTGAGGCCTGGATATTTGCGTCTTTAGCACTTCACAATAGAAAAATTTCCTCATTTTTTCTGCAAAAGAGGGAAAAGTTGAGACCGACTTGAAACAAATTATATGAAAGTAAAGCAAATAGTTCATAGTTTTTGGAACACTTCAAAACGCCGCTTACTTTTTAACCATTTTTTTAATTTTAAAAAATGAATGGTTTTAGGGCTGAAAATTGCCACTGATCCGCTTTAGCCTCATTTTGTATTATTAGTTCACTGGAGCAATCTGTTTCCATTTCTTGAGACGAGATAAATCAAACAGCAACCAAAATTGATTTAAAAATCTTATCTCAGCATCTGATCAAGATTTTGTCACGATTTGTCAGGAATTTTTCTTGGTTTATCTTGATAACATCATACCAAGATCTTTTCAAGTTTTAGCATGAAATAATCGTATTTCATGTTCTCGGTAAGATGTTTCAAGTTTTGCAAGAGATTTCAAGACCATACATGTTTTGTCAAGGTTAATCAAGTTTCCTCTCCCTCAGTAATTATCTGCTCAGAAGTGCCCAAATTTTAGCGCTTTTTGTACACAGTTTAAACACTTATTTTGTGGCATATACGTTTGGCAGTATTTTGCAAAGCTTTCTAGCTAGACTTGCTAAAAAGCAGGCATTTTAGCGCAACTTATATTTTTTTCCAATCTTTCCTGTTTTCACTTCTCAAACTCAATCTCGATCCATTTTTGAACGGAATTCGATAAAAAAATTCTAGAATTTTGTAAGACCAGAGCTGTTTAATTGTGACAGAAGTTGATGCAAAATTTTTACCAAAAATTTGAATAATTTATGTGAAAACTTCTCTGAAAATCTGACAAATTAGAAAAATTTAGCAGAATTCCGCGCATGCAGCCCGTTGTTTTCATAATTTTAATGCATTCAGCGCATTCAATACGAAAAAGAAGCTCACGTTGCATCGACAACTCATTGTGAGAGATTTTGATTAGTCTTACTTAGAAGTATATTGTAATAGCTTTAAATTAATAAAAAGGAAATACACCTTCAGATTTTAGAGAAAGAGCAGAAAAATTTTTCTCCAAGAGAGAAAACAACCATCCGAAAAACTGGGACGCAACTGCTTGAATCGCAACAAAGAGTTCATTAAAAAAATTTTCATATGACTATTGTTTTTCCAGTCTCAAAGTTATACAATAAATTGGCTTCGCATCGGAGTTCGATAGTTTCTCAATGGCTATGTTGTAGTAATATTCATGAGCGCTCTTGATTTTTTTTTGTCATTTCATCCTTTTGACTGTTCAGATTTGTCAACGCAGTCTGACAATATGGATTAAAGCTACTAGTCTGTTCGTGTTAACACATACACCCAAAGAGCATTATTTGTCAAATTGTTTTTTTGCCATTTACTCAATATCTCGACTCAAAGAATTTTGGTATGTAGAAAAGCTCTCAAGTATGTAATGCAATAATTTAACAACAAAACCAAGTTTGTTACCCGCCAGCATTTAGGCTACTACAAAACAATTTTTAACGCCGGATTTACGAAAAGAGCAAGCTGTCTATTATAACAATACATATGCCAAATATTGAAAAACTTTAGCTATGTGGTGTCTTCTTTTACGATTTTATAGACAAATCTGGCCTCAAACGTACTTTTCTGCGGATTATTTTTTAATTGTAATTTAGTTTTTAAAAACGTTAGTTTACAAACCAGCAATTTGAGATGGTCGACTATTGTCTTTCTCAAATCAACAGACCACAACTGGACTTTGAAGATCATTTGATGTTGATCTGTGAATTGATTGTGCATGTACATGGCAGAGTCTTTCAGCAAAGTACAGACTGGCATGAAGAAGAAGCGAAAGTCCTGCATGTGTTTGAACACAACCACGTTTTTGCCCTGAAATTGTCCCGTTTTTCAATTTTTGCTCGTTGTAAGGCTGAGAAAAAAAACCTATTGTATTGTATATTACGCACGAGTTGATATAGCTTAAAAAGAAGCTCTACTTGTTCAACTTAGATTTAGCTAGAGAGATGAAGCTTTGAAGAATAAGAAAGAGCAAGAAAAAGGGTTAAAAGAGATGTCCAAGTTTGAGATCTTTCGACCAGTTGGTGCAATTGTGTAGCACGCTAGGCTTGCAAGTAAGAGATGCTGGTTCGAGGCCATTCTTTGCTTTTTCAAGCAATTTTTACTAGAAATAATGAAAAATTAATCTTATTTTTCGGAAAAGGCAATATTGATAGGAGTTAGATTTTAATTTGGACGGTATTAATAAACATCTCACCTTGTACCCAAAAGTTGTGACACTTTTGGTGTCAATTTGGTGGTTTTGGAATCCTTCGTCATTCGAGTCCTTGATGGTCCCGACACGTTCCTTTGACTCTTTCTCTTGAGCCTTCACCTCCGTTTTATTTTGCCCTACTTGTTCTGATGACCGACAAATTTCAACCCCACAAAAAATGACAGCAACTGTTGTGACAAACAAAAAGTGCATTTTCGAGAAACAAAAAATTGATTAAGACAAAAAGACAATAACAGGGAATAATAATTTTTATTATAACACTAATGAAGTTAAGTTAACAGGTAACAGTTAATTATTATAAATAATTATGTTGGCTAACAAAGGACAATAGTCATAAACTACAAACTATCAGTCAGAAAATTGTGATATTGACACATTTTTAGAGTCCAGGATAGATCTAAAATTTCTTAGCATGAACTGAATATGTTTGCTAAGACTCATATTATGCAATCTTTGTATGATTAAGTTTCTTATTTGAAGTTTGCATGTTTTTATTAGATATACAAGCAAACATCACTACGTCCCACCCCACAAAAATCACTACTCAAGAACCTTGTGCTTTCTAATGACGTGAAAATAGGTTGCGGATGAGGGCGACACAGAATATATAGTTTTTTTCGTTTCGTTGCCCTCAACCCCCCATTACTTTTACGCCCCCAGTCGCATGTGCTATTAGCTATTTCTACAATCGCGCTGTAAACTTTAAATGAGGGAGGGGATATAAAACACTGGGAGGGTGCAGCATAGAGATCCGCTTTGTTTTTTGCAAAGTTGATTCAATAATATATCAGGCATTTCATCTACAAAGCCTTCCTAAACAAACAACCCTTATGTATGCTAAATATATGCAAAAAAAGGTTTTAGTGCAGTGGAAAATGATTTTTTTAACCAAATTCGATAAATAAAGAAAAAAACTGATAGTTTTTGTGTATGTGACTATTTCTTCAAAACAAACAGCAACCTAATATCACAGTCAAAATATATAACAAGTATAATAAATACTTAGAGCAAATGAATACCAACTGAATCGAAAATGTCAAATGATGAAATGATTCTAAAAAGGATTTCAGCGGGATAGATCAAAAATTAGATCACGCTTGTCTTTGACTTTAACTTGTCATAAAATGGGTCCTCCCAATGTATAAGAATCATTTGACCATGTTTCTGGCAATATTTTTCATGAGTCATCAAAAAGTCACCAAAATTCTGCAGGAAATCGGATTTCAAGTTTTTCAATTACACCTAATTGATCAATACAAAAATTCGGATTGTATGACATCTATATGAATACTCAAAATAAGCATCGCAGAAGTAAATGCAAGCTTACATGCAAGAAAGTCAAAAAGTACCTATAAGTTAGGTATTCTTGCAAAAATAATAAATTCTTAAGCTGTTACAATTAAGATAGGGCCTAGTATTTGATATTTAAATTATAAGGGAGTTCTTTAAAAAAAAACGAAAAATTGATAATCATTAGACACCTAGTGTTTGCCTGTCTATATCATTGCAATGCTTCTCGTTTTTATTTGCTGTTTGATGTAATCCAAAATCAGCCGTTTGGATGTTGCAGTGGTTCAGCGGGTTGGCTGACCCACCCGCCAGTATCTGGTTTGCTTATTTCATGGCTTGCTTGAGTGAAACAAGGCTTCACAGTTGGATTATTTTATTGAATTACTTCCAGCCATCACTGTAAACACACACGTGAACACGCAAACGCACGCACGCACGCACGCACACACACACACACACACACACACACACACAAACACACATACACACACAATCACGCAATCACACACCTAACGCATTCGCACACGCTTACACAAACACACACACACGCACGCACACACACACACACACACACACACACACAGACACACACACACACTGTGACAGTCAAACACACACACACACACACACACACACACACAC